>NC_133577.1:79578097-79926150 GCF_964106895.1 Numenius arquata | reverse complement strand
GTGCTTCTAGGTTAAACGTTTGAACTCTGTTTTGCATTTTTTTGCATTTTGAAATAAAACTCAATTTTTTTGCAAACACAAAACGTATGTCTGCAGTAATGCTGCAACTTACTTTCACCAGTTTTAGACTTGAGTACGTGGAAGTGATTATACCTTGTTGTTCTTAATTTGTGAATCCTTAAAACTTTCTAGTTTTTATCCCATTGGGGTATGTAACCTTCCCTTGAAGGCTGTGATGCAAGATTCTTTTCTGGAGTCTTTAAACTCCTCTGTTTAGGTATAATAAATATCAACTTTTGAATAGTTCAAGGTCATCCCTAATTTCTGCCCCAAAGGAATGGAGTTTAGTTCCTTGTAATGTAACTTTTACCCTTGGGACAGTCTTGTGTTTGTAGTTTCCACCTTTATCAACATTTGCGTGGATTTTAGAATTTCTTATCCTTATTTCTGTCTGATAAAGTGAACCATAATCAATAATTTCTGAGAGTCATTGCCTAAAATGCATAGGCTTGTAGATATGAGCTCTGCTTTGTACTGATTTTTGTTATGGTGGCAGTCTTGTTGGCTAATAAATGCTGAATTAAGTGTAATCTTCCACCTTCTGAAAGGTGTATTTTATGGGGAAGTACAATGTATGTGAAGTAATAGAAGGGCTGGGAATGGAGTGGCTACTTCTGAAGTGAATTTCACTCTGCAATTCCTAGTATTTGTCCCAGCGGTGTCTTCAGGGTGAAAGTGAGCATGGGGGAGAGATTTAGGTTTTTTGTTGTTTTGTTTTCCAGTTCTATGTTTGTGGCACAGTGTTTTGGATTTTCTTTTTGTTCCTTTTCCCAATGAAGTACAATTCTAAGTATTCTCTTTAGAAGCCAGAAATAATCCCAAAGTGTGAGTGTGACACTGACATGGTAGACATTTGTACTGTTTTCTGTTGACTCAGATGTTGGTGAATTGTTTTGAAGTAGCATCATGCTCTTGTCTGTCCCAAGTAGACAATATCTTAATCACAGTATTCTTATTTTCTGTACATAAACTGAACTCTGAGTCAATATTTTTCTTGATAGATCTTCTTGAACCGATAGATCACTGGGTTTATTTGATACTGCATTTTAATTAGATAGTACTTTGTGTTATATCCAACTGTTTTCTAAATTGCTAAAAGAGATACTTTGTTTTGAGTTATGTGTTACAGAACTCCAGATTTCACAGAAGCTTCACCCTTTGCCATTTTCAGCATAAATCAAGAAATAAACCAGAGGCCTCATTTCCACCTACTTCCTGATAGTGCCACAAATTTGGACATAGGATGTGTGCTATACCTGCAGTCAACTTTACCTTCCAGATATACATCAAGAAAGCTGAAGTGCTTCACTCAGGTGTTTGGTTTTTTTCCCCATCAGGATTTGCAGTTGCTAGCCACAGGGGTTAATGCTTTAGTTGCTTGTGCATTCTTGAAAAATTCTAAGTGTAAGTACCTCAGTGTAGATGTTTATGTCCCTTTAAAGTAGAAATGGGCTCATATATATTAAGCTTTTATTGTAACTTTACAGTTCTACTGTACCGGGTGGATTTACACTCTAAGACTGTTATATTATGCAACAGCAGTCTTTATGTTAGGGAATTGTTTTAAATAAAATTAAATTTTTGCACCTAATATTGCAAATGGAGGCCTGGTTCTATGGTTCAAGCACACTGTAATTTCACAGAATCACAGAATCTTCATGGTTGGAAGGGACCTTTGAGATCATCAAGTCCAGCCACACACAAAAAACACCTATCATTTCATTACAGTCGATAAATCCGTTCACGTTTGGTGAAGTTTACTACTTCAGTTTTGTTTGTGGGATCAAGGCCTTAATTTCTAGTATTTTGTTTTTCTGCCTTGAGCACTGCCTAAATGCAATTAAGTTCTAATGCATTGTGGTGTTACCTTAAGTTTAAAGTGGAAAGTATTGGCGAGTTCATCGAATCATAGAATGGGTTGGGTTGGAAGGGATCTTAAAGATCATTGAGTTCCAACCCCCTGCCATGGGCAGGGACACCTCACACTAGAACAGGTTGCTCGAAGCCCCATCCAGCCTGGCCTTGAACATTTCCAGGGATGGGGCATCCACAACTTCCCTGGGCAACCTGTTCCAGTGTCTCACCATCCTTATAGTGAAGATTTTCTTCCTTATATCTAATCTAAATCTCCCCTCTTCCAGTTTAAAATCATTACTCCTGCTCCTATCACTACACTCTTTGTCAAAGAGTCCCTCCTCGTATTTCTTGCAGGCCCCCTTTAAGAACTGGAAGGCCTCCAGGTCTCCCCAGAGCCTTCTCTTATTCAGGCTGAACAACCCCAACTCTCTCAGTCTGTCCTAATAGGAGAAGTGCTCCAGCCCTCTATCACCTTCATGGCCCTCCTCTGGACCTGCTTGAGCAGTTCCATGTCTGTCTTATGCTGCAGGCCCCAGGTAGTTATTCCACTTATATTCTGTCTCCAAATTAAATGTTCATTCAGCTGTGGCTAAAACTGACTTGGCTACTCCTCTGTGGTGTGACACAAGCGTTGTTGCTTTTTGCAAAAGTCAAGTTTGCTTTGTTGTGCTCTCTTGTGGCTGTGAAGATATTGAGTGTGAATGGCCGAGATTGAATCTGCAGGCAGTGACTGTGCTGTTTCCCAAGTTTTAGGATGAGGTTGAAGAGACTGACCAAAGCCGCCTCCTACTGTGCAATTCTTGGTAGCTTCTCAAGGATTCTGAGCTTTTTTTTTTTTTAAGCATGGGCAAGGATTTAATTTATTTGTTAAAAAAGAAGCTGGATGAGGAGTACTGACCTTCCTCTGAAATATATATACTCTCCTTCAGCTAGGAATGAAAGAAAGGACATGGGTTTTCCAGAGAGGTATGGAGATCTGTAGAGAAGATTCCTTTTTTCTGTTAAAGAAGCATCACTGCTGCTTCCAGTAGCAGCAGTAGGGCCCCCTCCCCCCTTTATTTTGAGGAAAAAAAAAAGGACTGGAACACATCCCAATTATTGCTAGGAAGTCTGAAGTAAATCTTTGGATACATCTCTTCTTTCCTTCCTCTCCGGTCCCTGAGATTCATTGACTGACTAGTCATGACATGGATTCTCCAGTAGTTAACAATTCCTGATGTTACTTGCTTCACTGAAGAGTGACTGAAGTGTCTGTGTCTGAAGAGCTGATACTGTCCTGAAATATCTTGCTATTAGCTTGATAAGTAACTTCATAGGACTGGGTGGAGGGTTTGGAAAGCTGATACAGGAACTTTTGCTTGTAATTGTCAGTAGGGCACTACACCTTCCCAGAAATTTACTTCGTATGTTGGAGTGCCTGTGGCTTTTTTGTTAATATCTTTGGGTTTTTTATAACAAGTTAATGGTTTACACAGCAGCTAGTAATGTACTCTTATTCTACTTCCTGATATATTTCTGATCTACATATTTTGAGGAGGTGGTGTGGTGTTTTTTTTTTTTCTTCCCTTTCAGTTCAGGGCCCCTTTATTTGCTGTGTATCCAAGCATATATATGTGTATAAGCCTGTAAAACTTATGCTCTACTTGGCACAACTGTCATTAAACTGTGCAGTGCATTGTTTTTTGATTGTTTTGTTTTTAAGAAGTTCTTCCATAACTCTAATTCTAGTTTAGAAACACAGCTACAGGTTGTAGCTTTCTTCAGAGTTGCTCTCTCTTTAGAGTTGAGGTGTGTCCTACAGAGGGATTATAGTAAGCCTATAAAGGCAGTGTACAACTCATTTCAGCTTGTACTAGAGCAGGTTTTGGTATGAGGTCTTAGCTCCTGCTGTTGTATCTGAGTGCATGGAGGAAGACCAAAAGCCACTCTAAATCAAAACTTTACATGCTAATGGCAAACTTTAAGTCTAGCAGACCCATATGAAAGTAAGTTTGTTAAAATTCTATTGATAGTTAGGGAAATAGGTCTTCAGCTTGCAAAAGAGGCGGATTTGGGAAGCAGGGGGAACTGATAGTAGCCTTCTGGTATCTATGTACAGGCTATTGAGAATACCAAGCCAGACTCTACAGCAGTGTATGGAAGGCAGGCAAGAGACAGCAAGTGTGCGTTAAAATAACTGCATTTAAGAAGAATGTATTTCACTATGTAGTGGGACAGGTGAGAGGTTCTGCAGTATTCGTCCTTGGATGTTTTGATGCCTAGCTGGGTAAAGCCCTGAGTAATCTAGACTGATCTTGTTGACCTTGGTTTGAGCAGGAACTTAACCAGCGAACCCTAGAGATTCTTTCCAGTCAGAATTATTCTATGATTCTCTAATGAAAAATGTAAAAATCCTCAATTGTGTGAATATAACATTGCCCATGTTAGAGCTTGAAACTAAGTGTCAATAATGGGCCTACATTAAAAGCCTTAATGTAGATGATGCGGCTTCTGTGGAAAAGCAATAAAGTTCTTAAACTGAAATGTACTCCTCGAAGTGAACACTGAAGCTTATGGATGTAATACAGAAGGTTTCTGAATCTCTTGTGCTGTCAAAGGATGTTTGTTTGTTTTCTTGAAGGTCAAGCTGGCTGCTTAAAAATTCAGGGATGAAATTCTGAGAAGGGATAGAACTTTTCCATACACTGTCCATGGTACTGCAGGTGCAGGCATTGCCCTTCCACACCAGCAGTCAGTCTGCGGATGTGTTGGAATAGAAGTTGGTTTAGTATTGAAGCTGGGGCCAGTTGTGTATGTAGTTGGTTTTTTTTGTGTTTTTTTTTCGCTCCTTCTCTCTCCTATAAGGTTTTTCTTTTCATTTATCCTTTGGGCTAGATACTTCTGTTCAAAGCCTCAGGAATAGTAGCAGCACTGTATGTAGCTAAATGCCTGTTCCTGTAGTTGTGACTGCGAAACAAACTTTGGAGAAACAGACTTCGCTGCTGTTGGCTAAAAAGCACAGTTTTATAGTAGATAATCTAGAATAACTTCTGCAATTTGTAACTACAAGTATGCTTTAATTTGTCTTAGGGCAGAACTGCTTAAAAATTTTCTGCTTAAACTGAAGACCTTCAGGTAGCTTGCTAGTGGTCAGCAGGATTATGAATAGAGTCCCGAATGAAAGATAAAATTAGGTGTTGAATATCGTTATGGTGGTTCATAGCGTCTGCAGTGTCCCCTGGGAGAATGCAGGCGATGAAGGAAATCTGGTCGTAGCACTCAAAACTATTTTCTTCATCTCCGCACTGTACCTATGGATATGTCCTTAGTTATTCTAGATTTTACAAGTATTCTTTCTCAAGCTTGGGAATTTTGTTTGGGTAATTAGAAAAGTGTTTTTAAAATAACCCTTTGTTATGTTGATATTGCTGTTAGGTGAAAGGAAAGACACAATTTTTCAGTATCTTAGTACTTGTATTTCCTGTAAAAACAAAACACTGAGTAATAGTTCTCACTGTTTTGACTCTTAAATACTAAGGCTTGTGACGGTTTAATGGCACTTGCAAACTAAATCATAAAAGTGTACCTTAATTCTGGCCTGGAGGAATGAGAAGGTAGTTGATTCTTCAGGTTGACCTTCCTTTGGCTTCTCCCCACAACTGGCAACTTAGTGTGGTACAGGCAAACTGGGTACTGTGAGTACTGCAGACCTGGACTCCAGCTGATAGGTGTAATGAGTAGTTTACAGGTTGTGGTCACCACTAACCCTGAACTAGATCTGGGTGCCAGTTAACAGGTCAGACTTCAGAAATATTCAGTGACTACCGGAGTAGTAGTGCTCTGCAAACAACATAATTCTGGTATTCCTTAAGAAGAGCAGAGGAGGTGGACAGGCTCTTCACCTAATGTATGACTTTTTTTTTTTTTTTTCCTTGGAAATGTTGAAAATAACAGTACCTCTTCTGTTGTTGTGGGTTATTGCAGTTTGCCTTTTATATATTTGTGAATTACACTTGATAATTTGACTGTTGCTAGACATACTGAAAATAAAATTTAAATAATATTGCCTTTCTCCATCTAAAAATGCAAGTGTAACATTTATTTTGATTAAGGTTTTTGAAGGGTAGGGCAGGAAAACTACTTATGCTGTATAAGCAATTCTGCATCACAGTCCTTTTATAGATAATTAGTATAAAAGAACCATTCTGAAAGACAAAATGCTTTTAAAAGTTGAAAAAAAGTTGAGAAGCAGACCTTGTAAACTCCCAAGCTTTTTTTCAGTTTAAACCTGTGTCAGTTAATACTTATTGTTTTTCTCCTTAAAGTGCATTGTGATAAAGTCTAGCAGTACATGACTTCAGTTTCACCTAAAATACTTGGCATTACTTACATATCCGTATGTAATAGGTTTTGCCACCTTTATTCCAAACTTGTGTTGAACTGTTGAGAAAAAATAAAATGCAAGGTTTGTAAATACATTTAAATAGGAAGCAAATGTAGTTGGGATGTTCAGCGACCATAATGCTGCCTGTTACAGACAGTGTGATGACTGTATAATAGATACTTCGGGGATTTTTGATCCCTTTAAACTGATACAAGATGCTTATTTTACCGTTCAGATGTAGTATGCTGAAGGCTCTATTTTTCTCCTTCTACCTTGTCTGAAAAGACTTTGATACAGCGGGTAACTTGTGTTTTTGTTCTAAGAGTATCTTAAAGATGTCTTCTATCCCCTCCCAACCCCCAAGTGTAGCTATTTGGTTTCCTCTGCTCTGCATAGGTGATCATAATCAATTTACTGTCAAAATAACCATGCTTCTCCTCTTGCTGTTCACTGGGAACAGCAAGGTAAATGACTTAATTTTGATTCTTATGGACAACCCAAGAACAATTTTTAAACTAATTTAATAAACTTCTCTTAAATTCTGATGAAAATTTGGGACATCAGAATTCGGGATTGAGTGCTGAATATATTAAAGAGCCTATTTATAACATATCAGTCAATAATTACTGAATTTTGGAAGTGTCAGATTTTGTCATCCTGTCCCTCTGTTCAAGATGGGGGAATATGCAGAGGTAGTATCTTGTTGGATGCACAGATAGTATCTTGCGTTAGACCAGTTCATTATGCGTGTTGGTCTAATAACATACAATCTCAGCCTACAGACCTTGTGGCTGCTCTGGACTAGGATGAGTGCAGGAGTGTATGTGAGGCACGAGGATGTGGCTTCTCCATCTTTGGCAGCCTCAGGACTCTGCAGAGGTGTGCAGTGCTCGAAAGAAAAGTTTTCTTTGCCTCCATGCTTGTTCTCCTCTTCTCTTGTGTCTGTCCTTGATGCGTGTCCTGCTGTTTAAGAAAAGCAACTGTGGGCACATGCTTTGTCTTTGGTATTGATGCCTCTGTGTTCAGGTGTAACAGTGACTTGTGACTTCGTGTCGAAAAAACTTAATTCTGTGTAGTGATATCTAATGCTATTTTATGTACTGCCTATGATCTTAATCTAGAGAGAATATTCTGTGTTCTTAGTGTTCTTAGTCTTATGCATAGCTATGTGTCTCAAGGAACTAAAAACCCTGTGGCTATAAATGTCCCTTTAAAAGTATTTAGAACAGTTTTCAGGCTTTCATTGAAACTATTTTCATATGAAAGTTAAAAAACTAAATGAGTTTTTATTGAAAGATTATTTCTGGAAAGTAGTACTTTAGCTTGGGCCTCCTTATGGGGAAGAAATGTGAATTCTGCACAGTTTGGAGCTTTTGGCTTGCAGGGAAGGCAGCTAACCTGGCAGCTGCTGTAATCTGTACTCTAAGGAATGGGGCGGTGGGAAACACGTCTATGCTGCTGACGTTGCCAGGCTTTCTTCCTCCTGGGAGAGGATGTTACTTTTCTGTTACTCTCTGACTTTAGACTTCTTCTCGGAGCGTTTCCTTCCAGTGGGGCTGGGAATTGAGTTGCTGATGTTCCAGCAGCAACAGGAATACTTCATCCCTTTGCAAAGGTTTGCTGTTTGTATAAGAGCTGGAAATGTATCCAACTGATGTTCTAGCATAAATTTGGGAATGTTTATGTAGTTGAGATGTGCATACATAACCAAGTTTTAATAAACAGAATGGAAAAAAAGGGGGGGGGGTGTCTGGGGAGAAACCCCACAAAACTAAAGGTGCTGTTTATTCACCCTGGCTATTCATGGTTAGTTAAGTATTGTCCTGTTAATGCTTTATGGGCAATCTGAACTACCTGTGTCTTTCGAAGTGCATTGTTACCAAGTAAAGCTCTTGATAAAATCTGATTTACCTATCTGTGTGCACAACACTGATCACAAGCTTTTTCTATTACAGTAGCTGAGGAGAAAACACTAACCTGCTTTTTAAAGACAAGTGTCCCATCTTAAAAAGCAGATAAAATGTCTGTTATTTTGAGTCAGAGGAGCAAAAATACTTACCGTATATAGTGTTGTGGTCTGTACAGGTTATTTTACACCCTCTTCAGTACTGTATGGATCTGGCCCTTATGCAGATGGGCATTAAAAGATCTTGGAATTTTGGAATGTGTAGTCTGTTCCTTGTGAGGTGGCTACAGCACTTGTCAGGAAGCAGATAACCTGGGTGCCATGTCCCTGAATAATACGATACCCTACTCCCTCTCCAGGTCTTCGGGAAAGATGCTTCTATAATTATGCTGTGTACTAGATAAAAGTTGAGAAATACCTTTTAAAACCCAGGGAGTAAGTCTCTGGTGTAGTGACTTAGTATCGTTTTGAAAGTGGATGTTTCTATTAGAGACAGCGAAACCTCTCCACTCTGAGGAACACCAATAAGGGTTTCCTGGTTGCTCTTTAAAACACTTAATTACTATTCAGCACCTTGCAGATGAAAGCTAAACCATCCTGTAAAGTTTCTATTATAGGTTTGTAATCACACACTAGCCCACACAAAAGTGGCAGTGCAATATGACCTATTGTTTTATTGTCTTATTTCTGTACACATATTTCAAGTGGAGCTTCTGTGGTTTTCAGACTAGTTTTGGAAGACTTTTCCTCATTAAATAAAGCTTTGTGCTTAACTGTTCTCCTAAAGCAAATATAACATGTCAGATACCAGTTATTGCTTTCTGTCCTGGAGTTAATAAATGTAACCATAAATGTAAAAAGCATACATTTGTATTTCATTCTTGTTCATTATTACTTGGCTTCCTGATACCAAGACTCTAGAAATTCTGAACACTAAAACAATAGAGAGAGTGGATTATTTTTCTTGATGAATGCAACTGCTGAGCTGATTTAAGTTTATTTACATATTAATATTTCAAATATCTTAATTAGCCAGAGTTATGTGGCTGTTTATAATAGCCATGTATGCTAGCCATTTTCCCTTTTAAAATTGGATTTGCAAGTGATTCTTCTGTAAACTAAAAATGTCAGCTGTTTTTTTTTGAGATTCAATTTTAGGATATGTGCGAGTAACGCTGTAGTTATGTCCAAGACTCAGATATCATAAAGCTTACTAAGTGGAAAGTCCTAATGAAAAGAGAATGATGTTGTCAGAAGAGTAGTCATAAATGGTTGAGCTTTGAAAACTGAACAAGAGGACAAGAGTCAATAACAACAGATCTGAAATACGTGATCAGAGCAAGGGAAAAGGATGTTCTGATGCTCGCTGGATTCTGTTCTGGTGGGTCTTGTACATGAGTCTGGACATGCAGAACAGTTCTTTCTGGAGGAGCTGCTGTACTTGGCCTGGGTCACTAAAAGAATAAGGAAAAGTAAGGGTGCAGCCACTTGTTGGTTCTCTCTTGCCTAAGCCAGGAATTACTGTTCAGATGTGTGTGGTAGTTTATATGGTTACTTCTAGTGTAAAGCTTGTTTGGAAGATATTGCTCATTCAGATCGCAGAGTAAAGCACCTGATACTTTGTTTTTAAAGAAATACCTGCAGCTTGTAACTTTATTTCTTGATGGCCTGCTTTTATATGTTTTTGTATGGATTCAGCTTCTCTGGAAGGAATGCTAGGAGAGCCTCCCTGAGCCTATAGAAGCTTCTCACCTGTGGCCAGTGTCTTGAAAGAAAAAGGAGCATTCTGCTAAAAGGCTTATGGTGGACTGCCATACTGATCAAGAAACTAGGATGTTTTTCCTGCATTTAGTCTTCTAGATGTACTACTTTGAGGCTTCTCTTGAATCTCTGTTCCTGATTTTTTTTTTTTTTCTTTTTATCTAGAGAGGACCACCATGCTTCTGGCACTGTTGCGTAGTGAGGACTTTGGTGATTATCACTGTGCTGGCCATGCAGAGTCTGGCACTGCAACAGATCATAATAAACCAAGCTTTTTTTTCAGTTGTCTCTGAGAATGGAGAAACTTGGAGCCAATATAAGGGTACAGTCTGAAAAATTCCCTTCCTGATTTGAGACACTAACATCTCTGCCCCACCCCCCCAAAAAAAAAAAAAAACCTCATGCCATCACTAGTGGAAGATAGCTGTGTTTCTTCTTGTGCTTTTTGCCGTAGGGTGAAAAAGGGCAGTGATAATCGAGCCAAGGATTTTCAGAGGGAGCTATAGCTTTTCAGAGAAGTCATGATGGCATACTAGGTTTTTGGTTTGTGGGTGGATGTTGTTTTTTTTCCCCCCTACTTGCTGGTCTTGATGCTCCCACAATCTTTAACCATACTAGCTTGGATGGTATGAAACCTTAATGCAATACACTACATTTTGCAAAAGCAGGGATCTCAACTTCTAGGGAAGACTACAAGACAAACTCATTCAGCTTACTTTGTAGAAAGGTAAGAAATATTTTACAAGTGCATTCAGATTTTACTGAGATCTAAACATTCAGCCTTCTAAGTCTATTTGCACCAGTCTCTAATACAATTAAGGGATGAGTTACAGATTTTCCAGGAATGGAACATACTTGCTAATATAGTCTGAAAGTTGACTCTGGATATAAGGGCTGTGGTACCTGACATTGGCATGAGATTTCTGTTGTAGTTTCAAACATTAATTGCTTCAGTATCAGCCTAGTTATTCAATGACCATAGAAAATACATTCTTACGAGCAAGTGCTTTTCCTCCTTTGCTCTGAAATCTTGTGTAGCCCTATCTTAGGGAAAACCCATGGTGTTCTCTTGTGCAGTGGAGTGAGTGCTACTACAGTCATCTCAGCTTTTTTGTTTGCACCACCCCTCTGAAGTCTTCTGCAAGACAGGGTCTGTAGAAATAATGTGTTATATCTCCTTTATGTCCAGCACAATGGACCTTGTTTAGAAGTGACTGATTTTTCTATAAAACAAACTATGCGAACAGCCTACTGCTCAGGGTAGTATGTCTGACTTGCAAAGTTTAATACTGCTATTTCACAATACGGATGCATTGTGGGAAGGCAAGGAAAAGACCTCACCTTGATGCAAGATGCCATTTAGTTGGTGGGACTAACCACAGCCTTTTTTAAATGTTAAAACAAAATTCTTGTATACTGACTTCTCTTGTTGGAGAAATTCTGTGGTATGTCCCTACAGGATTTTCTTGTAAATGAAATGTTTTGGAACGCATTGAATTAGTTCTTAGAGTCCTGACTCTGGGCTGTGATTGCTGTTTTTTCTTCCCAGGGAACTTATTTAGGCTTTTCCCGAATTCCTATGATATGACCAGATTTGCAAAGATGATTAGATGCTTGTGTGCTGGCTTTGTGAATGTCTTCCTGGAGACTTATCTCTGTTTCCTGGTTGTTATCGTTGTATGCTTGTTCATCACCAGAAAAAGTGAAGAATTTCTTCACACTTTGTTGTGATACTGACCTCTCTGGGATGCTTGCCCTTGCTGAGGAGATATGTGCTTTCTCTTAACCTACTCAAGCTGCATGTGGTAATTGTTTATACCTACTGATGCTGGTTGGAAGATGTACTCTGTGCTTCTACCATCTTTCCCATTACAGCAGAACTCCTATAAAGTCTTTATGGCTTTTTGGTCTATTGTGGAGTCTTCTCTATGCTTTGACTGTGCTAGACTATCCTAAAGATTTGGATAGCCGATTTTAATCCATGACAGCTGCTTTCTCTGTTTTATACCTATGAGGGCAGAATACAACAAGGACAAGCTTAATCTGACAGTTAGCCAGAGGGATCACTGGGATACAGGCTCTTGTAACTTAGCTGAAATTTATTTTCCAAGTGTAGCATTACTGTAAAGTCCAGCCCTAAATTATTGACAGAAATGGGCTTGAACTCTAAATCAGAACAAATATATAATCAATTAATTTTCCTCCCAGAAACCTTATCCAAGGCAAAGTGAAAATGAGAGCATTTGAACTTCTGATTATATTGTCCAACTGAGAGTATACAAGCAGAAAATGAGGGTGATCTTTCTCCACTTAGTGGGAGCCTCGATGTGATAAACGGGGACCCTCCTGGAGGCTGCTCAGACTGTTTTTCCCTTCACGTTTTCCATGCAGCAGTACCTGTAAGTCTTTGCAACTCTGAGCTCTGTGTATTTTGATGCTGCTCTTTTCCAGAATTGACTTCAGTCACTCTTTAGATAAAAACTGTGCTCTGTTATTGAAAGCCGTTTACTAATGAGAAGGAACAGCACCAGTGGGAAAAACATCAGAAGAGAGTCCTTCTAACCAGGAGGAATGAGAGGCCATGAAATTTACTGACTGTAGATGTATTGCTTCTTTTTTTCTTCAAATGGTTAAAATTTCAGTTGTGGTTACCACTATGGACTATATATTAAGTTGTAGTACCTTAGGAGGTCTGAGGTGCTTGGATGTGGTTATTTGAAATATTGCTGTGTCAAGAAGCAAAGTTTTGCTTATCATAGCAAGCTTATAATAAACAAACCAAAAATAGTGTGGTTGCAAACTGCTTGTTCCAAGTGATGTTAACAGTAGGTAAGTTACTTTTGTCTGTGAATGCTGAAGCTTTGGAGCTGGGTTGTAGCGCTCGTGTGTGTGTATAGTGTTGCTTAAGTAACACTACAGAAACAGCTCTGTGTTCCCACTTTACAAGTAGATGAAACCAATCTTGATCTAACTAATGTCTTCCTCAAATTTGTTGCAAGAGTCTGGAAAAGCCTACTTACAGTAGGCTCGCTACAGCATCTCAGTGCTATGGCTAAGTGTTTCTCTATCATAATACCTGTTATCACTGGGTACAGAAATACTTTTTGCTGTAGATTTGCTTGTGATGCCTTTAAAAGCTCATAACTGAAGGCTTCACCAGACAGCAGTGAATTCTGGAAACTTCAAGTAGTACCTATAGCGTGAAAATAAGTGGTGCAGCTGTGAATCTGTTCATGCAGTATATGTGTGGTTACCTGTAAGATGCAGAGATTTGTAACACTAAATTAGCTTCCGATAGCTTTTGTTGATCAAAATTGGGGAATGTTTCTCACCCAATTTCTCAGTTCAACATTAATTTCCTGATGTACTTCTGCAAAGGCTGTGAAAGTTCACAATGTGTGTATCTGTTGCCTGGCTAAGTGCTGGTAACCAGCTTCAGGACTTCATTAGAAGTAATGGAGGGAGACCTTTTCTTGATTTAAGTTAAACGTGGAAGTCTTTATACTTGCACTGTCTTTTCTGTGTGGTGCGTTTCTTTCACTTCTTGTGTGTAGTAGATGGTAGGTAAATAACTATAATGTTTCTAATTGCAAATCAAGTTGTAGTTGTAAAAGTGTGTTTATAAAAATGCTGGCGTCATCTCTAGGGATAGGAAATAATATTAAAAATGTGGAAGAAATCCAGTGTCCAAAAGAGTGTATGTATTAATGGTTCTTTTCCTTTTGTGTTTCTAAAAGTGTGGAACTTCATAATAAATTAGACTAGTACCATGTGCAAGAACTGCTGTACTGGATCAGAATGAAATTATCTAGCCTCATATCTTCTTGTGGTTAGTGGCTAGCAGCAGATGCTCTATGCAAGACTGTAAGATCAGAGTGAACATACTGATACTTCCTAGGATGCTTTCTGGTAGCAGTCCCTAAGTCTGTGGACTTCTCCAGCCCAGGAACTGTCTAGCCTGACCACTTCCTTGGCAGTATATTTTCTGCTTACTCACTTAACACTGCATCTTCCACCCAGGTCAGCTTGTCTGATTATTTTTAAACCATTTAAATTCTGTCATCTGTAACCTTTGATAGCAAGGAGTTTCATGGTTTAACCAGGCACAGTGGTTTTATATATATAAATGTAGGAGATATAAAGGTTAACATATACATATTTTCTGTTGGTTTCTTCTGTTCTACTTGTGTACCCACAATACCCTTATTCCAGTAGAACAGTGATACATTTGGTAATTCTTGTTATTCCTTCTGTATGTTCTAATTCTTTCTGCATGTGGGGCAAGGAGAGCAGAGTTGTTCTGAGTACAGGGTGCAGGTGCACTGTAGGCTTCTACAGGGACATTGTTTGGTGCTCTTTTCCTAATAATTCCTTGTGTTTAGTTAGGCTTTTGATTGTGATTACTGAGCTGATGCTACAGGAGGTACTTATGACAGCTCAGAGAGCTTGTTCCTTAAAATTACTAGGTAAATTGGTACATCATTGTGCTCACTTAGGAATCATTTTTCCTTGGTTGCATCATTTGACATTTAGCAACAATTTATTTCATAATATTTTATCACTCTTCAATCTCATGAGGTCGTTCAGGTTTCAGATGCTGGTCTTAAATGGCGGTCCTTCGGTGTAGTAACTTCTGTCCTCTTCTCACTTTCTTCACTTCCTTTTTCAAATCGGTAATAGAATGATTCATGTCTGTATCAGAGAATCACATGAAGCTTCCATAGTTTACTTCCATTGTTCCTTCTTTTGTTTCCAAGCTTTTAAAATAAATTCTTAATCCATGAGAGGGCAAACACTTCTGATGGCAGCTTAGGTTTTTAGAGAGGTCAGTAGAACCCTTTTGAAAGCCTTTTCGAAATTTAAGGAGGAAAAAAAAAATTGTTCTGATCTACATGATCTGTGATTTTCAAAAAAAAAAAAAAGTTATGGGAATGACTTGTCTCTTCATGAACAGTTGGATATTTTTTCGCTTTTTGTTTTCACTGCCTGCTAACTCTAATGTGGTTATCTGACTTAACTACAGACTAAATCTTAAAACCCACAAGCTTTGCAGTTATTTGTTCACACCTGGAGGATCTTACGTGTTTCTGTTTATGAATTGATGCTTCTTTGGATGGTTAGTATCTGGCTGGAAGCTGAGATCAAGTGTAGTACTGAAGGTACCAGGTAGTACCTGGTAGTATAGTACCAAGGTACCTCTCATTCTGTAAATCCAATGAGAGGCAAAGAAATTCAATGTTTATTTTCTCTGAAATATCTTAACACTTTTCTAAGCACAACGTTTCCTTCCAGTAAACAACAAGTATGCAAAGTGCCTTCTAAAACATTTTTACTATCAATTCCTGTTCTTAAAAATCTGCTACTGTGGCTACTTGTTAAAAAGCCTCTATAAACTCATTAGCAAAAGTTTGGAAGTACAGGCTCAGTAGGTGAGAACTGTGCTCCTCCCCAGCTGCCTGATCAACATGTACGACTGACCAGACCGTGAAAGTAAACCTGCAAATAACTTCTAAACTAAATTTGTAGAGACAAACCCAGTCACTCTTATGTGGAATGGCTTTAAAAATATAGACTAGAATTTATAGCTTTTTTGCATAAAGTGTTTGCGAAGAGATTTATACTTTACCCCACTGAAATGTGATTCAAAACTGATCAAGCACATATTAGTTTGATTTCATAAATTTGTACTCATTTGTAGCAAGTAGAGCTTATATTGAAAAAAGTTATCAGGTAAAGAATCAACGTGGAGGTATTGAGGGGAAAACTCGTTTGCCAATTTTTCAGGCCATGTATATTAACACATTTGGGCTTTTACAATTGTATTCTAATAAATGGAGGCAAAAAAGCCCAGTTCTAGACTACTGCTTGATATATTAAATATTTTTGATATATGTAATGACTGGTAATAGAAATTTGCATGTCAGCGTTCTGTGACTGGTTGCTAGTTGCCACCATCTTTCCCAAACTGCATGTTTTCCTTGAAAATTCAAAATGCAACTTCATTAACTTTGGCTTGATCTGCCTAAGGAGAAGATTCTGGCTTTATTCTTCCTGTGCTGAGTCAAGAACACTTTGAACCAGGGGATCTGTTTGATCTTCCCCCCCCTCACCGCTCCCCAAGCTCCATTTCAATAAATGACTGGACAAAATATATTGACTTATTTTCACATCAGATCTGAATTTAAAAATACATGTTGTCATGTATTGCGTCTGCTGTGTCCAAGTGAGCTCTAGACCACAGCGGATTCAAAAAAGTGACATACTTGAATAGAAATCACTGCTGAGTTACCAGATTTAAAAAAAAAAAAAAAAAAATTCATCTTGATTTGACCATGTGTAACCAGAGTTATTAAAAGGCAAAGTACTTGATTCAGACTTAGAAATATTTTAAATGGCGTAGTGCAAAAAAGCTGATAGAGTAAACCATAAACTCTCTCAGAAGCTGTTACTGCTCCAGCGGTTTTCCTTGTACTCTTCACTATGCAGAGGAATTGTGGTATTGCTTGTACACTGTATCTCTGAGTCCAGAAATAAAGTAATTTTATAATTTTAAATTTTAACTTTTACTATCTCTGTTCCTCCCCTGACCTTTTCAAGAATGACTTGTGAGATGATTAGCAGTTTGGTTTTGATCATATTATTATTGCTTCTTTCTTTGCTGCTGTCATCTTCAGTTAAAGCCAAGAGGTCTAGTTAGTAGCCACCTGCTGAGGTTCCTGCTCATAGGGCCAACCTAGGTGTGGAAACTTCTGCTTTGAGGAGAGAGAGAGGTAAAGTGTGGTTCCTGCTAGCTTTCCAGGGGAGTAGTTTCAGCTGTGGAAGAGAGGTATCTCTGGAGTTCTCTCCATCATTTTCTGACTGTTTTTAAAGAATATAGATTTTCTTATATATACATTGGACTGCTTTTTCCTTACTATTTTTTTCTTTCTTTTGAGGTCTATAGATGCTTTCAGGAGAGAGGCATGCTTCCTGCTGATATTGAATCTGTACCATTCAGACTATTCTGGTTATCATAGTTCTTATTTAAATAACTCATTCATTGCTTGATGGTATCCAATAGAATACTTTGATTTTAGGAATAAAGGTAGAGCCTGGAGAATCAGAAGATTTGGGACCAGTAGTGCTTAATATCTTCATCAGTGACATAGACAGTGGGATCCAGTGCACCCTCAGCAAGTTTGCAGATGACACCAAGCTGAGTGGTGCGGTTGACATGCCTGAGGGATGGGCTGCCATCCAGAGCGACCCAGAGAGGCTTGAGAAGTGGGCACATGTGAACCTCATGAGGTTCAACAAGGCCAAGTGCAGGGTCCTGCACCTGGGTTGGGGCCACCCCTTGCATCAATACAGGCTGGTGGATGAAAGGATTGAGAGCAGCCCTGCTGATAAGGACTTAGGGATACTAATGGACGAAAAGCTGGACATGAGCTGGCAATGTGCACTTTCAGCCTAAAAGGCCAACCGTATCATTGGCTGCATCAAAAGAAGTCTAACCAGCAGGTCGAGGGATGTGATTCTGCCCCTCTACTTTGCCCTGGTGAGTCCCCACCTGGAGTGCTGCATCCAGCTCTGGAGCCCTCAGCACAGGAAGGACATGGACCTGTTGGAGTGAGTCCAGAGGAGGGCCATGAATATGATCAGAGGGCTGGAGCACATCTCCTGTGAGAAAAGGCGAAGAGTTGGGGTTATTCAACCTGGACAAGAGGAGGCTCTAGAGAGAAGTCATTGCTGCCTGTCAGTTCTTAAAGGGGGCTTATAAGAAAGACGGGGACAAATTTTCAGCGGGGCCTGTTGTGATAGGACAAGGGCTTTAAATTAAAAGAAGGAAGATTTAGACTAGGTAAAAGGAAGAATTTTTTTATGACGAGGAACAGGTTGGAGCAGGTTGCTGAGAGAGGTGGTGGATGCCCCATTCCTGGAACCATTCAAGGTCAGGTTGGACAGGGCTCTGAGCAACCTGATCTGGTTGAAGATGACCCTGCTCATTGCAGGGCAGGTTGGGCTGGATAACCTTTAAAGGTCCCTTCCAACCCAAACTATCCTATAATTTGAAGATTATTGAGATCTTTGTAAAGCATCCATGTAATTCCAGAGTGAAATGAAGATCAAGAATTACAGTGGTTTGTGTTTTTTTAATAAGTTTAACGTTAAAGTACAAGCTGCTACTCGAACTGAGAGGAGGCATTGACATAAATGCTTCACAGTTTCTGACCAGGGAAGTGATGATGTAGTAGTTTGTGTTTTACTTGTATAAGAATAAGCAGACGTGTTCAGTCTAGTGCTGTATGTGGCTGTTGATTTGTTAATCGATGTGTCATACAGCATACTTCATGCCAGTCCTCTAATCTCTGGCATCGGCTGCCAGTGAGTTTCAAGATGGAGTTGTGAGCACTGAGGAGTGCATGGACTTTGACAAAGAGTTTTTATTCTTCTGAGCTCAATGCTTTGCATTATTACTTGATTAGCAGAAGCACTCAAGCTGGAATCACTGCTCATCCAGAACCTATAGATGAGCTGTATAAGGCTTTCTCTGTACAGATTTCTCAGTCTTCAACTTGTTTTGGTGCTTCCCTCCCCTCAGTCCCAACTAAAAAGTCTTTATTCTTTCATGGATTATGAAAAAACATGGGAAACCTAATACCATTGTTGCTAAGAAAACAGTAATTAGGCTGATATTATGTTCATGTTTGCTGTTTAAAATGACTTGAAAAGTGCATAATAGGTCTGTCGTCCTTTAATACTTAAAGGTCAAGTTATCCTTTTGTTCTCGTGAAAACATTTCACAACTGCAGGAGCTGAAGCCTAGAATAAACATACCTTAATTGAGAAGGTGAGGAGAAAGCAAATCAACATTAAGTAGTGTATCATCCATTTTCCAAAGGTTGTTTTAAACAAATTTTAAACACCTACATAAAAGGATTTGATGAGAATTATTTAAAGTGGGTTCTCTTAGATTTTCTGGTGTTTTAGGTTATGCTTTCCTAATTTCAAGGATGCTACTGAGTGGAACTGAGGGGTTGTTGCTAACACTGGCTGGATCTCCCATTCCTGAGCTCTGAAGCATACTCAGCTGTGTTATTAAGCTTCAGAGTAATTCCTAGTTTTATTCCTGTTTTGATAACACTGAAAAAGGGTTACCTAGTACATTCAGTTACGCTTGTTCTGTTCAAGAGAAGCATCTCAAGCAGTCTCTGGAATTAAGAACAATGTTCAAGGGGGCTCTCAGCTGGGGACATGGCAGGTGGGGTGCTCAGTCCCCACTGCTTAATGTATAGACAGAAAATTTACTACTTGCCATGTGTGTTATGTGCTTTTTTTTTTTAACAGCGCTAATATGTGGCTGATATATTTTCTGTTTTGTTATCACTTAATATTGCTGTGACATTTCAGCAATTCGTAAGGAAGAGTTAAGGAATTTGGAAGATTCTTGAGATACTTAACTGGCACAGATCAGATGCCACAACCTGTGATCATCCAGTCTTCCGTTTTATACCTAGTTTTCTACAAGTGATTTTTGGAAATTCTAGTGCTTTAAAGGAATATGTGTGTCTGTGTCTCTATAGTGCATGTTGCTACAAATAAGAACACATATCTCTTTATTGCAATAAGCTTTTAACTTTTTCTGTGCCACTTCTTCCCCAGCATTAACTTTTAGTATTCCCAAAATACTTTCAGAGGTGTGTGTGTGTTTTAACTACTGGGTACTGTTTCTCTAAGAGCAAAAGATAGCACTACATTTTTAACAATCGGAGATCCTTAAATACGGTAATTTTCCTAATTAAAAAAAAAACCACAAACCAAAACCAAACCCAACAACGAAAAACCCAAAGAGAAAATTTCATGTGTAGTATGCCTTAGCTCAAATGGTGTTTTCCTTAGTTATGCTTTCTGTGGGAAATACAGTTTCTCTAACTGCTTCTTTGGGGGCAAATAACAGTTAATCCTTTTGCTATAGAAGCAGGTATTTATCTAATAGATGATAAAAATCTCTGGAGATCTGTTTGCAGGAGGTTTAGCTGAATATTTTCTTTCCTTCATTTGAATAACATAAAAATCCAGGAATTAATAAGAAAACTGGTTACAAGGTTTTTGCATTCTTGTGATTACTGAGTATATCTGGACAGGCAAGCTGGGACTTCTAAAGATGCTGCAGTAGTTTTGTAGTGCTGCACCATGAAAATGCAAATGAGAGGGTTTTTTTTAATGTAAAAGCTGAGCTGTCCTTCTGTGCAAGTTTTTAAAAAAAAAAAAGCATATGTTTCTTTCTGAGCATACTGCATTGATGGTGCTGTGTGCTAGATTGTACTTCAGTGATTGTATGATTATGGTTCTTCAGGCATACTTTCAGATCAGACCAGTTGTAATATTAAGTGTACGTGAACTAATGCAGCTGAAGCAGTGGGTAAAAAAATGAGTTCTTCTGGTAAACTATCCAGAAGATGATGGCTGCTGGCAGGATGTTGCAAACTGGGGTATATTCAAATATACTCTTGCAACCTCAAGTGGGGTGATTTTTTCTGTGTGTGAGAGAATTTCTGGGTCATCTGTCTTTAAAGGCTGTAAAGCTCTTCAGAGCTGAGCTTTTCTTTATAATTGGATCTGGGAATACTGGCCACTATTAAGTATGCAATCTAATACAAGCTAGCACAGGAAGTTTTCATTACAGAATGGCATGTTCTTACCTCTCTTCTTCCATGCAGAAAGAAACAGACTGATAAAAACTCTAGCAGCCAGAAGCCTGGAGCAAATGTTTGTTTTGTTGTCTTTTGGATGAAGGCATACTAGGAAAATGCAAACAGGCTGAATGCCACTGGGGAGACTGATGGGAAGTGGGAGACTGAAAGAAGGCTGCCTCAGAGACAGGCAGAGGGCTGAGCTGCTTCACAGGGGGAGAGAGGAGAATGGCCTGAACTGCTGAGCAAAGGGAAAGGGTAGCACTGATGCCGTGACTTGAGCAGTGTGTCTGGTGTTTTTTGAAGTTTTAAATTGGTCTGTAGATCATGTCTCTTAAAATAAGTTTGTTTGCTTAACCTCCCCCCCATCAAAATCATTTTGACAAGTGTTAGAATGTAAGTCTTCTATCTAGTGATCTTTGTCACTTAAATTAGCATTTCCTCTAGTAGTCAACATACATAATCAACACACATTGATTAATACTGATAATGAGATCTAGCATCAATTATACTAGCAGAGTTCACTAGCTAAAGAACTGAAGTCTGTTTACCTGCTGTATCAACTCTTCTTAAAGGCACAGTCAGGCATTGTCACTTTAATTTACTAGTTCAATGATATGTTCACTTTTACTGAAGGAACTTAAGGTGAAAAAGCTTTTTTCTTATTTTAACCTCAGGGAAAGGAAAATGAAGATATGGTATAGTAGTTCTGAAAACTTGAAGGATTTGGAGATGTAACCTACTGTTAACATTGCTACTTTTAGACAACTAAATTGAAGTTTTGTGAACATACCGTCTTGCTTTACAACCAGTCTGATACGACTTTTGTACACTTTGCTACTTTAAAAATTCCATGTAGATTTTTTTAAAAAGTTATTCAATGCCCAGTGATACTGGATTAAGAAACAAACCTCAAACAAAAGTCAGAGGAATACATTACATACTGGAACAGTAACTGCTTAAGTGTGGGTACTGCAGCCTTTCTGCTGCATTGGTTTAAAAAAAAAAAAAGCCCACAACTTTTTAGTTGTAGATCAACGTATATAGTAGTTATCGATAGGAAAAAAAAAAAAATCTATTTTGCAGTTGAAAAGTTTAAAATCAATTTGAATTGGAGGGAGGGTTCAATTGCAGTTTGTCTTAAAACTGGTGATTTTAAGTCATAACATGATGAGTAAAAAAAGCAGCAGAAGGATAAGAAAATCACAGATAAGTGAGTTGCTTCAGTTGCACAGTCACAGTTCAAGGGGCTGCAACACAAGGTATGTTGAACCTTAAAGCTCTTCCAGCCAGTATCCCCAAATTTACTCAAAAACAGCACCAGTGAAATGTCTGTGTCTAGGGTTTTTGATCTGCAGAGGTAAAAGCAGTAGAAAAACTGGATGTTGGAAACTTCTGTGAAACAGATGGAAGTGCAGGTCAGTGAGATTGAGCTGTCATCACTCACCTGGCCTCTGTGCTGTGGGGAGTTTGAGTAGCTGGACAGTGTTAGCCCATTATGATAACAAAAATCCTCAGTCTGCTGGGGTACTCTGCACTGGTGCTGGATGCTCTTTTTTATGTTAGTGACTACCTTTGCAATTAAACATTGTCATATCACAAATTACTGCATGTATATGCATTGACGGTTTTTTCATTTCTACGTCCACCTGTCTTTTACAAAACACTTTTTTTCCCCTCCATGTACTGTTCCAACTGTCCGATAGTGCCTCTGTGCTACAATGTGAGTCTTCTACAATGAACTGAACATGTTAGTCCTGAAACACAGACAAAACTGATGTACTAGGATGTGGAAAGAATAGGAATTTTCCAATGTGCTTTACAGGCTTACAAGGAGGGCAAGTGTGTGTGTGAGTGTGTATCACCTTACTAAGGACTAAATGGAACACAGTGTTACGGAAAAATTGAACTATGGCACTCTGATATGTAGGTACCCTGACTGCAGAATGAGTTTTTTGGTGCTAGGGTGCTGCGTGAGTAGAATAAAGACTCTACATTCCCAAAATAGCCTGTTTAATAGCTGCCTGTGGTTGCTGCATGATTGGCAAGCTGATCTATGTAGATCCTCTTTCTGACAGTGACTGGTAGCAGATGCTCTGAAGAAAAAGTACAAGAAATGGAGTAGCACCCTTTTTCCCAGAAATGAGAGATTTGGAGAATTTGGAATAGTTCAGATAAACTTAGTTCTTGTTTAACAGGAGCTGATGGATCTATTTTTTGACAGATTTTTTTTTTTAATTATATGTTTGTGATCTCTCTAACATTCTTTGACAACAATCTGTGATTATATAATTTGCTGTATACCAATCTGCATAGGTATGGCTGTTTTGTTCTACCTGTTGCTTGAGCAACAGTTCCTCCTGCTTGTGTCCTGAGGAGCTGGAAATAATCATGCTGAAATATGCATACCAATATTAGATGGTCACAGTCTGTGGCATAGGCTTTTAAAATATTTGAACTAATAATTGTATAGCCCACTTCTAATTCATTATTCAAATGATATCAGCATATTGTGTCTATATATAGTGGTGCTATAGGTACAAAAATGAAATGGGGACATGCAGAAAGGAATAAGGAATATTGGCATTTGAGTTCTAATGTGAATGAAAGTGGGATATTAATTTAGACAATTACAGAGCAATATTATGCTTTTAATTTCATTGAATGAGTTGACCTAGGTGCTGGGATAGTGTCATCGTCTTGGATAATTGTGTCCAAAGCTTTACGTGCTTGAGGATGAATTTATCAGAATCTTATTTGGCCTATTTTCTTTGTAAATAAAATTTAATAGTTTGATTCTGTGCATGATTTGTAAGAAAGTAATTTGAATAAATAATCTCTTACTTGGCATTCATGTGTCACTGATAGTATGTAGCCCTTCATGCATAAAAATTGAGTCCTATAATAGTAAGTCTACAGTGACCAATTCTTGGCTCAGTTTAAAAGAGAGAAAAGCATTTTTGGGATACATAACTTTTCTTCTTTTTTCCACATAACTGTATTGAAATAGTTTGTGTTCACACTGGGTTTATAAAGAATGATTAGTTCCCCTTTAATGTAGCAGGTGGTATCTGACTTCTTGTTTTGTTATTGGGATGCCTTGAGAACATTAGGTTGAAACTCTACCTAGTGAATTCTTTGGGTGATTTTTGCACTGTTGCTGACGATGCTGCTTGAGCGTCGCTACCCCTACTTGCCCGTTTCTTCACAGTCTTCACTGTGCTGGTGAAAGCTTTATGGCTGCGTGATGAACTAGGTGGAGGATTGATTTAGATAAAATGTGATGCAGCAAAATTAGTTATGTTTTGGTCTTGTTCAAGTGACAGTACAACTACTTACACTGGCAGACTTCAAAGTCTGAAACCACAACAGAACTCTTTGAGCACCTGCAGGGAGGCTTAAAGCAGAGGAGTCTCTATAGACTTCAGTTTTGACCTCTTTTGAGCTAAATAACTTGGGGACAATCCTAGTCAGTGTAATGCTGTGTTTAGAAATACTGAGGGTCGTACTTTCAAAACATACAGGACTTTACCTCTTAGTTTTCTTACCTGTTGCTTGTACCATGATCAAAGTGTTGCTGCAGACCACAGCATGAATACTAAACATTGTTCCAGAGAGAAGGCATGAGAGAAAAATGGACTGTGCGTGATTTGAAATTAGTAGTACAGTTTGCTTTAAATGTTCAGCACAGTCAGGAAAAAGAAATAGGAAGTGAACTTTCCCTCTGTCTCAAATGAAAATTAACTTGGATGAATTCAAGAGCTGCTCGCTTGCCACTGAGGTGTCTTTGTTTTCAGTCAGTAACAGCGCCATAAAACTTAGAAAAGCATAGTCTGTTTTCAGCACTCCTGCCATCTCCTACATCAGTGTTGCTAACCGGGTGATTATAAAATATCACTATTTTGATGTGAGCGAAGGACTGGTAGGAGAAAGGGATCACTCTCCTTGTGCAGTACTCCAAAAAATGACCAGCAAGTAGAGGGTAGCGTGTCAAAGAGGTGGCCTGGGGAAGTTCCCCAGATTTTTTCTGAATTGTGTGGATGACTTAATTAAGACACAATACTAGATAGATGTTTTAATGATGAGACCATCCGACCATGATTTGGGACGTGTATGTGTGAACTTTCTCCCATATGAGATCTCTGTAGGGCCCTGAAGGACTCATTCACCCATCTCCCTCAGTTCTGCATGCTTAAAAAAGTAAAAATGGGCATAGACAGCCTGCCTATGAAAGGTTTCGATGTAAACCTTCTAGATCTCACTGCAATGTAGTGAAGTGATAGCCTTTTTTTATGTTCAGAGGCTGAAGGAGCTGAAGGTTGCTTGCCTTTCAGCAGTCACTAGTAGGAGGAGGTAGTCCAAGCAGGGGCCTCAGGCCGCTGTGCCCCCTCATGGTGCTGGCTGGGAGGAGAGCGCTGTGCTGGCACAATCGCTGCTGCTGCTCCCCTGATTTAAGGAAGGGGTAACCTATTATAGCTAATGGTTGTAGTCTACTCGCCTTTCTGCATCCAGCCTGTGTGTGGGACCACCGCAGTGGTAAAGTGGAAAGGGAACCCATCCTTGGCAGAGTGGGAATGGAGGTTTCAGGAGGCTGCTGTCCCTGTGGCGTTATGCAGGCAGCATCTGCAGCGCATTTTTGAGACTTCTTGGGGCTGATGAGCTTCAAAAGATACAAGGCCATGAAAAAAAAGTCTGAGTTTCTGTTTGCTTAAGTTTAATGAGCCCTTAGTAAAGGTTTGGTGCATAGACTCCGACCTGTTTCACTTCAAGTGTCAGGTATGTTTGAACTTTAAGTGAAACATTAGCTAACATGTCTGGATTTTTTCCTTCAAGAAGCCCAAAGTCTCCAAAAATTTTCTGGGATGCGAGTCCTTCACTCGGGTTTTTCATGACTAGATTTTGAGAACTTTTGGCTGTAACGCTTTCAGTGTCTTAAAGTAAGTACCAAGGCTGGATTCAGCCCATTGTGTGAGGGGGCGAATGTGTCTGTATCCCCTGGAGCTAACTGCCCTCTTGGGGGAGGATTTAAAGTTTAAGGGACACATTTACTAAAATGAACTGCTAGCAAGTGGCAATGTTCTGGTGTCTGCTATGGGGAGATGAGGGGGAGTGTGTGTCAAGTCTCAAATTGCTGCACTTAAGGAAAAAGAGTGGATAACAAAGTAGTTGGTTTTGCCCCTGACCCCTTTTTTTATGACCCCTTTTAAAATTAAATAGGGAAGATAAACTGCTGGAAGCTAAACTTGCTCACCTGAAGTGAAAAAGGGAAAGGCAATGTCTGCTGCATAAATGGACTGAAATCACTAGCTATATTGAAAGTGAAATTGTGTTTAGGTGAGTACCCTCAAATAGGAGGATGTCTTTTTCCTGACTGCAAAATTTGGAGTATTTCATCAAGAGAAACAATTGTACAGTGAAGCTGATTAGACACAGCTGTCAAATCCACTAAGTAAGCACTTTTAAAAGTTAATGAAAAAATATCTTTTTTCCGTTTTGCATATGCGTTTGGAAAAGAAAGGAACTTATTAGTTGGTATGGTGGAAGGGATAAGATACATAACTATATATTTCTGTATTTTGGTTATTACCTATTACAATTCACTAAATCTAAAAGATGCTGCTGGACACTGTCTGCCTCTGCTCCATCCCTGTGCGCATGGATGTTTTGGCAGAGTCTCCTGTAAACAGGATGTGAAGCTGTTGGAGCCCTGTTTGACTACAGTTGTCAGTGTTTTGGAAAGTGCATGGACAAATTCTAGCTGCCTGTATCACGTGTGTACGTGTGCGCAACCTTCCTCCTTTTCTTCTCCTGAGATGCTATTAATTTGGTTTCTTTGAACCTGATCCCAAAGACCAAATACCCTGGATTAAACACAGAATGTAATACTGCCTTTTGTTTTTTGCCATCGCTGTGTTACTTTTCCTGTGACGTTAATCTTGAATTGTTTGGAATAGCTGTAGAGCTGACCACTTACTCCGTGTTTCTTGGTAGTGCTATATGAACAATGCATGATGCCTCACTATGCATGTTATTCCGGTTTTGAAAAAATAAGCGTTGTTCTGATGCAGAGGTGAAAGAGACAGACCGTGGTATGTAAACCCTGTTGAAATGGAGACACATTTCAGTGAAGAATCTCTAAATGGGATGCGTGAATGGTCTTTTCCCAAGTAAATAAATATTGCCTCCTACTTAGTTTAAAGAAACATGGCACACAGCTGCTCTTTACTCCTTGCTGTAAAGTAACAGGCCATTTGCTGACTGAAGCAAGCTATTGGCATTATTGCTAGCAGCTGCTGAACTCTTAGTGTTAACTTAAACAGCTCATAAATGTTAATCATGTTGCAGTTTTGTTAGAGCTTGTCTGCATATCCCAGAGGCACTAGCTAATATGTCATGCTTTATTCACATGAACTGATGACATTTCTTAGCGGAGATTCCAAATAGTAACTTCATAATCCAGTAGTTTTACTGTGGTGGCTGTGGTTTCTTCCAAACTGCACTTTTAACTACAGCTTCACTAGTACCAGTATAGCTTTCTTTGGACGTGTTTCATTAGGCACAAAGCTGCTGAGCCTGTGGTGGAATGAGTACACAGTTGAAGGGAATACACTGTCTGCTTACTGACCTGTTGTTTGGAGATCTGTGGCAAAGTCAAATCCAAATCTAAACTGAACAAAACGAGTGTAGTTTATCCCGTGCTTCGGTTTAAAGTCATTTTCATATTGCAGTGGTTTTGCTGCTATACAAGTGTGAAAAGTTTACAGGAAATCTAAGTGTTGCTGTAGAAATGTGTGTTAAGTTATCTGCATAATAAGCAATTAAATAATGTGCTGTGGCCTCTTAACAGTCCCTCCCACTCTTCAGCCAGTGGGAATGTATTCTTAAAAACAAGACAAAGCTCCCAAACAAACTAATCCTTTCCTTCCTTCAGGTCAGATTCTGCTAGTGTTCTCTGTAGCAAACACTGGTAAGGTCCCAGAACCTGGTTTTCAGCCTGTCAAAAAGATTGTAAATACAGCATTAATGAAAGCATAGATAATGAAGTAGAAGCTTCCATATTATTTTAGGAGTTTAACTTTTCAATTTTAATCATTGTGAAGGTCAGAAAGAGGACAGTGTTGTTGCTACTGCATGCTGTATAGAGAAATTATGCTTACCGCATCTAAAACTTGTTCTCTCATCCTTACTTTTCTGTGAGCATCCAGTGAAAGTTTTTTTTTTTTTTATCTCTAGGGCAGTGGTATATGTTTACCAGAGGCTAGAGGCTATACTCCCTACCAAACTAGTTGAAATTGCAGAGAGGTTAACCTGTAGCCTAAACTACAACGCAGCTGTTCCTGTACAAAGCTATATACTCTCTGCTGTGTATTTGGATGGTGCTTTAGTTGTGTGCATGCATGTATGCCATGCCTCTTCAGGGCTCTCTCCTGGCTGCTTGCAGAGGAATTTCTGTCCCTGAAGAGATGTGCAGGACAGGGACAAGTGTTGTGGACTGATGCTAAATGGATCCTATCCTGTAATGTGGGAGGTCCCAATCTGAGCTGGGACTTCTTGGGCTTTACAAGATAGACTTCATTCAAGGAAGTATGATTTCGAGTGTGGAAGATAGTAAACAGGCCTGAATTTCTGTGACTATTAAAGTATCAAACCAAAGATACGTAAGGTTAACACTAACATACAGAAATCCGTGAGCAAGGGTTTGATCTCAAAGCATTCTGTTATCTTACATCCAAGAACAGGAGTAAATGTCACTCTTCAAGTAGGTGGAAGTGAGAATTTGTTTCTGGACTTGTTCCTAAAAGCCTAGAGAAAGATTGGATGGTATGTGACTTAGTAGTTTTTGGTTAGAAATGAAACAGAAAACACTCTGGGAAAGTAGAGGGGAGTCCAGATTGTGTACATGTGGTTAAATTATAATTGCATGACTGATGGTTTGGGGAAGGCATAATCATAAAAAGAATTTTGGATTTTTTAAAAACTTTTGAGCTCGCTTATTTGTAAAGAAGTGGTGTATTTTGTTACAGATAGGATGACCATCCAACTATTGGTTCTGGTCATATCTTTTTCAGTGGATTTCCAGTGGCTTTTGTTTTGGTGGGATTTTGGTTTTTTTGTTTTTCTTCAAAAGGAGAAAAACTCTGCTGTTGCCCTTTAACTCTACCCCATTTACATGCGTATCTCATGCAGCAGATCAAGACAGCTTGCTGAGATTAGATGCAATTTCAACTATCCGGAGTGTTACTTAAATGAAGAAAGAAAGGGGAGAAAAACCCCCTCAGACTGATTGAGTATCTGTGACTGTATGTGCCTTGTTCTGAGTCTGAAAGTAACTTTCTTCTGCTGCATTCTTAAACTGACGGAATAGAAGTATACTCAAATGACTGAGTTCAAGAAAAGAGTTAAGAAAATGGTGACCTGAATTTTGGTTCTCTTAAAGATTCTGATGCAGACATACCTTGTTGTGGGTGCACTCTAAGTTAAAACTTGATTATTTTTTTTTTCAATTACATGCATATGTTTGGGCTTTCGTGTGAATTGGATGCTGATGAAAAGCATAAATGACTTAGAGTTTTCTGTGCCATGTAGGAAGCTGTGTACCTGACACATCTTGGCTATAGTCTTAAGGCTGATCTCTCAGATCAATCTCTGGACCAAAAAATGAGATGGCCAAAGAAACAAATCCTCCTGAGAGAGAAGCTTTCCTTGTTTTTCTTTGTTAAATCTGCAACTCTACTGAAAAGTCTGAATGGATGACATAAATGTTCTTCTAAATCTCTGATTTGTTCCAAGTCTCTGAGGGAAGGAATAAATTAATCTTAGCCTTGAAGTCCTGCATTAAAAGTTTTGACTTTGGATTTGCAGAAGATGTCAAGAAAGCAATAGTTAAAGGAGCTGGTAGAACTTAGAAGCAAAGTATGGTGTACACTCTTAAGCATTTCTTTGCAGCTGTACAGTTTGAAACACAAATAGGGTAGTGACCTGCCAAAGTAGTGCTTGCCTGTCCAGGTGGGGACGTACGTCACCAGTACCATCTTTCACATTACTTGTGTGACTTGTGAGTAGGAAGAGACACTCGAGTTTATTAGGGAGTGACTTGTTAGTAGATAATTTCTGTGGGGCAAAGGAAAGCAGTGAAGAACTGAAAAATTAAAAAGTGCAAAAGAAAGGTTGCCAAACTTATATTAATCACTTTTTTTTTTGTAATTCTCTTGCAGACCTTCAAGTGCTGACCTTCTTGGTCTATTAAGTTATTATAAACTTTTGCTGCTCTGCGAACATATAAAGATGTCTCGCAGCCCTGATGCTAAGGAAGACCCTGTGGAATGTCCCCTTTGCATGGAGCCTCTGGAAATTGATGACATCAACTTCTTCCCTTGCACCTGTGGCTACCAAATCTGCCGTTTCTGTTGGCATCGTATCCGTACTGATGAGAATGGACTTTGTCCTGCTTGCAGAAAGGTAAATATCCTGGAACAGCAGCTTGTCTTGCGCATATCTCAAGGCTCTTGCATTGTGTTGGTACCAAAGACATCCTTTTCCTTCGGGGAAACATTCATCTAGTCATGGCCTAGATCAAGGGTGAGGTGTTGGATCTTTCAGATTCCATCTGCATATGTGTCAAAGCTGTTGTGCTACAGCTAGTTTTGATTTGTTAAATTCAGAACTGGATTAATAGGGGAAGCTGTGGATCAGAACCAAGGCGTGCTGATGCTGGGAGAACTGCCAAAAAAAATAATAATAATCCTTTGAGTTGGGTTGCTCATGCATTGACAGTCTTTTCAGGAAAGACAGTGAGGATTCCAGCATCAGGGGTTTGCTGAGGTCCAAGGTTCAGCTAAACTAGCAGAGCTGAGGCAAGCTTATAAAGCTCCTGCTTGTTTTGTTTGTGCCACTGGAGCTTTTAATCCATGTTTTTCTGGACACTAAATATTCAAAACCTTCGGAAAATATGTCCAATGGTGTTAAACTTTAAAGCATCTCAAAATCTAGGTGAAGTCTATTTGTCTAGTATTCTGATCTTTTTGCCAAATGCTTAAAGGTAGTACTTAGAGAGTCACACTTAATTTCTCCCTGTCTCTGAATTGATGTCTGGCTGTTACTTTGGTTGGCCACAACTATAAACTTCAGCCTCACTAAATTGTCTGCTTTTTCCTTTGAATTATTTTCCTCCTCCTTTTAGTGTTTTGCTTAACCTCATTATTTCCTTATCTTCAGTGTTTAATAAAATTCTTTCTCAGTATCTTCTTCTCTTTAACTCTAATGACTTCCCTTGATTGTAACTTTCTTGCTTGGCCTTCCTCTTTTTGTAATCACAGCTGCTTATGTTCCCTCTTTCTCCTGCTTTTTAATCATGATTCTATCCTCAGTTTATGCCTTTGGCTTCCTGTCTCATATTAGAGCTCCCCTTTCAGACCCCAAGTTAATCTTACTTGGTCTCACTATCTTTATTTACTGCCACAGCTTTCTATAAGCATTTCCAGTCATTTTCTTGCTGCTCTTTTGGGCTTTGGCTACACTAGAGCTATCACTACTAACCTGTGTTTGGACGCCCCTGCAAGCCTGAAGGCTATCCCACAGCAACATACGTTTGTTAACAAATTGTACAAATTTGCTGCTGTACTTGAGCTGTATGTCCTACAAGGAAGATCCACCTGTCATCAGCCAAATCAGGCTCCACATGTGATACCTGGTGTAGATGACACATGCTGTATAGTAATTTTCATAGTGCAAGCAAATTTCCACTCCTCTGGTACAACATGAAATTTCTGGAATTTCTTCATCTAAGTTGCTTCATTTACCTGGATTTATTACACTACTTTTTGCCAACAATTATTTGATTCATCTCTGCCTGTTCACTATTGGAAGTTTGTGGAATACATCTGATACATCAAGGAAGCAAAATGCTATTCGCTGCCTCTGGGTGTCTGAATGCTTTGAAATACAGATACTGCCACAGCTGAGCTGCTTAATGTGGAATAATCTGGTGTGTGATTGGACGTGCAAGTATTTTGCTGAATTTGATACAGTTTGCTCAGAAAAACAGTTTTGGGAGTAAAGCTAGAATGAATGCTGCAATCGGAATGAAGCACACCAACCGTTCCAGGAGAGGAAGGAGACATCATCTTTTACAATGGATGAGGATTACGTTCATGATATGTTCTTCATCTGTGGACTACAAGGTGTTCTTGAATAGAGTTGCAGCTGTATTGCTGGATTGTAGGAGATTTGCATGGAGGAGGCCGAGGAGTGGCATAGACAAAGACATTGTGGTGCAGAGACCCCATCAGGATCTTGGGAATAAATCATTTTGAGCTACACAGTTGATGACAGCATCCAATATGTCTGAAGAAACCACCTTTTCGAGTGTGCTGGACCATCTGAACCAGGTATGCGTTTTTGTGTGTAGTGTGTCTAAATAGTTTCTATCTGTGTGGTAAAGTTTCTGGGGAAAAGATCTAAGCAGTTTTCTAATTCATAACTACTACAGTGTGTATTGGTTGTGGCAACTTAAAATGCTGAAGTGCAGAAAATGGCAAAGCAACAGAATTTTGGCAGGAAAGTTTGTAGTAGGTACTATGGTTCCAACATGCTTATAATGTGTATACCAGTACAGGATACTTAATGCAAAATGGTCTGTGAATAAACATATATTAGAATCATAGAATGGTTAGAGTTGGAAGGGACCTTAAAGATCATCTGGTTCCAACCCCCCTGCCATGGGCAGGGACACCTCTCACTAGAGCAGGTTGCTCAAATTAAAAAATTGCCCTATTAAAACAAGGCTATTTCATACACAATTACATAATAGAAAACTGCTATTTGTGCCAATGGTATTGAATGCGATGGGAGTTTTCCAGTGGTTTGATCACCAGTCTGTGGAAAGAAGTAATGAAGAAATTACCTGTCCAGGGATTTTGATGGAAAGGTTTGGAGATCTTGGAAAAGCCTGTGATAAAATGGTTTGGGTATACACTACAGTGGTGCCTGTGCCATTAGTTTGATAGATCTTAACTATGCATTGTATGTATGCCGTTACTTACTTCTAACTGAGAAGATGTTAGCTTGCGGTTTTTTCTACTCAACAGAAAACACTCCTATGTGCTAGAAAATCTTATACATTGAACACTTATATGCTTGAATATAGTTTAACATTTGCATATGCAGAATGTTCACGTGGTTGCAGCCAAGTGAGTTAGTGTGTCTTAAGTTTCCTCTGGTTAGCAACAGCAATGGATAAATACTTGCTTTGTTTTGATTTGTGAAAGTAAGAATTTAACTTGAAAGGTGGTTAGAAACTAGTACTTCTTACTCATAACACATGAAAAGCTTTCTAAACTTTGTCTGAATCTTCTGAAATACTTGGAAATTGTTTGTTTCATTCATTAGCTACAAAAAGTGCTTCCTTAAAAAATAGAATTGACCTGCTTTGAGTTCCTGATGCCCTTCAGAGTTGTAGGTGTAGTCAATTGTAAGATGCTAAGCAAGCCTTTCTGTTTTTTCCAGTCAATTGATTTCTTAACTGTGAGTGAAATAGCTGCTAACTAGTCAAATTAGAATGAAAATATGCTGTCCTCAAAAGAGATTTCTGTAGCCAAAAGCTGGTTTACAGGTCACCAGACTTGCTGGTTCTGGTTTTTATCCTTGTGATTTTTATCTTTGCAGTGATTTTTCTTTGTTCTTTTCTTTAAAATTCAGTGGCCTTGGTACTGTTTTGTCATATGAATAATGCGTACTATTTCAGTCACTTGTATTGCTCTAATAGAGCACAGCATTCTCAGACCTTAGTTATTGCAACTTCTAAATCCCAACAATAAAAAAGCCTAGCTCCTTCACATTTCTTAATTGCTTTGCCTGTCCACCAAATAATATAACATGATACACAGCTGTTTCTATGATGTGACTTTGCCTTGTTCTCCAATTCCTTGATTTAGGGGGCTTTATTCCTTCTAGTACCTTATGTTAGAGATGAAGAAAAATAGTAAACTGCTACGTTTTATGACCAAGAAACTGACATGTTTTAAGCATGTTCTTGTCCATATTTATCCTACTCCTGCTTCTGTGTAAAAGAAACACCTGAGGTCTTAAGGCACAGTCTCCAAATGTCAGTTGCTTCCTCTGGTGCTTTTAATCCCACAACAGAGTAGTTTGGTGCAACAACTGATACTTAGAAATACATAGGAAATTGCTGGTTTTTATTCTTTATATAAGTAGTGTGGTGTATACTATGCATAAACCTTACTGACTTTCTCTATTTCTCATTTCAGAACCTATTCGGTAGGAAGGCAACAACTGGGAAATGCTGGTTCATCCATTGTGTGGAAGGAATGTGACCCATCTGGGAATGACAAAAGCGAAGTGCTTGATAAATGCTAGCTCAGCGTTCATCAGTTGGGAAAATGTGTGGAAAAAAGTCTGAAAGAAAACAAAACTTAAATGACAAGACAAACATAGTCAGAAAGACCTGAAAATTCATCAAGGGCCATCTCTGATTAAAGAAATGAGACTACGAAAGAGACATTTGAACTTTTGATGAAGTTCTTATTAGAACTACTAGCAACTTGCAGTTAGTGTAAACAAAATCCGGTCACTTTCCATGTTGGCACATCTTGTTCAGATAGCTTCCATGGGTTTTGCTGAAGATGATGTGAATAACTTAAGTGGATGCTGTCAGCTAAACTTAGTGAATCAGTGTTGTTGACATCTCTTGCATCTGAAAACACATAAATGCTGATAATACTTGATGTAGCTACTGTGCTTGGATCTCAAATCCTCTACCAGCTAAGGAATCAGTGGTAGTAGCTTAAATACTTCATGCTTCTTGTGAAAGGGAAAAAAAGTGGGTTGTATCATGTCAGCAGCATTGCTGCTTTAGCTGTTGAAAGACCTGAGAGCTTCTGGTACCTTTGGTTCCTACCCCAATTTTGTAGGATTGGACAGAGTAAACAACAGATGAAATGGTACTATAAGATACACCAGCAGTCAATCCACCTTGCTTGGCTTTCAGAGCCATGTTCCACCAACTTTCTCTGCACGCGTTCTGTCTATAGTTGAACTATCATCTCAGTTCATGAACTTCCACGCTGCGGGAAGCAATCACTCTGAAGATGAAATCATTTGTTGTCATAGAATCATTCAGGTTGGAAAAGGCCCTTGGGATCATCGAGTCCAACCATCAACCCTACTCTACAAAGTTCTCCCCTATACCATATCCCCCAACACTGCATCTAAACGACTCTTAAACACATTCAGGGATGGTGACTCAACCACCTCCCTGGGCAGCCTATTCCAGTGTCTGACCACGCTTTCTGTGAAGAATTGTTTCCTAATGTCCAGTCTAAATTGTCCTACTTATAGACTGACTTTATGTCCTCATTTGAAAGGAACAGGTTTTCTAATAGCTGTTATTTTTTAGAATTAGCTTCTGAAATATTGGTACTGTCCTTACTTGCCTTCCTCCCTCCTTAAATGCTCAATATCTCTTATCTGTCATCCTCCCACAATCACTACTTAGGATTGGGTTTCTGATTTATGCTTGGGATTCAAGAGTTGCATGCAGATACATTTGCAGGTCCTACAAGTCAGGATATCCAACTACTCGTATTCTGTAGAAGCATTAAACATGTCATGAGAGTGATAAACATACATTTCCTATATAATACAGTGGTGCAGTATCTAGCAAGATTTTTTGATTATTCTGTTGCTCAAACAAGTGCTGTTATCCATGGTGGCAAATCAACTGCTGCTGCTTCTTAATGAGTGAAATCGGAATCCAGGTAGTCTCATACATTCTGCTGATATGAAGATATTTCTCTTCCCTGATTCTGAAGTTGCTGTTTAGTTGTGTGTCTCCCAGCAGTTCTTGTGCTCTCCTGTACAAATACAAACTATTAGTTTTACTATGGACAAACAAACATTCTGCTCAGGGTTATGCTTGAGCTACCCAGAATGTTTGCTGACTAATGTTCAGGACCTCTGGTAGCAATTAGCTCTACAGAGAAGGCGCATACTGACTTGCTTCTCATTCGAGAATGTGGTCTGAATGTGGCTATGCTTGGCAAGCAAGAAGCTGATGAACTTTGGCACTCTTTACTGTAGTTTTCTTGGACCTTCAGGAGCCTTAGTGAACCTACTGAAAACCATGAATTCATTTCTTGTGCAGTACCGGAGAGCAGCACACTTGCAAGCCTTGCCTGGCATAGTATGAGACGTGGAACTATATCTACCTTATACTGGTGTACTTCATCATAGAATCATAAAACGGTTTGGGTTGGAAGGGACCTTAAGGATCGTCCAGTTCCAGCCCCCCTATTTGAACTCATCTTGACTGTAATAACTGAATTAACTCTTTACTAAGCAGTCTTCCTCTTCCCTAAAACAAAAGAATATCTATTTTTTTTATTCTACATGATTGTCTAACACAGACATTAAGGAGCTCCTTATATAAGTGAAGTGCCTTGCAGAATTATTCTGTATCCCTGAAGTCCTCACGTGTACATGTGCTAACTCAAGATAATCATTGGTTATAGCTAGTCTCAAATGACCTTACTAAGAGGTCATTGCTGTTCATCAAGTACATTGTGAAATTTGTATAACGTATTTAGTGTTTCTTGTGAATAACATAACTTTAAGAAATGGTATGGTTTTAACTGTTCTTCAAAGGTAACTTGAGACTCTTTTGTGTTTTCATGTTAAGGACTTAGTCGTGTAACTTGGGCTACTGCTAGAGTATCTTACAAGTTTAAATTCCTTTGTGATACTAAAAACGTTTTCCAGTGGGCTTGGTGTTTAACCATGAGATGCCATCTGCTGAAGTCAACTGCAGCATATTTTCAGAAGATGTCTCAAGTATAGCATATTGATACTGAACTTTAAACTCTTTAAACTGTAAAAGGGATATTGTTTTGTATGGGGATATACTCGGGTCTGAGCACTCAGTGGCTCTTTCACTAGCATGATGCAAGTATGTGGAATATATGCTTTTAACTGAAACTGTTTTTTCATCTGCTGCTGTAGATTTTTCTCAGGTCATTTAGTATGACAACTAGTGTTGTATTCTACCATTAACAGAGGACAGTCAGGAAAAAGTTAAGTTCATTTTTGATGGACTTGCACACTGAAACTTTTGGTTATGGTAGTACAAAGAACTTAGTTCAGCATAATGGTGAGCTTAACTTCTTTATCTTAAGTCTTTACCTTAATGCACATCTGTACTCTTCTATTTTTTTTTTACTTTATCTCAGTGTTTAGAAACACTTCTTTCTGTTGGAGATACTTTTTTTTTTTTTGTATACTTGTTTCTGTGCTTAGCATTGCTTTGTATATAAAGTGTGAAATCTTAACTTTTCAGTTTGAGAAAAGAGACAGGTAAGGAATATGGAACTGCTTTGAGGAATATCTGGGACAAAAGAGAGTGCACTATAGTCTACAAGACCAGGCTAAAATAGTGCCTTTATAGCAGCGCCCTGTGTGAATAGAGCAATCTTTCTAGGTAATTCTGAGGACACTTGTACTAGATACTTTTGAGATTAAAATCTACAGTGTTATGTCTGTATTTGACAAGTTATCTGTAGATGATAATCTTGAGGTTAAAAATGCACCTTTGGACAGGGAAGACAAAGCCCAAGTTTCAAACTGGTAGACAAGCATGGCAAGAATTGCAATCTTATCTCTTCAGTAGGAGAAGTTAACCATGTAAAGATTCAGCCGTGTAATGGTGTTACTGTCTTGAACTTGGTGGGCCACTGAAATTGTATTTTGATTTCTTATCCTGTAGTCTTTACTTTGTTAATACACTTAAGTACCCAAATCTCTTTCAGACAACTAAATATAAAGGGAATATGCAGGGCATGCTTTCAGCCTGCTTACTATGCTATGTTAGAGAAATCTTAACAGGATGTGTTGGCTGTCATGTTGCAGCTGCCTGTAGTGTTACCGAACTGACTAGGCAGCTGGGTTAGAATGTGGCTATTGCCTAAATCAGTGTTATGCCTATAAATAGGAGAAATCCATGAAAATATGTGAGATGTTCACCTTTCCCAAAGGACTGAATATGCTACTTCTGTAATGTGGCTGGCCATAACAGTCAGAACAGCTTAACAGAAGAAATAAATTTGTGCATTAAAATACCGGGATTAATGATTTTTCAAATGCTTTTGTCTCTTATTTTGGTTGTTTTTAATGGTATTTGTTACATTTAGCCATATCCAGAAGATCCAGCAGTGTACAAACCACTCTCCCAGGAAGAGCTGCAAAGGATAAAAAATGAAAAGAAACAGAAACAAAATGAGAGGAAACAGAAGATATCAGAGAATCGCAAACATTTGGCCAGTGTACGGGTTGTACAGAAGAACCTTGTCTTCGTGGTAGGACTATCTCAGCGCCTAGCAGATCCAGAGGTGAGCTGTTCACACTTGCGAATCTTGCTCTTAACTGTCAAGGAACCATTGGAATACCCTTGTGCGCACCTTTGTCTGTCTCCCTGGTGGTTTCACTGCTGCTGAGGTGCTCTCTTCTTAAGAGAACCTACTCAGCTTCCTCCTCCAAAATAACCTCAATAAGTGTTTATGTCTTTGTTTTCAGGAGTACGGATGCTCTATTTTTTTTGTTAAGGAAATTGTTCTTTGTATTTGTTTAAAAATGGCTTGTTAAGCTAAAAATAAGCTTAAGGATTTTTATGTGCTCGTTTTCCTAGGCTGAATCTGCTGGTGCTATGCAGCTGTCATGCGCCACCAGTTCCAAACTGGGATTGGATTATAAAGAACAAATACTAAGTGTAGCACAGACGTGTAGGGACAGAAGAAAAAAGCAACTAGGAAGGAGCATGAGGCTGAGAGGAAAAAAAATTTATAAGAGGAAGACTCAGAAAAGAGTTGGTTTGCTACTGCATCATCAAAAAGAAGCTTTTCATTTGAGAAAACTGATTGTGTTTAAAATGTTTTATTTACTTCTATCATTAGTCAGCTGCAGGTGAAGTTAGTGCTAATGAGTAAAACTACCCTGCATTAGAATACGGAGGGAATGTACTACAGGATAAGACAAACGTCTTCAAAACTGCTGTGCCAAGTTCACCTGATGGGACTAAATTGTCTGGAGAAATCTCAAATAGAAGTGGCTTTTTCTGAGGAGTTAGAATATGGGCTGCATTTTGATAGAATGGGAAAGAACAAATGTAAAAAGCAGCTTTTAGTGGAGGGGGGATAGAGGGGAGTATGAAGGGAGGAAGAAAATCAAAGTTAAACTGAGCTGGTGTGTAACACTTCAGTCTCTACAAGAATATAGCAACAAGTATTTGCAACTGTCAGCACTGGCTTGGTGCTATTTATTACCAAAAAATGTATTCAGTTTCTTTGACCAGATAGAGGGTTTGTGAGTAAAAGAAATAATAGTATACACAGTTAATATTTTTTTAACCTTAGATAATTCCACACTGAATACTTGAAGTAATTAGAAGTGGGTTTATTGGTGTAGTAGGGGGATGAAGGTCTTGGACTAGGTTTGGTAGTAGCAATATTCTCACTGACATACCTGAAGACAATGTGTACTTACTGAATATTGCATATAGCACCAAGATGACTTGATTTCCAAGAAATCTAGCATAAAAGAGAGATGGGCTCAAAAAAAAAAGTATTCAATATATTCAATTTAAGTTTTCCACTTAAGCAGGGAAAAAAACCCTGCACAAAAAGATGATTTGGAAGGGGAGACTGCTGTTTGCTGTTTCTGGAAATAAATCTATGGATCATAATGGAGTACAGGTGGATCCACTTCTATTGATATGTACGCTCTTGTGAAAATTGTAAAGGCCCTGCCGCCGTATCTTATAAGGAGTATAATCTGCAAGACAGTTGAGGAAACTTTTCCGCTTTACTCAGGATTGTCGGTCTCCTCTGGAATGATGTCTGAGGGTGGATGTAGGATCTTTCAAGAGGGCGTAGATCAAGTGAAGAGCAGTCAAGAGACCAGCGAGTGACTGGTTGTCTATACAACGTGCCCTGTAGTTCTACAGAATGTTCCAAATGAAGACATCAAGGCTCCCTTGAGAAGACAGAGGAGGTGGTTAGGTGAAGAAGTTCTTGGATCAGTACAGTTTAACTGTACTATCCAGTGTTAATATGAAGACAGGGCTAGGGAAACAAATCGTCCTTTTTAACCTCTCGGGTTATTGGTGAGAACTGAAAATACCCTTAGCTTATCTAGCTTCAGTCTGAGTAGTCAGTACTTCTGCACTTCCTTCTATCATGGGGATAGAAAAAGAAAGGCTTTTGCTACCAAATGTGTCAGATATATTGCCAGTTCCATTGGCACGCAGGTAACTGTTTTTCAACAGAGTTGCTTAATATGCTAGAGATGTTCCTGCCTTGCACAGGATCCCTAAATGGTGTGTTATTACCAGCTGATGCAGGGAAGGGAAAGACAGGAGTGTTTTTTTGTTTTTCCTTCAGGGATGTGATTCAGTCATTCATTTCAGCATGATGTTGATTCTGAAATGTTTTTTTTTCTTGCCCCTGTGAATTGTCATATATTGTCTTCCTGTACTTAGTCAGGTCTTCTGAAAACTTGAGGCTATCTTGAGCTAATTGGTTTATTTGCTCTTTTGAGTGGGGCAAGTGAGTCAGGATTCAGTGTTTTGTTCCTACCAGTTAATATATCTGAATGCAAGTTTAAGGTGGTTATTTATTTTAAATTTGAATTAGTGATTTTTGGTTTTTTCTCAAATTATAAAATAGATATACATAGGAATATTTAATGCTGAATGGGTTATATCATGCCAGGGTAGGGTTGGGTAACTGAGTACTGAAAGAAATTTAAAAAAAACCAATGTAAAATGTGGAATATCCTTCAAGTTATTTACCGCAGTGACAATGTACTCTGTATTGCAAGTAACCCATGTTTTATGTTGCAAAATAAATCTATATCTACATGCTCTCTTCCTTTTCGTAGAAAAGAACTGTGTTTTATTTAAAGGCTTTAGTTGAACAGCATTTTATGAATTAACTTTCTGGTATAGCACTTTAACTTTCTTTTCTTAAAGGTTTTGAAACGACCAGAATATTTTGGAAAGTTTGGTAAAATACATAAAGTTGTCATTAATAACAGCACATCATATGCAGGTTCACAGGTAAGTCAGAGGTCCTTGTGATTTTTTTTTTTCCTTTAGAGAAAATACGTGTACAGAGTGAATCTGGGACTCCCTATTTCTGATTAAACAATAGGTTAAAGAAGTAAAAAGAAAAAAAATATAGCACTGCAAAAATCAAATTACTCAAATTACTCTTTAGTTACTGAAGCTTTGTGCAACCAGACTCTCGAGGTTGGATGCAAGATGCAATGTAGAAAGATTAAAAACTGAGAAGATGGGGTGAGAACCTTCAGAGCATCAGCAATGTGGCATTTATTCACTAATCTGCATTTCAGGGATGAAATGCTTCTAATTAAGTACTTCTAGAACTTTCAAGCAACATTTTGATGCATTTCTTTATTTCCCTATTCTTTATGCATCACATATAAATTTTTATGAATTCTATCGTTTTTGTCGGTTTTCCTGTTAAAAAAATATGTAGCTGTGAATATACCAGTTTATGAAGTGAGATGTTAAAAAAGCAACTCAATGTTCAGATCTGTCTGGGGGGATGAAAAAAAAAAATGCTGTGTTTTCTTTCTAGGGTCCAAGTGCCAGTGCATATGTAACCTACATCCGGTCAGAAGATGCTCTTAGAGCCATACAGTGTGTCAATAATGTGGTGGTAGACGGCAGAACACTTAAGGTGGTAATATTTTTACATTCTTATGTGTATGTGCTAGGGCACTAATACCAGTACATAGTATAAAATTTTATTTGTATGGATATGCCTATGTTGATTAACAAAAATGTCCAATTTATTGGGTTTTGACCTATTTTCCTAGCATTAATCACAACATGGAGGTTCAGTGAGCTTCCAGCAGGCAATGTTTTAGGGATTAGCAGGTAACTTCGTAAAACAAAAGTTTGAGACAGAGATGCACTACCACCCCCTCCACACAGGGTTTTTTTTTTGCTGTATAGCTTAATAGCACAGTGTAAAAACCTGATTATTTGCTTTTATAGAGCATTTCTGTAGTCTAAAAACCACACCTCGAAAGCTTTCTGGGACATGCAAGTTTTTTCCTTTTGTTATCTGCAGGTATTCAGGTTGACTTGGCCAAATTGGTGGCTATAGAAAATTATCTAGTTAATATTCACTTCCTGAGCCTGCTAAAAAACATTAACCAGTTTCATGTAATAGAAACTCATAACTGCTTATTTGGCTTCTTATGATTATGAATGCAAATATTTACTGAGGCTCTTATTTTGGTGCTTTAGATTGGATGGAAAAAGAAATATATCCTAATTATCTAATACTGAAGTATATAGATTTCTTACAAATGGATTTCCTAGTCCATCTGCATCAAAAAATGAATTATCATGGAACTCCAAATCTTGGGAAGGAATTTTTTTTGTTTAGCAAATATAGCTTTTTTTTTTCTTATACTATAAAATGCATTCTTAACTTTCAGTACTTACGTAATGATTTCTTTTTTTTCTTTCAGGCATCATTAGGTACAACAAAATATTGCAGTTATTTTCTAAAAAATATGCAGTGTCCAAAACCAGACTGCATGTATCTACATGAACTGGGAGATGAAGCAGCCAGTTTCACAAAAGAAGAAATGCAGGTAAGTGTAATGAATGGGAAACACACGAAATGTGGCATATATGTATTTTATTGTATGTCATTTAATCTAATATGTGTATAATGTTATGGCAGAGATAAATTTTGAAATCCAAAAGGTGATAAACCAGTTGGATATTGGAAGTGAACAGTTAATTAAATTTTTTTCACTATGTGCTGCTTTTAAAGGCTGACAAGTCCCCTGAGTGTTCATGAGTCAAAAAGATGATAAACTCTTAGCCAAGAATTCAAATAACCTTGAGTTAGCTATTTGTCCTTTGTTCATGCCAATGCAAGGTAACATGTTATTTTAAATACCTGTGAAAGAAGTTAGTGCAGATCTGGGTTTTCCTGTACGTTTTGTGTGTGTGGCTAGTTATGGTGGCTTAACTACTGTACTGTGATTTTGACCATGCTGTCTGAATTCAGATGCCCTGTTTAGGCTGTGAAGGGTATAGAAACCATTTGGAAATAAAACATTAAGGCTAACTGTAACAGTGTAAACACTGATGCAGGGATTTTTTTGGTTATCTGAGCATCAAAATGCTTATTATCTAGGGTTGGGAAGCAAGTAAATGAATAGCTTTACTTTCTCAAAGGTGGTGCATTCTGAGGCCTTTTGGGTCTGGGTCTGTCCCTCTAGAATGAGATACAGTAAAGCTTTTAAACTCAATCTCAAGTATGCCAGCCTTGCATCTATGCTATAAGTTTTGCATGTGATCTCCCCATGAAGCAGATGGTCCCCACCCCTAGTCCTAGCACAAATGTTGTACAAGTGGATTTTATTTCACAGAATCACGTGGGTTGGAAAAGACCCTTAAGAGTCCAACCATAAAGCTAACACTGCCCAGTCCACCCCTAAACCATGTAATGTGCTAGACTGATACAAGTCAGAGAATAAGGAAGAATATCTATATCTATTAAACAATTTTTTTTTCACAAATCAGCAGTTATTTCTGAGAATTTCAGCTACATTTTATTAAATTGAAAAAATACCCTGCTGGTTCAGATGAATAGTCCCTGTAATATATAATTTGTCACAGATAATGGCAATAGGAGGTAAACTTCAAGGAGAACTTGCAAACCAGACCACCTTCCCAGTTAATTTCACTGTTTTTCTCGCACCACCTAGAGCTGTTACATTACACATGTTTGAGAGTATGTTCCTATCTAGGCTTTTTAGTTTGGTTTTTTTTTTTAATAGAGCTATCAGCCATGAATTTAGTCCATTTTGAACCTACTGATACTGTCAACCCTAATAGTCTTTTGTGGCAACAAGCCCCAGAAGTTCACCAGCTGTTTTGTAAAGTGCTTTCTTTTGCCTGTGTAAAACTGACCTCCAGTTAATTTTGTCAAGTGTCCCCTAATCTTAGTATTGTAGTACTTGCTGAAAGCCAAGCCTTTATTCATCTTACCCATTGCCTTTGTGATGTTATAAAAGTTGATCTTGTCTCTCTCGGCCTTCTCTCCAAATCACAGTTTCTGGGCTTTTAAATTTCTTTATAAAGCATTTCCTTCCTTTCTGTGATAATTTCTGTTGCCCTTCTCTGTACCTTCTGTGTCCTCCTTGAGGTCAGACGTGTCATACTCATGATGTGGTGGGAAGCAAAGTTTAATATACAAGTCCTTAATGTTTTGTGTGCAGTGTGGTGTGGGGCTTATTGTTTGGGTTTTTTTTTAATGTGCCCTTCCTAATGATGCCCAGCACATTTGTTTTTGTTTGTTTGCTTGCCAGTGCATAATCAACTGACAATTTTAGAGATCTGTTGGCTGTAACCTCAGTATTTCTTCTCTGAGCTGTAAGAGCCAGTTCGCAGATCAGTAGAGCGCTAGAGCATTAGTATGTTTTAGGCTGCTTTTCCCTTGGTGTTACCTGACATGCCTCTGGTAAAGCTTGTTTGCTGAATTCTCTGGAGTTCTTTCATAGTTACTCATTATCAACATGGCAGTTTACTACCCAAAGAGCTTGGTATTGTTGGCAAAGAACTTGCTCTTCACTCCTTTCTCATGCATGCATGCCAATGATGTGGCATAAAATTGATGTCGTCATCAGTCCTCATCACTTGCTTCTGGATCCTAAAAGAGCAACCTTCCCCTTCCTGCCTCTGGACCAGCTTCAGTCCACACAAGAAGCTATGCTGTATCCCAGGGCAGCTTCGTAAATAACTTTCGTTGTGAAACCTCATGGAAGGCTTTTTTGAAAGCTTTGTGAATCCTCTTTATTTATGCTTTTTGATACTATAGAATTCCATCACGTTAGTGAAACAGGATTCCCCTTTGCAGATGTTCAGATTCATTCCTAGCAGACTGTTTATGCGTTTACTTTTTTTTTTCCACATAGACTTTATAATCTTAGTAAGGATGGAGGTTGAACTTAGCAGTCTGTAGTTCACAGGATCTTTTCTACAGGATCTTTTCTTTTTGTAGAAGACAATGGCAATCTGTCAGTCCTCTCGTCTAACTGCCAGTTAAAATTTATAGGCTACATACCTTGGCCAGGAATTCAATTTCACATGAGTTCCTTCAGGAGTCTTGAGTGGCTTATACTTGATCTTAGTTACTTAAAATAATCTTCCTTTCCTGTTCCTTGTTACATTCCTTAAACTTTTCTTCTTGTTTTCATAATGCTTTCTTGAAAATCATTGGAAACTACACAACTACTGAAAAGTGTGTTGTGCTTTCAGTGCATCAGCTTTCTGGAGTCTGGGTTAGTGTCAATGAATTTACAATTCCATTTGATGAGATTGAATGTTCGTTGCACAGACTTTGATTCTCTTTTAAAAAAAAAAAAATTATCAATGAATGAACTTACATTCTAGGCTTAATAATTGTTAATAGAGCTAAACATTGTGACAAACTGAAAAGAACTGGTAGACCTCCAGGAAGCCTCTGAAAGTTAAGTTGGGAATTTAGGTCAGGTAGGTTGAAGATGTTAAGTTTGTCCTCTGGTTTGCTGGCACAATTGCTGCAACCTCTTATATAGGATTTTAATCTTGTTTCTTTCTCATATTTATGTGATGGCTAATTGAGTTTAGGACTTGCCTGATGTTCCTGGCCATGACGCTCAGTCTTTTGCCACTGAAGTATTAAGGAAGATGGGATACTGAGGGAGGCTGTTTCTTAATCAGCTGCTTAAAGTTTGCAGTGCATCTGAGCTAGTTGCTTATATTCTATTAATGGTAGATGGAGAAACACTGCACCCTGGAAATCCTTCTATCTCATAAAGCTTGCATTTAGGTGAACCATGCTCTAGAACCACACTGTTTTTCTACTGTAGGTAGTACCTTGTTAGCAACTATTGGGTAAGATGATGTATATATCAGATGTTTCCATCTGAGGAACCTGAACATACAGAAATCTATGGAACCTGATGAGATGCATCCCAGAGTCCCAAGGGAATTGGCTGATGTAGTTGCAAAACCACTCTCCATAATATTTGAAAACTCATGGCAGTCGGGTGAAGTCCCCAGTGACTGGGAAAAGGGAAACATTGCACCCGTTTTTAAAAAGGGTAGAAAGGTCCGCCCTGAGAATTACTGACCTGTCAGCCTCACCTTTGTGCTTGGGAAAATCATGGAACAGATCCTCCCAGAAGCTATGGTAAGGCACATGGAGGACAGGGAGGTGATTTGAGGCAACCAGTATAGCTTCACCAAAGGCAAATCCTGCCTGACCAACCTAGTGGCCTTCTGTGATGGAGTGACTACATCAGTGGATAAGGGAAGAGCTATGGATGTTTTCTCTCTGGACCTCTTTAAGGTCTTTGACATGGTCCCCCACAACATCCTTCTCTCAAAATTGGAGAGGTATGGCATTTGATGGGTGAACTGTTCAGTGAGTGAGGAATTGGTTGGATGGTTGTATCCAGATGGTCAATGGCTCAATGTCCAGATAACATGCCTGAGGGATGGGATGCCATCCAGAGGGATGTGGACAAGCTTGAGAAGTGAACCTGTGTGAACCTCACGAAGTTCAACAACCTGATGTAGTTGAAGATGTTGCTGCTCATTGTGGGGAGGTTGGACTGCATGACATTCAAAGGTCCCTTCCAACACAAACTATTCTATGATTCTATGTTTCAGTGCCCTTTTGAAGGTTGTGCAGGTTGACTACATAAAGACATGTTCAGAATTTACCGGTAATGGAGAACTGGAGAATTAAGTAACAAAAATCCTGGAGATATTTATAATGTTTGACTGACTTGCAGTATTCAAATAGGATGTGCAGTTACCCTTCTAAAGGAGCCCATAAGGGAGTTTAGTTTCTCAGCAGTACTGTTTTTTGAGTTCTGTCAAATACTCCTGCTTTTTTTTTTTTAAAAAAAAAGCAAGTAATAACTGTCTTTTAGGTTGTAATATTTTTCTAGGAGGATGTCCACATTGCCTGTGCATCAATTCCATTCCTGTTCCAACAAAACATTTATAAAGGGAATTAAGTAATGTACAAATGATAATTTTTTGGTGTACAAGTAGTGTGAGAGCTTTTAAATCAACACTGAAGATGTGTTAGAAAATAACGTGTGTCCCAAACTTAAGAGTCAGAAGGCCTGACCATAAATCTTGGCACTTGTTCCCGTTGCTAGTGGATCTCTCATTATCCGGAAGCTCTAGATAAAGCTATTGATAACTTCAAATTCACTGTTCTATTTTGCATCTTGCTTCAACTCATTACAATACTTAACTTAAAAATAGTAATTCTTAAGTTGGAGTGGTATAACAAAAAGTGAGTGATCATCTTGAATTTTTCAGGTGTTACATTAAATGTTATGGAGGGTTGGATCTTGCTGGTTTTGTTTTAAATATGTAGCTGCAGAATGTCATAGATAAGCTAGCCTGAAAAATACTCTTCCTTCACTCACCAGATTCAGTATTCTGGAGTTGGATTGGGCCTCCTCAATTTCTGAAAGCAAGAAATTGTTGTCAATTAATTCAGTTAGTTAAAAAAGTATTTCAAGAGTTATTAAAAAGAATGATTCATCAATTATTGCTCAGAATATACTCACTGTCACATCATAGTTAACACTCAAACCACCTCAGCTGGTTTTATTAAGCAAATATAAAATTACTTCCATTTTTGAACTTTTGGTTTAAGAGAGACTCTTTGTTCCTTCCTATCTTCTGAAGACCTTAGTATGGTTGATATATCAAATGCAGACTGCCTTGAAAATTTAGCAGTCTGTGAAAGTATATTGTGAAGCTCTTGATTAGAACTGAAGAGCAAGTTCTAATAAGGTTGTAAGGTTTTTTTTCTGCTTTAGAAGTCTCAACAAAATTATAAATTGGTAAAAACATCCAAGTGATTTCCAGGCAAGCTTGCAATTTGTGGAGATAATCTGTTGTGATTGGGAAGCACTGTTTTGAGTTTGTCAGGAGTGACCTGTTAAGTTGTCAGAGCTCAATTGCTAAGCTTTGGCATGTACATAATTACATTTTTTAAATATATATAAAAAATTTTATCTATAAAATATATATTGAATATAAGTATATATAAATAAAAGATCTTAAATATCCATAAAAAATATATATATTTATATAGTTTTAAAAAAATATATATATTAAACCAGTGTTCATTCATTGTAAATTTCTCTTTCCTTAGGCCGGTAAGCACCAGGAATATGAACAGAAACTACTGCAAGAATTATACAAACTAAACCCCAACTTTCTCCAATTATCTACGGGTACAGTTGACAAGAACAAGAACAAAGTGACAGCACTGCAGAGGTATGATGCGTAAGTACTTATGCTGGGCTGCCTGGCTGTGCTTGTTTTCTGGTTATTCCCAAAGAAAACTTTCTTATTCCTATTGCATCCCCTAAGTTGTGGGCTCTATAATAAACACTGATAAAGGTTTTCTCCATGCAGTGACATAAGCACCAATTCGTTCTAATACTTAGCGAAGAAATGTTTTCCTGCTATGTGCATTCGGACACTAGTTCCGAACGAGGTATTCTTATGCTGAAAGTAGAACTTGTATTTCATATTTGCATAATCACATAATATTTATTGAAGACCAGATTTCAGCTTTCTTCTTATGGTGTCATGATGAATGCAGTCTGTACTCTTACAACTGAGACACCTTATAGTCTTTATATGTTTCTTACTGTGTTTTTTACATCATGATTTATAGTGCAGTCCTTGCATTAGGTGTAAGGACCTTGGCAACTGAAAGTAAAATCAATTTCTGTCTTTTATGTGGGTAAGAATTCATAAGATGTGAATAAAAGATTTCTTGCTTTTCATTTAGTGAACTTAAATTACGTATTTCTCACTATGTTGTAATTGCAGTTATTTATTACAGCTTGTTAAAATAACATTCTGTTTAAGTAATTTGTTCAGTAAGTTATGAAAAGATTTCTGTCCATATGAGTACAGAGTCATACGAAGATAACTGAAAGCCTGAGGTCATCAGTCCTTAAATGAATTATCCACTCAAACGTCAAATTTAAGATAAAGAAATAAAAACTGTTAACAATTTCCTCCGCTCCTTTTTGTAGAATTTTCATAATGAGATGAGCAGAGTGGATTGTAAAAGTTAGATTGCAGTTTGTATGCACCTTAGCCTTGTAATCAGGGTTTGTGTTGTGTGCCGGTTTATCCACTACTGAATTTTTCAGAGGACAGTTTGACTCTGGCAGCATCACTGCACAAGAGTTTAAGCAAGAAAGTGGGTACTATATCTAAAGTATTGCCAACGGAGCTTGAATAACCAGAACATAATTCTGAGAAATGGTATCCCAGCTACTGTACTGGGATTTTCTTTAACTTCCGGAAGAAGTGTCGTATGCATATAACTGCAAGTGGCAAGGACCTCCAGTTGGATCTCTCCTTAAGGACTGTGCTGCTGCTTATTTCTTGTGCGCTGGTTCAATATTGACTTGCAAGGTAGAGTGCAGTAAGTAAAGCAAATACACCATTTCTGCATTTGGGTATTGATTATTTTATGTTCAAAGTCTGAACTAATCTTAATTTGAAACCTATTTAGATCCCAGCAAAACAAATGATACCAGTGAGGAAAGAATGCTTTATCTGAAACTGCAGTAGAATCTTAAGCCTTCAGAAAGCAATTAATAATTGGAGCTTGGCCAGCCTGTGGTGCTAACATTTTGGCACTTGTGGAAAAAATGGCATGTTACTCTAAGGTAACAAGTGGTCTGGAGTAGTTTCTCTTGTTAGCTGAATGGTATCATCACAACACAGATTCTGTTCTTTGCTAATGCTAGGCACCACCTTTTGGGCTGCAAAGTGAATTTCTTCTTGCAGCTGGGCCTTTGAAATGTTTCAAGTTGTGTTCATCAGTACAAAATGTAGTTTGTGAGCCAGTGAATGTGTGTTGTTCTTCTGGACAGCTTTCTGCCCAGTTGGGTTCTTGGTTTTGGCTGATTCATTGATAGAATATTATTATTTCTGGCACTTTGATAATTTTGTGGTTGCTTTTGTGTTTCTGGGGTGCAGGATTTCTGTTTCGCTCTAGAATTGGACGGCAGTTGAGTTCTAAACAGTAGATGTTTAATTATAAATGTCCAGTAGTAGAAAACAGTTTCTTAAACTCCATAAATGCTTTTTCACAATTGTGTTGTAATTTGAAAGGTCCTACTTGCAGACCTTTATTCTTGCTGCTGATGGCAAATGTTAAAATTCTCTAGTGCTATTTTGTGAATGTGAGTACTCATGTCTTGGTATGTCACTTGATAGGCATGGTGACTGCATTCTCCTACAGTTAAGAGGTATATTCCACATTTCAAACAGATCAAGCTCTTTTTTTTTTTTTTTTCCCGTTGACCTTTTCCTAAAGAACTGAAATGAATGGTTTTTTATGCTACAAGTGGAAACACTTGTTAAGCACTTGCTGGTCTTTTAGAGAATAGCCCTTTAGAAGCATTCAGCTTTGAACTTAAACAAAACAAAACCACCCATGTGCACAAATGCCCACCCCAAAACATAAAAGTTTCTTTCTCTTTACTTTTCTCCTTGGATGTAAAATTGACTTTTAACTGTGACATTTTAAAGTTAGTTTTAATACAGAGATGACTTTGCACTAGGGCAGGCATAAATTTTTATATTTAAAATAAATCTGTTAATGGATTGAAAGTCCTGTTATCTAGATTTACAGCTCATTTTTGTAAGGGTGAAAATATTAAATGCTGACACTGTGCTGCTGCTGATGTGTCTTCATCTTTTGATGTTCAATATTTGATCAATGCGCTCTCTCTTATTTCAAATGTGTACAAAGCAAAGATGAGATCTGTAAATCAGATTAAGGCTCTCATCTGTACATAGTGCATAGGTATATGAGAAAAGATGGAGGTAGAATAGCAAATCTTACAATACTAACTAAGATTGGAGGGTAGCTAGTAATACCAATTTTATTTGAATAGGAGTAGGAAACACTTGTGTTGCTATAAGCAGCTGTGGCAATTTTCAGATTCTGACTGTGGCCTGACTAAATTGACTTAGATGTAGAGTAAATTTTGCACCGTGTAATAAGAACATATTAATGAAGGGGGCATCAGGAGGAACATACGCATTTCAAAAACTTTTTTCAAAAGCTTATTCTGTATGAAGACAGCACTTGGACACTAAAAACAGCATCCTAACTGAAGCAAATGAAAAGCTAAAGTTGATGTAAAAGAACTGGAGAACACAAAGGCAAATCTTTTACAGTAAGATTGTAGGGTTAGCGAATGCACTGTTTGAATGCATTCAGTTATAGATGATATTCCAGCTCGCTTCAATTTGCTGAAAATAGTTACTTTTTCTACAAAAACTTGGGCTTTAAGTAATCTCTTGAACTTCTTTCACATCTAATGTACACTCTGAAATGAAATTTTATGTTACTTTATAAAAAGGAAGTAATTATGACTTTAAACTAGAAATGAAGGGAGCACTAACTTCAGTGACAGTGTGTTGGTCTGGCTGGTCTCAGGCTCTGTTAGTAAAGCTGTGCTTTGGACTCTTGTGTAGTAGGCGTAAAGCACAAACTTCATCTGTTGGGCACAGGCTTGATAGGGCCTGGAATATAAAACGTTTATTTCCTTTTTTAAAAAAATGATTTAGCTCATGATTTACAGAACTTACTTACGGGATAAAGCAAACAATTATAAAGGAGGCGTGTAGGTCTGGATACTTGAAGCTGATAGTGGATTTTTGTTTTGGTTTTTTTTAATTATTTTTCTTCTCCGCCAAATGGACAAGTTTGGACTTCAGTGTTGGCGAAGCAGCTATCTATTCAATGAAGAAAACAGAATTCCCCCCAGTTTTCTCTCTCCCCTCCCTACCCCAATAGTTCTTTTTTTTAAGTCAACACCATTTAATCTGAAAAATAATATCCAGATAAATCTATTCTATGGATTGTCTGGCACAAGGATTTATTTCCCCAGTGCTTAAAATTTTTTAAAACACTTTCTTCATAACTTGAACTATTCTTTTTTTTTTCTTCTTTTTTTTTTTTTTTTTACTCTTGCCTTTTTCCAGACCCAACAGTAATAACAAAGATGCCTGGCCATCATTACAGAGTTCAAGTAAATCAGCCAACGGTTTAACAATGGAACACAGGAAAACGCCTCCTATATTAGAAAATGGCACAGACCCAGAACACATGACTCCAGATGGTGCAGACTCAGATTTCGGGTAATTGTGCTGCCTTTTATACTTCAGATAGCTTGCTTTCTCTCTCACTGATTGGTGTGGAGGGAATGATTCTCCAGTCTCTCTCTCTGGTTGGAGAGCTGGATTCAAATCCTGATCAGGTCACAAAAAGCTGGGCTTAGCTTAGCCCACATCAAAAAGACTGATTGGCAGATTGTGCAGGAGAACCCCAACATAAAGTTAGTAAGCGATGGTGCAGGGTAAGGGCTGAGGAGAACCTGAATAACTGGGGGATCAACAGCTTATATAGCTGCATGGTCCCAGCTGGAGCTGAGCCCTTCATTTCTACACAGAAGCTTCCACAAAAGTAACACACTAGCTGCTCTACATCAGGAGGCTTTTCACTTGGAAAAACTTCAACAGAAGGAAGCTAAATTTTAGGGCTGCGTATCAGTTATTTCTTTACAGTGGCGTGTTCCAGAAACACAACTGCAGAGATAAAGGTTAATTATCACTCAGTAACAGGAACAACTGGGCAGCAGATTCAACTGAGGCTTCTTCGTGCAGAGGAAGTAATTCATCTGCTTGTGATAAATTATTTATTGCTAACCAACATTTTTTTTCTCTTTTGGTGCCCTCCTTGAATGAAACCGGTGTCCTCTTCTGTCATAAGCATCACTAGCAGTTCTGATGATAGTCTGTAGTCATGCTGTTTTGTTTTTTATTGCCCCCCCCTACATAATATCAGTTGGGCTCATTTAGAGGTTGGATGGGAAAGTAACAAGGTAAACCCAAATATTTCAAGAAGTCATGTTGCTGATGAGGTAGCTGACCTTTGTTTTAAATCCATATTGGAACGGATGCATTAACATAGTGAGTGATGTTGAAAGTGGTACCTTGTTAGGCTTGACAGCAGTCCTGTTGAGGTGTGATCAGAGATCCTGTGGTTGCATCTCAATAGTGATATGCAGCTTCCTCCTTATCTTTTCTGAAATGTATGTAATCATAGGATGGGTTTGGTTGGAAGGGACCGTAAAGATCACCGGGTTCCACTCCCCCTGCCATGGGCAGGGCCACCTTCCACTACAGCAGGTTGCTCAAACACCTGTCCAGCCCGGTCTTGAACACCTCCAGGGATGGGGCATCCACAACTTCTCCGGGCAACCTGTTTCAGTGTCTCACCACCCTGTCAGTACTTTACAGCCCTTTGCAGTAAGTAAAAATATTGTAGCCAATAGATAATCAATTTTGATCATTCCTGAGGGTTGGAAGCCAGTCTTACAATTAGAGGCTCCGTAGGCAGGTTCAAGTATAATAAAAATTTTCAGCACTTAAATTGTTATTAAAAGTTTTCTTATGCACACTTTTTTAATCTGTAGCATTGTGACTTTGTCAACAGCTTTGGGAAAAAAATTTGGCTGGAATATCAGCTCTACAATCAGAACGATTGTGTAGTGAGGAGTCTACAGTAAACTTTTGTGCTATAGGTATTCAGAAATTACTAACCGAAGGCAGTTTGTTCCAAATGGAAGAACTTTATTTATGGTGTTTGATCATTGAGTAGAAAGCATTTGTAAATCTTCACTGGAGTAATGCTTGTTTGCAAGTATATTCCTCTGATTTTTTTTCTTTTATAGTCATGAGCAATTCAGCTTCAGGTATCCTTTTGAGATACTGACTCAGTGTTCTTCTGCACAAAAATTGGTTTTATCAACAGATTACTCTTATGTGATTTCTTTAGAATGGAGAAGAATTAATTCTCCTGGGTTACTACCCCAGTTATTCTACTCTAGTTACATCCTCTCCTGTTCTGCTCTCTAGGAGAGAACAAATGTGGGAGGACTCAATCTTATGGATTTTTGAGCTTGGTTTGTGGCTCTATGCAATATTTAAACTTTGCAGCAGCAAGAGGTGTTTGAAAAAAGGTGTAGCTAGAATCTGAAGTCTGCACCCAGTTAAAATAATTACTAAATATATTTGCCTTGTGCTAACACGTCATGCCTGTAATTTGACTTCTATCTCTGGCCTCTTGACTGAAATTTGTGTTCCTACTTCTGGTCCTTGACTGTAGGACCAGTGTTTTGGGCTGTGCGGCCTGATGCTTGTGCATCTTCTCCTATGGGTCGATAAAAACAAAAGTATCTTGAAGTTGTAAAGTAGAGATTTTAACCTGCACTTGAACTAATACTGTTTCATTAGTGTGGTATTTAGTGTAATTAAGGCAAGACACAGATGCCTATCAGCATCTTGTGTCCTGAGATGTGCTGTTTCAGCTGAGTCATGTTAATTCCCAGTGAATAGCTTTCTGAGGTGGCTTTCTGCTGTATCTTATCTTTTATTCTCTTTATGTTTGTTCGAAGTTGTTTATGCTGTGTCTTTTCCTGCATTTTTCCCCTTCTATCACCTCAAAACTCAGTTTTCTTACCTTGGAACTAATTTCTGCTAGTTAAAGCTTGAAGGCTGGCGGGAAGCTTAACTTGCTGCCAGGACTAAATAGTTATTTTAATGTTTCATCTCTCCCCAGATTTATTTAGGACTTTTGTGGGTACTAACAACATAGGTATTTGGAAAACAAATCTGTTCCCAAGTTTCTCTCCAGTAGTAGCGTAGATGGAACTGATTACTACGGAATACTACCATAGCACAAGAGTCCTGTTTTTTTGAATGGCATAGAGTTACCGTGATCATGTTTAAAAATTTCCTTTTGTTCCTTAACAGGGTAGTCATCAAGCAGAGTGGTGGGAAGAGTATTGCAATATATGGCAAATGACTGGAATGCTTATAATTAAAACAGTTTCATAAATAATAAGTGCACTTATTTCCTTCTTAATTCCTCCTAATTAATTTTGCTTTGTCTTTATTTCAAGGTTTTTCTACCACTATGAAAGCAAATGTTGATTTTCACGTTAAATACTTGAGTGTCTTACTGTCTCTTTTCCCCTCCCACTTTTGCAGCCCTATCGACAAACCTTCAGATTCCCTCAGTATAGGAAATGGTGACAGCTCCCAGCAGGTAAGACATAAATATAAAGGCTGTGAAAGTAAGAATTAAGTTTGAGGGCATGGTGCAACTTGTAGGTGAAGAAGCAAGTACTTTCTGAAGTGTATCAATTTTAAACAAAACTAAAACAAAAATCAACATAGCAGTAGCATTTTTGACCTTATACTGAGCTTTATATTAACTGCAATTATAATTTAATTAATTAATCTAATTGCAAGCAAAAACTTTGAGGAAAATTTTCAATTGCATTAGTGAAAAATATTTTATATAAACACTCATGTCCTAATTGTTTCTCATCCTCTTGCCTGTAGATAACAAACAGTGACACACCTTCACCACCGCCTGGTTTAACAAAACCCAATCCAGTCATACCCATCAGTTCATCTAATCACAGTGCACGGTCTCCTTTTGAAGGGGCTGTAACAGAATCACAGTCGCTCTTCTCTGACAACTTTCGGCACCCTAACCCCATCCCTAGTGGGCTTCCTCCATTCCCCAGCTCTCCACAGACTTCAAATGACTGGCCCACAGCACCAGAACCACAGAGCCTCTTCACATCAGGTATGTACACAGGTGTCATGGCTGGGTATTCCTTGCTTTTGGAACTGATGTCTAAAACTGTTTCAAACCAAAAACTCTAGCACTTGCTCCATACTGCTTTTTCCCCCTCCAGAAATGATTAAAATTTGTCACTAACTACAAGTAATTGCACTGGTGTAAGGGTTTCTTCTTTAAAACAAACTTTACAGAGTTTTCCAGCTGCATGCCTAAGTTATCAGAGTCCTTATTTTAGTTTTTCTCATCCATGTGCTGCCTGTCTAAATAATAGGATGTGACGTGTATGCTTAATATTTAATGTTACAGGTTTTTATTGGGAATGGGGAAATACAGTGTTAGTATATGTTGGTGTAATAATCTAACGTCAGAAGTTATGCAGTGGAATTCAGAAATTTTTTAGTATCCTGCTTGGTTATCTGAAGGTGCTTAATCTCCCTCTTTCTGAAGTGAGATTATATATATTCATAAAAGATAAAAATATGGTTAATTGCATCAACAGAAAGATACCTGTATTTTCCAGGTACTTTCCTATGAAATACCACTTCATATGAACGAAACATCATTTTAGGTGTATTTATATAGTCTTGGGACTGTTTAACAGTATTTAAGAGCTCAGAAGTTATAAATATGAGGGCATTGTTAGAAAACTGAATGAAACAATATCACTAATAAATAGAATGTTAATAATAGTTTAGGACAGTTGGTTTACTTAGTGATTAGTTGTCTTTTGATATTTATCTGACATCTGGATGTCATAATCCTCTTTGTAAACAATATTTATTGCCAAGGAAATTGCTTGCTACTAATGTACTATAAGGACCAATTTTTGTGAGGATTAAGTAGCAGTAAGAGACAATTTCCATGTAGTAGAGGTCTTTTTTGTTTCATAATTAATATTAAATATGTGGTTGCTATTTAAATAAAAATACAAAGGACAAGTTTCTGTCTGTCTAGCAACTCTTTTTGTCTATCTTCATGGATTTTAGAGGGAAAATAGAAGTGCAGGTTTCTTTTCTGACAGGATACTGAGCTTAATTTTAACTACTTAAAACAGCAGACCATGTTCCCTACCAGCAGAGGGAGTTGATGTTGTGAGTGATACTACCTTGTACTCATCAGCTTCCATTGCCACGGTTTTGAGGAAAAATACTGTGAAATTGAACCTGAATAAGAAACTTAAACAGTATAATGAAATTAAGTAATAATTGAAAATACAAGGAATTTCTGATAACCCTTTTTTTTTTCTTGCAACACTGCCTCAAAATATTTAACAATATCTTGTAAAGCAGTTCCTTATTTCCTTTTGTTTTATGAAGGTGTCTACTCAAGAATTTGGCTTGTTTTCCTTCATAATGGTAGATGGTGGGGTGGTTTTTTTGTTTTGTTTTTTTTAACCATTGCTCAGAGGTTCCCTCTTTGAGAGGGACTATCTCTTCCCCACCTTTCTTGCGCAGCAGAACTGAAGCACAGCGTTAATACTGAAAGCAAAATACTGAATTAATAACAATCATATTTAAAATCTGCTTAGGCCCACTTCCATCAAATATGGGTGTAAAGCAGGTTCTAAGCAAGTGTTTATTGGTCTCTTTTCACTTGGTGTTATTACTGAAAATACTTATTTGACAAGGTTTTTCTGTAGTTCCTGAACTACAGAAGTAAAATTTGCTAGTTCTACCACTTCATCTTAAGTAGAAATCTATGACAGTTTGATCTGGAAATGGCATTCTAAGCTGATGAGTAAGGTGTCTTTGGGGAATGTATAAAGAAGTATTGTATGAAAAATAACTGGCAGCATAGATTCAGGTACACCGAGGCTGAATTTTTTGTATGGATAAATGCTTACTAATTCTTGTTCTAAATCTGTTCCTATCCTTTCTGGCAGAAACTATACCAGTATCCTCCTCCACAGACTGGCAAGCGGCTTTTGGGTTTGGTTCCTCCAAACAGCAAGAGGACGACTTAGGGTTTGACCCCTTTGACATCACCCGCAAAGCCTTAGCAGACCTGATTGAGAAGGAACTGTCAGTCCAAGACCAACCTTCCCTCTCACCCACATCTCTTCAGAACCCTACCCCACACACTACAACTGCCAAAGGGCCAGGCTCTGGATTCCTGCATCCTGCTGCACCTGCAAATGCCAACTCTCTCAGTAGCACCTTTCCAGTCATGCCACAGAGGTTCCCACAGTTTCAACAACATCGAGCAGTTTACAACTCCTTCAGTTTTCCAGGCCAAGCAGCTCGCTATCCTTGGATGGCCTTCCCACGCAATAGCATCATGCACTTGAACCACACAGCAAATCCCACCTCAAATAGTAATTTCTTGGACTTGAATCTCCCACCACAACACAGCACAGGTCTGGGAGGGATCCCTATATCAGGTAGGTGAATCGGGACAGCTGTGAATATGACTCAATTCATGCTTTCAGCTTCTCTGAGCCAGAACAGAAAAAGGGAGTAGCCAGCTACAAGTGGTAGAGTGGTATCTCTTGACAGTCATACTAGGTTTGTTAGCAGAGGGAGGAATATTGTTTTAAATAGGCCTTTTCCATTAAAAAAAAAAGTTTCTGGATGTTTAGCCTTGTAATATTGAGCTTTATAAGGAAGGTGGAGTATTCTGTGCCCGCTTAACTTTGTGCCAAAGCAGATCGGTATTTTGGTTCTTCAGTCTTGCCAGACTGGATTTTCTTAAGAGAAGGCCCTGGAAGCGCATTGCGACTTCCACGTCGACATGCAGGTGCTGACCGGAGTTCTTAAAATTGTGCAAAAAATGGTAATGATTGTAATTTGTGCCAGATGTCTTGGCTGGGTTATTCCCTCTTGCGCATAACCAAATGGCTGCACAATAAAACATTCAGTGCTGTTCATTTCTGTACTTCAGATGGCCTTAATATTATGCTAATCTTCCACTGAATGGATGCTTACAATGTGTGTAAGAGGATTCATCCTGTTTGGGAGGGTTGTGATGTTGGAGGAAAATAAGCGTACAGTCAGGCCAGTTCAGGCTGCCCTGAATGGATTGATAGGTTCTTGCAGCAAACATTACAACTAAGGAGCTAATTGTAACAATTGTCTTGATTAAAAATTAATTTCTGGACTTCGTCCTTCTGTGCTTCTGATTTAGCTTGGCCCAAACAGGTTCTCTTTTCCTAACAGGGGAGGGGGGAAAATATTAAGAGTATAATGAACTGCAGATGGAAAGTCTCTGTAAGCTCTTTGTAGCCTTGAGATGGAGAAAACAGCTTCTTGAGATGTTGCCAGTGTTATTTTCTTCTCATGGGTTTTAAGTAGTACTAGTTACACTATAAGAAAGTGACCTAGAAAGTCACTGTATTTTTGACGCTCTAGTACAAGAGCTAATTTTGGATGTTACTTTGTCCTCTTTGAAGTCTTGTTGAAGCTACGATACTGCTGTAAGGCCCTTAGGCAGATTCATAGTATAAACACTTGGTCCAGGCTAGAAATCCAAGTAGTTCAGAACTTCTCATAGCGGCAGTGGCAAAGTCTTTAGACTAAAATGACTGATGTTGGCTACACTGAAGCATTTTTGAAAAATAATTTATGTGGAGTCAAAAATGCAGCATCCTTAGCACAGCAAATTGTTGTTCACTTTCCCTTAAGCCACATAGAACTTCCAGGAGCATTGCAAGACATCGTTTCAATTTTGCCACTCAGTTCTAAAAATTGCTGGTTCAGGGGGCCGGTAACAAGACTATTGTCTGGACTAAGGGGACCAGAAAAAGTCTGTAGTGTTGAAAAAGACCCGTTTGTAGTACAGGTTGATTCTGGGTTTGTGACAGCATTCTTTAAATTGCATTACTTTCAAACTGCTAAAGGCAATTAAAGCGGACCTCATAGATCCTTGGTATGACTCCTGAAGAGCCAGTTGTGTGTTGTTGGTTGATGCACAGCCCGTGCCATTTACTTCCCCCATATGTTTTAAGGCACCAGAGTTGATATTTTAAGTATATCCTTTTTGTATGCAACTCCTAGAACCAATTAATCTCAAAATATTTTTGGCAGATACAGTGCTAAAAACAGAAAATAAACATCTGCTGTAGTCTCTGTGGAGAGTTCCTTTGAGTTGGTCTTAATCTCTTGTTTTACAAAACATTGTTAGTTGCCTGGCTGACAGTTAAATAGCAGCAGTTGCTGCAATGCAAACACTTCTCAGCTGATCTACATGTCAGCTTTGATATATCTTGAAGAAAGAATCACTTACTCAAACAGATTACTCCTTTTTCTTTTCCTGTTGTCAGAAACCAGCTGAAGTCTCAGATAGTTCTGGGTTTGTTTGCTGGGTTATGGATTTGTATTAAGTGTACAGGATTTAGTGCCTAGGGTTTTCTTTACTTATCTGGCTGCTTCAGAAGTACAAATAATTTGAAAGTCAGGAGATGCCCTCATATATCTTTTTTGTGTGCTAACTTAATAGTTTCCAAACTATTGATTATTCTGTCTTTTCAAATCTGTATCTAGTGTACAGATCTCTCAATAAGTTCCTCTTACATTCTTTTTGAAAAAATAATACCTGTTCTTTATGCTTGCTTTTAATCTATCAGTAGCAGGTATATAATTACAGAATTTTCCTAGTTTCCTCATTGGATTCACAGATACAGCTGCTGTATGCAGCTGTACAGCATACAGCCCTGGTGGGGCTGGGGGAGGAAAGTGGTGTACAAGTACAGAGAAATCATGTTGATGGGACTTTATTACAGTGCTTTATTGCAGACTCTAGCTGACCTGCTAGAAAGGTGGTGTGTATCATAATAGCTGTTTAGCAGTATGGAGAGGTTAGTCGTAATACACCTGAATCTCCTTTTTTTTTTTTAGTTCTTTTGTTAGCCTGTATTATGGTGTTTTAGAAAATGTCATCAACTCAGCTGTTTCATATGTAACAGCAAAAGAAAGCTAGTGCAGGTGAAACTTCACATTCTGTCTTCTAGTAGAGACCCTCAACTGCTGTTGAAGTTGCATGTTTCCTAAGGTCTTTGATCACAATTTTTACAGGGCTATAAATTCCTAAAGCAGGTAATACTGGACCAGTCACTTGGAAAAAAAGAAAACCAACAAAAAACATCAAAACAACCTACATTCATTTATTCTGTGTGTTTGCCTGCTTTATTTAGTCAACCCTTTTCAACTTCTCTCTTTCATATATGTGAAAACAAGCAGATACGAAGTTATAAGAGTTTTTATATAAGGTTAGTATAGTATTTTCTAGGCTTTCTAAATCCAATTTTAGTTAATGTCACTGTGGTTAGGAAGCTTGTATGAAGAAAACAATGTCTTAAAACTGCTGCTGCTTCTCTTTCAGGTAGGCATTAGTATTCACGTGGATTTGAAATGCTCATCTGCGACATGTTAAATGGAATTTTCTAAAGCTACCTTTTGTTTAGTTGAGAATCAGAGCTGGGCTGTATTCATAACCCCACAGCTCCAGGTAGGGCTATTTTGTGATGTGCACCAGATTTAAATGGAGTGACACAGGTGCTACCTGTCTCTTTTTTAAGCTCTCATCTAAAAATAATTTATATATGGAATTTGGTAGCCTATTTCTCAGAGGAAGTAGTATTTATTAAACTCATTCTGCTGTTTCCAGTGAAATGACACAATGACACATGATTGACTTCATAATTTTATTATGCATATACTTGAAATGTGTCATATTCATCAGGCTTACATTTGTCCCCAACCCATATTTAAATTAATTTTTTGATTGACTCCCAAACTAGCATTTTTTTTTTCCTCCCCAAACCCTATGATTTTGCAAACCGTAGCAGATGTTACGTGTTCTCATTGTAAGGGACAGCTTGGGCTTGTTGCTGTTTTCTGGCATGGGACGGATTAGATGATTTACTGTGTAATTATAACTGTGTAACTGTGCTTCAGGAGAAAAGTTCAGTGACTTCATATCCACGGACAGCATGATTGTTGCAAAAAGCAATCTTACCCTAGATTGTGTGTAAGCTATCCTAAGAATATAGGCCAGCAGCTCTCCTTGATTCCTGCAGATAATGCCAAAGGAAAGATCAATGACAGCAACGTGGGTGGCTGTGTGCCTTTATTTTTATGTTACTTCAGGTTAACAGGAAACTCTTTGTAATTTGATAGCTAATACTCTATCATCTTTGCTACCCTACTGCCAGTTGGTATGTTCTAAAATAATAGGTATAATATTGGATTCATAGAGTAAAGCAGGTCTCAGATTAAGTGTGTTTTGATGTTTATAAAAAGAGATGCATACATATTAATAATGGGAAAATAGAAATGTATTGTTTTGAGTTGACTGATTGGTAGTCATTGATTTTTATTACATAGAAAAAGTATAAGAACAAATTCACACAGTTAGAAGCACGAGGAAAAGGTTGTAAATGGTTAGTCCACCTTTCCTGTCAGTTCTACACAAGATGAAGTACTTAACATTTTGAAACACCGGCTGTTATTTCATTTCTTTAATTTTATAATTATCCTGAACATAATTCCAAATGAGAAGAGAAATTAATTGTTAGAACTTATCAATTCAATAATAATGAGAGAGTTTAAAATTTGAACTCTTCCAAAACTAATGCTATGCAATATTGTGTATATTCTTCCCATATAAATCATTGAAACCCCTTGAGTTGGAAGGGACTGCTGAGGTTTACTGAGTCTAACTCCTGACACCACACAGGGCAGCCTAAAAATTAAACCATACATCTTGGAGCATTGTTCAAATGCTTCTTGAACACAGGTAATTTATGTGTATCGTGTATATTAGAAATCTAAGATAGAGGAAATAGTCAAGTGGACACAGACACAGATAGAAAGCATGAAGAATTAAACCCTGTTTAGGGTAGGGGAAAGAAAAAAGTTTTACCTGTTGTCCTTGAAAATAACCAGTGTAAAATCCATCAAGTTATTTTAGACAGTGAAGCCCATTGATGTGGAGATTGCAGTAGACTTCTGTGAACCGTTCCTGAAACTTCAAAATGGGGGGCTTGAACGTCATAAGTCTTTGTAGCTGATTATAATTGACAATCAAGCTTTTGTTCTCTCAAGACCTTTTTGTTTTGATGTGGTGGTTTATATCTCGACTGTGCATAGCCTAATTGATAGAATTATGAATATTTAAAGATGAGATCGAGACAATAAATAGGTAGACAGTTCTATTAAGTTTGGGTGCCATCCAGCAGTCTGTCTGGTGGTGGTGGTATATTCCTTATCAAGACACTGACTTGCATGGGCACTTTCAAGTTTTGCTTAAATTCAGGTTTCTGTGAAGCAATAGCTGGTAGCAGAGAGGTCAATGCAATGAAGGTTATATTAGGAAGGTCCAACTTCTTCCCACTTTAAGTCCTGAGCTCTTCCATATCTGAACCACTTAGGGTGTTGCATTTTGTCCCACTTCAAATTTTATGGCCTCTGTGCCCCCAGCTATTGGATTCATCTTGAACATCGGATCCTTTCTTGCCTAATGCTACTTCTTGGACAACATTTTAGTAAAACAAAGATCACTGTGTGTTGGCTGCAATCATACTGTCTAAAAGACTTTATTTAGACCACAGAGAAGAGTGAGGTATCAGAATAAGCGTTGTCATGTTCCATCTTTAATACTACGTCCTTGTCTGACTTGGTATTCTCAAAATATAACCTCATTTCTATTTGAGGCACACATTTCTTATTTGACCTTTGTCCTTCTGACTTTGTCTCTTCTCTCTGGGTTGATTCTTAATAGTCGATTCTGTCTTCTGAGCAAAGAAAAGCATGGCTTGTTTTACACAGTCATGGAACCAAAAAAACTGAATTTGCAGCATAGCACCTGACATTCTTCTGTGGTCTCAGGATAATAATTTTGTATGGAGTCTTGGAGGCGTTCTGCTACTGTGACTTTTTAAAAGAGTCTGGTTCATGTGGTATGGCTGTTGAATTCAGCATGTTGTAAAACTTAAAATTCTTCAGATGCTGTGTACAAAATGCATTTAATCCCATACTCTAGCAACAGGCAATGGGACTTAAAGTGCAGTCTCACATCCCTTTATTTTGGATGTGGTGGTTGAAAGAGCATTTTTCTACACTTTTTCTCTTGACCTGACAGTATGTGAAAGGTTTAACATCAGTTTTAAGTATTCATGGCCTTACTCTTAACAGTAAGAGATGCATTAGTCCATTAATTTTCTGTCCTAATCTTTTCAAGACGACTGTTTGCTCACTTGGTCTTCCTTGCTGTTTGGCTTTCCAACAGCAGCTGGGCAGAAAGCATGGCAGCTTAATGTCGTCTTTTCTACACCTCTGGTGAGATCTATGGCTGCCTATATCTGAAGTCTTTCTCTGATTAGGTAGAAATGTTGAAAATAGGAAACGTGGTGAAAACCTTGACACATACTGCTGTTAGTTGTAGGTGCCACACATGGCACCTCCAAAGACTCGTATCCTTCCAGAGTGCAAAGCCTCCACTCTCTCAGAAGTGGGTGTGTTACCCTGATATAAAGGTCACTCCTCATTTGAGAACAAGGGCCTGAACACTTTGCTTTTAAATTATAAAATGAAAAGTAAACAACCTCAGCTATTTCCAGTGTTGCTTTTACTGACCCTTGCCCAGACCCTGTGTGTCCCCTTCCTCAACAAAGATGACTGTTCTTAGAGCAGTCTCTGCCACTGAATATTTTGTTCTCACCAGTCCTTATGCCCGCTGCTTCCCACTTCTTTCCGTGGAGGTTCTTGGGCCTCCACCCTCTTTCTTTAGGAGATGCCTTGTGTCTGTGTGTATCCCCCCACCCCTGAATTTCATTCTCCTTTTATTTCTCATCATAACTAATTTTCTATTTCACTGCTGAAGTGAAGTGTTCAGCACAACGTGGAACAAATTCAATTTGAAAATAAACTTTTGGCTTGCTCACTTTTGTTGCTCTGGAGATGGTATGGTTTTGGTTTTTTTAATGTACCCAGGGTGGTGCTGCTAGGTTTAAAATAAACGGAAGTGGGATTTTGGATTAATTTCCAAAATATTAAATTGGTGTCAAGATTGAAGTCACACTGTTTGAAATCTGTTATGGATGTTCCTTGTCCTCCCTCTGCTGTCTTGTCCCTTAACTCCTATATGCTTTCTACACTGAGTACTAAAGTCAGCCTGCCTTTGCGTAATCTTGTCACGATCTCTGGGAGAACTTCATCCACAGCACCTGTCCTTTAAGTCCTGCTACTTCTCCATCTGTTCCAAAATTTCATCTCACAAGCCCACCCTTCCCTCCCAGTGCCTTTGCAATGCTAATATTGCAACTGTTTTTAAAACCCTGCAGAAATTTTTCTTATTCTTGTGTAGGAAATACTGTTCCAAATAAAGCTAGATATATAAATATATGTGCCCTCATCTCTAGGAGTTTGGTTTTAAGCTCTTACAAACTTCTTCAAATCTTTGATTGTAAGATTATTAGCAAAGGCAGTGAAAAACAGGCATCCTGCTTTTTTGAGTAGTAAAATGCCTATTTTTAAATGTGTCATTTTATTTTGGAAGAAGAAAATGTGACAAAAAAATGTTAAAAAAAATAATCAAGAAATCCTCCTAGCTTCTCTTGGCTGAAATACATCAGAGGAATGACTAATTACATTAACACTGCTAGACTTGAAATAAATGTGGTGTTGGCTGAAATAGGTGGCCTGAGTGGCTGACCCAGTTTGCATTCTGGACCATCAGTCCTGATGGCTTTTTGGGTAACTCTTCCCTAGAAACATGAGGCAAACAAGTGCAGGAGGTATTTCACATCAAATTTCCAGGCTGTTTGTGTCTGTATTATTGTCACTAAATGAGCTTCAGCTGCATTAAATGTTGTGCTGTGTTTCGGGGATGGAAGACTGCATTTATTGCTTATAGAACAAGAACTTTTCCCTTCCTCTTTAGAGCTGTTTAGAGCTGATGTTAAAAAACCTGGCATTTCCCTTTAAAGACTGGAAATTAGTACATTTGCCAGCATCACCTGTTAGTAGCAGTGTCTAACAAGAGGCAGTGCCTTGGGCATGTATCTGAAACTTCAGTCAACTCCACCTCACAAAATATCAATTATGACTGATGAGTTTTAGCAAAAAGCACAGACAGTTCATAGGTTTCCTGTGTAAACACATTTTGAAATGCACCAACTTGAATAACTACTGAGAAAGGGCAAAGATACTATTTTTAAAAATCGTATTGGGGAAGGAATGTAAATGAAATATGCTGAAGAGCATAACTGAAAGAGCCGCTTCACAAAAAGTGTTTCTCCTTCCAGCAATACCAAATCACATTTGAGGGGAGTAGTAAAAAATCTGATCTTTTCCATCCTTTGCCATTTCTTGGTTCCTTCTACATCACAGCCTCACTTGAACTTCAGCTTGTTCCCAAAGGAATTACGTAAAAAAAACCCAAACCATGTATTTTAAAAGTAGGCCACCTCTATTGGAAGACAGCATTTAGTAATCGGAATGAATTTCATGTCATGGAAGGTTTGATTTTTTTTTTTTATTTTTTTATCTCAACTTTTGTGCAGTTCATCTAATCTTCCCACAGAATGACTGAAGTATGTACAAATACACACCAGCCTTAATAGTTTGTTACAGATGTGGAAAAATTAGAAATTAGTTTATCATTTCTCAGAGTATGCATTCACTCTGCTAATGCTGGTCTCACAGCCTTAGTCAGAGGGTTGTTTGGGTACTCCTGGATTCCAGAACCTTCATAACTAGATCGGCTCTTGCTAATTATTGATATGGCTTTGAAGATCTGATTTTTCTTTGCCAGTTCTTGTTATTGCATTCACCACAGGGCAAATTCCATATACTTTTTTTATTTATGCGTATATCTATGCATGTACTCATATGTACACTTATACACACAGGGGTTTTATTTGAGGTCAAAGTCTGGGGGTTTTTTATTGACAAATGGGGTGATCTGGTGAGATTGAACCCTGATGTAGGATCTAGGAGTAAGCAGCAGGTATACTTAGGTTAAAATGAACTTTGTTTACTGAGGTGAATAGAATTGCATGTCTTTCTGAGCTTTTTTGATCGAACTGTTCTGTATGTAGGACTTGGTTATCTATTTTCTTCATTTCAGTATCTTTGTGCACTCAGTTTAGGTTTATGTTAATATTTAAGATTATCAGTGGTGAGTGGCTAATTTCTTGCGGGGTCTTTTTTTTGGATGAGAAGCATCTTACTAGCTCACGTGAAAAGAGGCTTTTATTGACAAAGGTGCAAGCATTACAGAATATATTGCCTTTTTTGTATGCAGAACAGTGAGTCCCAACTTGAAGTCCTGTAGTTGACCACTATGCATTTTTAGCAATAAACTATTAAAAGGTCAGTAATAAAAAATGGTGGGATACTGTAGAAACATCTGATATGGAGCATGTTTTTCAAAGCAAGTTATAAGTAAATTTCAAATTGAGATTCTAGCTTAAAATTGGGTGGCTGGCTTCTATAATTATGTATTAGATTTGGTCTCTTGAGCCATGGTAAGTCTGAGTAAGTTACAGGAACTCTCCAGAATACTCAATGTAAAATTGCTTTTCTCAAACCTAATAAAATTCTGTATATACAAGCAAATATGAATCTTCTTACTGAATATCTAAGATGAGCTGTCCCCTCACTCATGCTGTAAAAGGATTTCCCCTGAAAATAAATTAAATTTTCTGACTCTTAAGACTTATTTAGTCACAGAAAGCTTAAAAGTTGTACTGTCAGATCTTCATCAAACAGGAAAATTACTTAGAAAAACTTATTTTCCCCTTTGAAGCGTGTACTTTAAATATATTCTTCTTCTGCTTGATAGTTTGGCTCACTGGCATGTAAGTTGCACCTGATTCACTTTAAATTGAAAAATCATGTTTGTTTTAATTTACATGGCTATCTTTTAAACTGGGTACATGTTTAATTAATATAACCATGGAAATCAATATGGAATCAAGATAAAAGCTGCTTTACTTACGTTATTTTAAGTCTGAGGGCAGACTGGTGTCTCTTGACTACAAAGCAAATTTTGTAGGGGGGTGTGTGTATATACATACTTACTTTGTTTCCCTAGCTCTTAGAGCTCATGACCCTGATAGTTTCATTGGAAATCCACATTGTGGAATGACACTTAAAAAGTTTAAAAAGCTGTTTTCGTAGATTGCCGAGTTGCTTCCTGTGTGTAGAGAATGTCAGTGAGGCTTTCAAATGTTCCCTTCAAACAGCTTTATCTTCTAGCGCTCCTGTCATTTGATAGCTCCCTAAAATGAAGTGGCTAGTCGTATTCCTGATGGGCAGCACTGCTGTTTAAATGTGGACAGATTCAATCTTTAATCTGCCAGTGATGTTCTCAGGCCTGTCTGAGTGGGTGAAACTTCATCGTTTGGTTTCAGTATTGTGGCATTCCTAGAAATCATAGACACACAGAATGAGTGAAGTCTGAGAGTGAAATCCTTCAGACCGTAGCAGTTTAAATGGGATTTTACTCATGGTTATAAAAATTCCATGAGCAAACAAGCTTATTATTCATATTGAAGTGTCATAGGTACAGTTTTTATCATTAACTGTTTTGTTGATGGTTAAGTATATAAGCTTTGGATTAAAGGCTTTCGAGTTTATCTAATGTGATGGGCATAATTTCATTTTAGGATGTGGCAAATTGTCCTGTCCTTTTTTAATTATTTTTTTTTGCCCTGGGCCTAACTTTGTCATTCTGGTTGTCTTGCTAAGGCTTTAAAACTAACTGTTATTGTACAATGTCCTTGAAGATTTCACAAGGGCCTTCTTACAAGCAGGTCATTGTAATAGCCATTCTATTACCCAATACACCTTGATAGTCTCTTCACTTATTTCGTAGCTACTCTGTGCGGTCAGGTACATGACATTGCTAATAAGTTTATTTTTTTCTCATATGATGGTTTTCCTCTGAAATTTTTTTGCTTATTTGAAGCTTTTCTGTAGCACTGTTGTGTGCCTTGGTCACACACATGGCATACTGATGGGTTCTTAGAAAAAAAATAAATAATTGCAACCTAGATTTGCAGGACTGCTTGCTTTTCAGTGGGACTAGAATATTTAGAGCTCTTGGCATAAAGATATTTAATGGCTTCACACAATTAGTACAAAATCGGGCTGTTCTAGTAGCTTGGAATATAATTTTGGCAAAGAAATACTCTTGCTTTATACTTACTGGTCTTGTTATCTTTGTTATTAGTCGTATTTATTTAAGCATGTACTGTGTGAATTTTGATACAGATTTGGCCATAGACCTGTATCAACTTGAGGCAATAATTTGAAATGGACTAATCTCTGTAGGACACTTGTTTTAGTGGGCTTGTTTCCCACCAAGTAAACTGTAAGACGTGCTTATCCCATTACCCTCAATATAAAAGATCAAGTGCGCCAGCATCACAAATGTGGTGCAGCCAAATCTGAAACACCTTTGGGTCTACTTTGTGATGTCATTTGTCAGAATTTATGAAGTCATGTAACGGCCTGTGTCAATGCAGCTGACGCTTGTGCAGATGTCTTCTGAAGTATTGATTATGTACAACAGAACAGTGCTGCTGGCTTGGCCATCATACTCCTTGCCATCTCTCTCCCAAATAAATACTGCTTTGATTTGAAGGAATAACTACCTTCAAATTAGTAAGTAACACTCCCAGACTGTCTGGTAGGATGTAATGATGGGGCCACAACTTTACTTAGAAATTCATTAAATGACCAGTTTTTATAGAGATTAATGTTCAGGCTTCTCAATCATTTCTATTTTAAGCTAACTTTAAGTTTTGTTTTTTTTTATTTAAATTGGGTGTGATGGGTGTGGATTAAGTTTGTGATAAAGCTTTTTTTTTTCCCCCTTTGCTCACTTTAAGGCAATGGTTGACTCTGAAAATTTTATGTACAAGTGCTTTTATTTCATGCTGGCATACTACCTCAAACACATGAAAAAGTTCACTGCTAAAACTGAGGGATCCGTTCACCTCTGTGAACACGTTTCCACTACATCAGATAGGGTTATGTTTAGAGCCTTTTTTTCACGTGAATAGTGGTGCTTTCAGTGAGCTTCACCTGGTTATTCTCTCTCTCAGAGGCAAAGCTGAGGCATGGGGATAGGAATCTCCCAATTTATCTTGGCGTGTAAAATCTCTTAATTGCAGTCAACTGGGTTTTAACTTGTTTTCTTCTCTGTTTTCCCACTATCCGTGGGATACTCCTTTAAATTGCTAGTTTAAATTGCCAGCTAGTCAAGAAATTGCTAGTTTAAATTGCTAGCTAGTCAAGAAACTACTCCCTTCAACCAATTAAATTTATAAGTAGGGAAAGATAATAGGCAAATACTTTCTTTAACTGAGAGCTATCTTTTTTCTCATTTTTTTAACTGTGGTACTAGCTTCATGGTGAAGCATAAAAATTAACAAAAAGGATGAGTAGTAATTTTCTTCTGAAGATACTTATTTTCTTCAGGTGGTAGAAGTCGTTCCTGCCTTTGGGGTGAACTTGCATTTTTCACTTGGTCTGTTGTTTAAAACTTGTTGGACTCCAGCGAGGGCATGCTCATTTAGTTGTTTGGTTTGGGTATTGCTGTGTGGTGCCTGCTGATTGCTCATGTACTTGGGTTGCATCAGGAGTTTTTCTAACTGCAGGTTTTACCTATTGTAACCAGTAACGGAGGCCTTGGAGGGCAGTGCAGGGAGTGTTCTAGATCATTGCATTCTCTATTGATCCCATCTACTTTGACACCTTAATGCATTTTAATCCCTTACCAGATACCATATTACAAGAATAACTTAATTGCAGCATTTCTTCGTAAAGGCTGGAAGTCTGACAAAGCTGTGAAACTTTGGTTGTGTTTGGGGTTGGTTTTTTTTGGTGTGTTTTTCTTTTCACTCTGCATTTATTAGCCAAGCTTGAAAACCCTGTTACAGACATCTGAGAAATGAATGCGGTGCTTGCTTTTTCTTTGGTGTCAGGGGGCGATGCTTTTGTCATAGCTTGACTTTCAGCCCCACAAACCCAGTTTTCTGTGAAAGACAATAAATAAATCTTCTGGAATTCTCCGTTTTGTCACTCTTGTACCCAGGAGCACAAGATTTTAATAAACAAATTTCCTTATTGCTAGCAAATAATAGTTTTTATAGATACTGAATCCTTTTAGGCCCTTCATCTCTTGACTTCTGTGATTCCAAGTGGATTTTGTACTGACAGTTGAGATAAAGGACAGTCTTCCTCAATTTCTGTTAGAGTACACCATAGATGGTGCACTATGCCTGCCTCACAGGTCAACGTCTCCTCACCAAATAGTGCCAGCCTTTTCTGTTCCATGAAAATCTTGTCTCTCAACTGCTTGCTATCTTTCTGTACTCTCAGGTATGCTGTATTATGGTGGGTTTTTTTAATGGAGAATAATATGACAAAAATAGGCACATTTTCTTAGCCCAAGATGGCCTAATGCCCTACTATATTTATTTTCCCACCCATACCTTATGCCATCTTGGTGGCTTTGTACTTCATTAGACCTCCTCAATGATGTGTTGTAGTTGTGTAGTTTACTACACGTGTTTATTTTCTTGCACATGAGCTTTAAGGGCATATTGGGGGTTAGTAAAACCCATGATTAAGATCATAATGAGTTTGCAGAACCCCGGCCTGCAAGGATTGTGATGAGTATGTTTACTCGTGCATGGTCCTAGTAAGCATCTTGTGTGTGTGCTTTTTGCCCTGTAGTAGAAGCAAGTAATTAAACAGCTGCAGTTCTTTGCACAAGCTGTTGGAAGCAGTGGTGAGAAAATAAAAGTGGAAACTAATGGTGTCCCATGCAAAATCTGTTGCACAGTTATTTCTGTGATCGTGAGCTGGCTATTTTTTTGTTCCAAAAAATTAATTTAGAACTTGTCTCAAATAGGCTTATGGATGTTCAAGAGGGTTGTGAGCAAGTATCTATCAAGGATATTTCTGATTATTACTTAATTTTGATTATATTTTTTTCAACCCCAGGATCATATAACTAGTTTTTTTGTTTTTTAAAAAAAAACACAAATTTTTCATAGGTTTGAATGAAAAATGTATTGCACCAAACTCTTTTAAACTGTTTGTGTGCATTAATATTGCAAAGAAAAGAGTGGGAGCTCTGGAGGGAACAAGAAGTACATTTGATTTACAGTGAGAGAAATTAAGGTAGAAGTGAAAGCCAGTTGTATGCACTATGGTTTGATGCTAAACAAACACAGAACAAATCACTGATAAGTCTGCATTTGTCACCCACGGTGACTCGTACACCAGGCCCCACAGACCACATTGCTGCACACAGTGTGTGGGTATGGTCACACTGATGTCTGGAGGCTTGATTACTTCTGTGTGCTAAGGTGTTACTAAAAAGCTGATCTTAAGCTACTTGCTTCAGGCAGAGCTACACTTCTGTTACTGCTATTTTTTTCTCCTGTAGCACTAAAGTTTTAATCTTTAGATGCACCATGATGCATGTAGTAAAGGGCAGGCTTTTGGATTTACTTCCACTACCTGATTTTTGACCTGCCTTTGCTTATGGGAATGCTTAGGTAGGAGTTGTCTTGTCTTCCCCATGGAGGTACCTCATGCTGTAGCCTCTGAGGAATAGTGATTTCCCCAGCCTCAGCTGGTGAGTGGGGATAACAGCAGTTGACTATAAGCCTTCCGGAGTCTGTGGTCAAATGTATTCTGCAAACTTGCCCAGGCAGAGGAGATGATTTTTGTATTACACTCCTTGCAGCTTTGCTGTTAGCCCTGCCCGAGCTCCATGGGCAGCATCAGTCTGTCTGGCCACGGATGTTGTGGGTGTCAGCTGCCATGCCGCTCTGTGGGGGCGTTTAAGCCTGCAGATGGATGCTTGTACTGGAACAGCTGCATTAGGCATGCATAGGGTTAGAAATGCATGCATCGCTCCAACAGTCGTCATAGGCAAAGCGGATATAGCAGATTTGCATAGTAATTTGTTTTGAAGTTCAGTTGGTGGCATGGGCTGAGGTATGGCTTGCTGTGATTTGTGATTGAAGTTTTTTGCTGTAATTCTGTACAGAAGCAGAATCTTATATAAAGTTTATTCTAAAAAACTTTGGCCTGGGGAAAGAAACTTCTGCATGAAAGCACAGGATTTCAAGAACTTGCTGTTTTTCCCCCCTCTAGTTACAAAAAGGTAATTGCTTGAGACATCAGTTCTTTCTGAGCATTCAGCTTTAGAAAAATTGCTATGGCAGGCTTTGATAGCAAGGGAGACTGCTTTCTTCACTCTTCAACATACAGAATTGCAAGTTAGTGGTATCCTCTAATTTTCCATGAAGACTTAAATCCTTTCCGTTGTTGATGAAGTAGCAGTATTATGTAAGTATCCCACTGTAATGCTTCTCATTGACATCAAAGTCCTTTCTTCAGTTAGGACAGGCAGACATGGTTTAAAAAAAAAAAAAAGTTGTGTTGTAACTTTTGTCAAAAAGAGCGTACTGCCAACTTAGTACCCACACTTTCTTTTCAAATATATTTGACCACAAGTTAATTGTATTACTTTCTGTATTGGCTGATAAATACTAGGATGGTCGTGTCTAGTTTGTTTTGCCTTGAGATACCTGAAGCAAGAGATGGTTGGTAGAACCAGATAGTTTGTTCTAGATAGCATGGTTTAATGTTGGTGTTCAGGGATTATTTGCTGTAGTGCTAATAGCCACATTATCCTGATGTCCTTTTTCAATACATGCCCTGAAATGTTTATGGCAAATAGTAGAGACTTGACTGTTTTGGTGTCCATCTGGTTTGCTTCTAACCAAAATTTTGAGGATGTTGCTGTGTCAGGAATTATTCTGAAAGGTCTCTAAAGAATTTTTGCTACTGTTCTTCAACTGCAAGAGGAAATTGCACTCCCTCCAACTTCATGAGAACCTAATTGCCGCTTCCTTCGGAAGAACATCTGTAGGGCTGTGAATGAGCGAGCTGTAACAAACCAAAAAACTCTTGTGATATTCCTCCGCCTCCCTGGTTCCTCATGTTCAGTTTCTATTGCAAAGCCCTACCTAGCCTTTCTTCATTTTAATATACTTCAGAGAAAACAACCCTTTTGAGCCTGCTGCCTGTTAATAAAGCAGCTGAATTGGGTTACCTATTTTGCAACAAAGGTCTTCTCATACAGGATCTGGTAGGTTTTTCCCCTGTTAGAAATAGAGGGAGAGCCACTGTGCCCTTGATTGTTTGAATCTCTGAACTGAAAAAAAATGGGGAAATACGAATTGGGGGAGGAGTTAAATCTTTCTCCCACTCCCTTACACTTGGTTTAAAACCTGCCAGCCATCTGAGTAATTCATCAGTCATACAAACATTGACCCTAGTTTTTGGACAGGGAAAGTATTAAATGCTTAGTTTAAAAAGTAAAAACAAAATCCCATACCCCACCAAAGAAGGACATCTGTTTCTAACTTCAGCTTTTTATTTTTTTATCTTTCATTTTTTTTTTGTTGGTAAATCTCCCAGACAACAGCAGTTCTGTAGAGAGTTTAAATATGAAGGAATGGCAGGACGGGCTAAGGGCACTTCTACCGAACATTAACATCAACTTTGGTGGACTGCCCAATGCTTCTTCCCCCTCCAACGCCAACCACAGTGTACCAACGTCCAACACTGCCACCACCGACAGCCTGAATTGGGACAGCCCTGGCAGCTGGATGGACCCCGCAATCATCACAGGTAACCGTTTCTCACTCCTTCAGCTCCGCTGGCAAACCATCAAATGGGTATTTGGCACAAACTGATTTACATCTGGAAAAAAAAAACCAAAACAAAACACAAAAGTCAGTATGCGGTGGTCTCTTCCAGCTTCCATCCACAAAACCTCAAGGGTCCAGGAATTTTTGTGGAACCACTAGGTATAACAAAGTGTCACTTAGGCCTTTGCAATGCATGCCCGGGACCTTTGCAGGCAGTCAGGCCGATCAGCGCTTATCTATAGGGTCAACGTAGGTGTCCCTTCTGCTGGATGGCATGTCCGGTATGTGCGCCGCTGGTCCTGAGGCACTGAAGGCATTCACTGGACTTTGTTATTTAAAAAGGGACGTACTCCACTTGTTTATAAAGCTCTCTTTTATAAGGCTGTCTGGTTGTGTTTCCCTGTTAGAGAGGCTGAAGCATGATTCAAGTAGGCAGAGTAGGAGGCAAAGCATGCAGTGTACTGGTAGTTTGGTGCGGTAAGGTCACGTCAACAGGGATGCAGTCCTTGTGCAGGGTGTTTGATAGCAAAATGTGTGTTTTATGAAGAAGTGCTCTGAGGGGGAACTTTCTCTTCTCTGGATTTAATGTTAAATGTTTTGCGGGCAGGGTAATTATATGTAGTAACGTAAAAATGCATTCTCTGTACAAACTAATCATGTTTTCTCGTTGTTGCTTTTTGTTAGGTTAAATTGACCTCCTTCATGCTCAGCTTACCGTTTCTGCTCTGACTTGCCTGTATCCCTGTTTGTTTTCTTCTCTTCATAGGTATCCCAGCCTCCACAGGAAACAGTTTAGACACCCTTCAAGATGACAATCCTCCACATTGGCTAAAATCTCTTCAGGCCCTCACAGAGGTGGACGGCCCCAGTGCAGCACCATCACAGACGCACCACAGTAACCCCTTCGGCACACAGATCCCTCTGCACAGAGCCAGTTGGAATCCCTACTCTCCTCCTTCAAACCCCACCAGCTTCCATTCCCCACCCCCAGGCTTTCAGACAGCCTTCAGACCCCCCAGTAAAACCCCCACAGATCTACTACAGAGCTCAGCGCTGGATCGTCATTAGGAAAGGAGGAAAAAGAAAAAAAAAAAAAAAGAAAAATAAAACCCAAAACGTTAGAAATGCAGGAAGTGTCCCACCCTGACTCCTCCCCATGCCCACCTACTGTTCCCTGTCATATCTTTCTTTCTGAAGAATCCAGTTCCTGATCAAACCTCCCCCCCAAATGCAATGCCATCACAGGGTCGTGACTGTATCTTTTTGTTAAGTTTCTGCTGAGCCAGTGTTTAAAATACACTGTTTGAAATATTTTCTAACAGTTCTAAGAAAAAAGAGAGAGAGAAATCAAAATGCAGTCTCAATGCTTAAGGAGAATATTACTGTCTTAAGTCTTTTGCACATGAGTATTTCTGCCTAGTGGAAAAGTGTCAATCTGCAGTAGGGGAAAAATTGCAATGCAGAATCAAATGCAGAAACATGAAAAAGGTATTTAATTTAAATGAATTTACTGAACATGTGGGGCAAGCAGTGGCCTAGCATTTATTTTGCATTCAGTGTGGCACTACACAGGGAAATTGCTATGTTTTTTTTTTTAAGGGGGATTTTATTGTGTCAGTCAGTAAGAGTTTGACATGAAGTGTGTTGAAAGACAAAAAACACTTATAGCTACGAGTAACTGGCATATTGCTAAAGAGTGGTTTAAAGAGGGGAGAATAAGATTTTTCTTTAATTTTGGCTTTAGATTTAAAGTAAACTTTAATGTTTTAAAAGTATTCACAGATTTAATACCTAGCGTATACATAATATAATTATAAGCAGCTGAAACACGAGTGATATTTACTTCAGTCTTTCTGTCTCCTCTGTCAGTCTCTCTTTCTTTTTTTTTAAAAAAAACAAAGATTCACCTGATTAGGGCACTCTGGGATAGCACTGCATTGGGGCCACATGATCACCATCAGGAGCAACCTCTGACCTCCTCTGCCTGCAGCTTTTACTTAACCCTGTAGTTTCTGGACGTTTGTGCAGTATTGAAAAGACAGGAAAAAAGGAAACAGATAAATAAACATGGTTATAACCTGACTCTAAAACTAAAACCAAGGAAATGTACCTCTTTCTTCAGAATTAAAACTAAAATCTTAAATAAAACAGAAAACTTGATGATGACTTTATGTTTGCTTTTCATTTTTTCAAACTTGGATTTTGAATTACTGCATCTGGTAAAACCGTATGTCATTGCGTGATTTATTTTTCTCCTGTTCATCTAAACCGAAGTTACTTTTTTGTGGAAATACTGCTTTGCAGGGTGACATCTGCACTGAAAGGGTGGGAAAAGCATACACACTTTAAATGTTTAAAGGGATTGTTGTCTTTGCCGGTGGCAATAGCTAGAGGCTGTCTGTCTCTAACCTTTGGTGGTGGTGTCCTTTCAAATCCAAAGCATGAAAAACTTGTTTATGCTTTCTGAATTAAATGCCATGTCACTTGGGATGGCATGCAAGAATGTGTCTGAAGGTGTGGCGGAGCATTCTAGTTACAACTTCCTCTTTCCATCAGCATCCTCACTTAGAGGTGCAAAATAATGTCACTGTGCAACAGGGGACGAAGAGCTGGTAACATACAGAAGGCTTCCAGCCAGCCCTTAGACTTCAGCAGAGATCAGTCTTGGTATTTAGAACCAGCAAACTTGTGACTGGGCTGCTGGATTGGCGTGGCTCACGAGAGATGGCTGAGAGCCTGAGGTGCTAGAAGTGCCTGTGCAGAAGGATTTCTCAGCTGTATGGTTCAGGCTGGCTGCCCTCCTAAAATGTTTTCCCCTGGCAGGGGGGAGGAAGGGAATTCACCCTGTTGAACTGTGGGCACCTAATGGGGGGGGAGACAGGGCTTTCACTGTGCGGGGAAGGGAAGCCAGTCCTGAATCAATCGCTGGGCAGGGGAACCAGGCATTGAATCTGCATAAAGTGACTCTAAATATCCTGATTTCTAAAACATCAATTGTTGGCGATTGCCTGCTTTGGCTCTTTTATCCGTGTTGCTGTTTAGTGCTGCCTTTACTGTCTGTGTGCAGGAACTGCGTGTACTGTTTCTGGACAGGCATCGCTGCTGCAAATTACTGGTGTGCCCTGGTTACTTAGGAGAACGTGTGCATCCTGTGATGCCAACACCCTTCAGCAAAACAAACCTTTTCTTCACCCGGTCAGTCCCTGCACAGTTCCCTGCAGTCACGGCTGGGGGTGGAGGGAGAAGCGCTGCCTGCTGTGACCGCAGGCAGGGAGCACTCTCCTGCGGCAGCACAGGCTGCTGGCACTGGGAAGCAACCCAGTGAGAACAGTCTGCTGGAGGTGCTGGTGAAGGTGCAATGGGCTTTTTGTCTGGTTGGTTTTTTCTTCTTGTGGGTGCTTAGTTTTTTGGTTTTTTTGTTTTGTTTTTTTTCCTCCTTCCCCTGATGTTAAAACATTTTCCATCTTTAACCTTTCTCTTTTAGAAGTGTGCCTTTCCTGACCCTGAAAATAAACAAACCTCCCAGAAAGGTACCACAGCAATTCCTGAAGCTGCTGCCGCCTTCAGTTTTTAATCAGTTTGTCTCTTTGTGGCAGTTTAAGATGTGCTGAGGGAAACCTGTGTCTGTTTGGTTTGTTGCCACTAGAAAATAGGCTTCAGCTGCTCAGGACAGTGCTTATTCCCTGCTGCCATCCAGTAGCTTCTGTGGTCGGCCTACAGACCTTAAAGAAAAGGCTTGCAACTAGAATGATTTTTCTCTTTATGGTGCCACCCTCCCGCCCACCCCCAAGAAAGACTTGGGTAGCATTGGTTGGGTAGCATTGGTGTTCGAGCATTAAAACATATCAGTGCTCAGGTTGATGCGTGGGGGTGCAGCTTCTACCTCTCTTAGCCTACTTTTATCTTACTGTCAGGTGCTGATTCCTGCATGCCCCCAGTCAGGAAGGAGCCTGGAATTTCACTCTGTTCAGCCCTGCGGAGCTCTCTTAGTTTCTCCTGAGGTTTTCAGTTGTTCATGGACTGTTGGGGCGACAAGAAATCCCATACGGGAGCCTTTACTGGAAGAAGAGCATCTGTGTGTCGTCTTTGTCCATGTGGTCATCTCGGTGCACGATCTGTTGCTTTATGTATTGTACGGCCACGTGCAGCTCTTGCTTTAAGCCAGGAACAGTGCTTGACTGAAAGGCTGGTGACCCAGGACTAGCAACACGTTTGGTAGATGGTGCCTGGCAGAGGTGAAATTGGAGAAAGAGAATGGGCCAGGTTCCTCCTCCGTAACAGTTACACAGGGAAGAGAGGGAGTTATTAGCCATTGTTGTGTTGGTACAATAAGTTCTGTTGCATTCTTCAAAAACAATTTGCAATCCAAGCATAGTAATTTGGGCATCAGCAGTGCTGGAGTGATGCTAAGGGTTCCTGGCTTTTTAAAAAAAAATTAATATTCAATAAGGCAATGATGTTTCTAGAGTACAGCAAGGAGTATAATGTCGCCTTCTAGGTAAAGTGAAGAGCCACTGGATTAATTCCTTTTCCTTTCGTAACTTCCATTTCCTACTTGCAAGTCAAGTGTGAGGAGGTATGTGCCCTTAAATGCAGTGTCTCGACAGGGCTGTTTTAACTATACTTAAAATGTCATTGACAATTTCCGTGACAGTTTTTAATCATGAAGTTAAGCAGTTTGTATTCTAGTTCCTGAACTCATAATTTTTGTTTTCCTTCCCCTCCATCATGGACTCTGTCCTTCAGAAAGTTTTTGTCTGAGATGCTCGTTTCATCATAGATGTTCAATACGTTGGATTTTAGGGAAAATGCAGTGTGTTTGGGTTTTCTTGTGTGGGGTGGCTTTTGTGGTGGTGGTGGTGGTTTTGTGTGTTTGGTGGGATTTTTTTGGTTGGTGGTTTTTTTACAGCTCTGTAGAGATGACCGTGCTGCTGTGGAGATGTCTTAGCCTTGAACACCCTTTTTCCTCTGGGGGGGTGGGTGAACTATGCACCAGTTTCCTCCCTCACCCTTGCAAGGGAGCTTAGAAAAATACACTTGGAAAAGATTGTAGAACAGTTCCCAGGGTGCTGCTTGTTCGTCCTTCTCCTCAGGATGCATGGAAGTTGCCTTAAGTTGCAAAGGAGCTTAGGTTTGGTCTCCAAATCTATGTTGGTCTGGTGTTGGTCTCCAGTTGGTCTATCCAAATCTGTTGGTCTCCAACATATGTCAATCAACTGTGTGGCAGGTCCTGTGTTGCCTGGGACTGATTCCCTGCAGGAAGTGTTGTGTGCTGGAATCAAAATTTACTGCTCAGAACTGAGGTGTGTCAAGAAGCATTGGGAGGTGGCACGGTACTTGAAGGGTTCAGGGACTGGAGTTGTCACCAGCCCTACTTGAAGGGGTTGTACGTACTCCTGATTCAAGGGGAATGAGCTCTTCTCCAGTCCAGCTGGCCAGCTGCTGGTGACATGAATTTTTAGCACGTGCACAAAGCAAATAATGTAAAGTGCTATTTGACAGGGATGTATGTCTATTAAGAGTAGTTGTTGCCTTATCTTCCAGCAGTGTGTTTCTATATCACTACCTATAGAAGTGCTTTCTACTTCACTGATTTATTGTCGGGTGTTGTGGTTGAATATGGATATAGTAACTGCAAGAACTTGTGCTCCTTCTCTTCAACATCTTTATCAATGATCTGGACGAGGGGATCGAAAGCACCCTCAGCAAATTTGCAGACGACACCAAGCTGGGTGGCAGTGTTGATCTGCTGGAGGGTAGAGAGGCTTTGCAGAGGGATCTAGACAGGCTGGATCGATGGGCTGAGACCAACGGGATGAGGTTCAATAAGGCCAAGTGCCGGGTCCTGCACTTGGGTCACAGCAACCCCAGGCAGCGCTACAGGCTTGGGGAAGAATGGCTGGAGAGCTGCCTGGCAGAAAAGGACCTGGGGGTGTTGGTCGACTGTAGGCTGAACATGAGCCAGCAGTGTGCCCAGGTGGCCAAAAAGGCCAACAGCATCCTGGCCTGTATCAAGAACAGTGTAGTGAGTAGGACCCGAGAGGTGATCGTCCCCCTGTACTCGGCACTGGTGAGACCCCACCTCGAGTACTGCGTCCAGTTTTGGGCCCCCTACCACAGGAAAGACATTGAGGTGCTGGAGCAGGTCCAGAGAAGGGCAACGAAGCTGGTGAGGGGTCTGGAGCACAAGTCTTACGAAGAGAGGCTGAGGGAGCTGGGGTTGTTCAGTCTGGGGAAGAGGAGACTGAGGGGAGACCTTATTGCTCTCTACAAGTACCTGAAAGGAGGCTGTAGAGAGGCGGGGGTCGGTCTCTTCTCCCAAGTTACAGATGATAGGACAAGGGGTAATGGCCTCAAGTTGCGCCAGGGGAAGTTCAGGTTAGATATTAGGAAATATTTCTTTACTGAAAGGGTTGTCAGGCATTGGAATGGGCGGTGGTTGAGGCACCATCCCTGGAGGTATTCAAGAGAGGAGTTGACATAGTGCTTGGGAATATGGATTAGTGTTGGGTGGTGTGGTGGTGTGTGTGTGGGTTGCGTGTGTGGTGGTTTTGTTTTTGTTTTTTTGTGTTGTGTGTGTTTTTTTTTTTTTTTTTTTTCATTGGTTGGACTAGATGATCTTAAAAGGTCCCTTCCAACCTCTGTGATTCTGTGATTCTGTGATTCTCCCAAATCCCAGCATCTCTTTTTCCCTACTTTGAGGCATTCCACTGGTGGGAAAGAGCTCACAGGTCCTCGTCTGTTTATGGGGTTTGCTGTAAATAAAGCTTCTCAAGAGGATAAAGGTGAAATATTGTCATAGCTTTGAGATGTAGTGTAAGAAACGCTGTAGCCTCAGTATGCTTTGATCTACGTGTGAGAGCACTGTATACGAGCAAGATCTTCATCTCCCCTTCTTTCTGGGGTTTGCCTCTGCCCTCGGCTTGTGTTGATGTGGCACAGTGAAGGCTCCTGAGATGGAAATGGTCAAGTGAAGTTCTTGCCATACGAGTACAGGAAGCGAGAGCCCCTTGTGGGGATGCAGGAGTCTGAACTGCTGCGTGGTGGAGGTTTGAGGTGAGTTGAGTCACGGCAGCAAGGTTACTGGCTTTGCTGATGAAAAGCACTGGTTTAGGGTGGTGCTGATGGCAGTGATGCTAGGTATGGCGAGATGTTTAAACAGAGGGTGTCACCGTGGAGGACAACAGTATAGAAGATCGTTGTTCAGCTAAAGCTGATGGGAGTGTGATCTGCCTGACCCTGTGGTGTTCACGAGGAGCCCATCTCCTGGAACACGTGAGGTGGGGTCTCTCAGTGGGTCACTCAGTGCTCTCACTGCACAGTTACTGTTGTGTTCTCCTGCAGAATCTTGCTGGAGTACTATTTTCTCCCTCCAGTCTTCAGACTTAAAGATTTGACAAATACCTCTTCATTTCAGAGATGCCTGCAGAGGGTGGGACTTGCTCAGCTCTCTCCTCTTCCTACCAGCACAGCAAATAGTAGTTGAGAAAGCTTGTACCGGGAGATGGTGGCTGTTCTTTTCAAGATCACAAAGAATATCTTCTTGGAGTTTCATGGCTTTAGCATTTGAATGTTACAGGTCTCAGCATTAATCTTGCCCAGATCTTCAGGGAGGGTCTGAAATCTCTTCTGTTGGTGCTGACAGTCTGAGGAGGCTGGAACGGTGACCTTCACTGAAGAATTTAAAGTTGTGACCAAAATTTATTTAGCTCTTTCTAGGTAAGCTTGCAGGCTGAGGTTTCCAATGTGGAGTCTGAAGCTTAAAATCTTATTTTTAAAAAAAAAAAACTGAGGGTGCTTGCTCTCTTTATTCAGCCCCTGAGCAGAAAGCAACTGCTTGTGAGGTTTGCCTGGGGCACAAATTGGCAATGAGCTGACCTTCAGCTATCTCTATCCACCTTCAGATGACTTCCTCCAGTTTCAGGGCCTCTTTCTATTGGGTATTGCATACATATTTTTTTAATTTAAATTATAAATAGGAATGTGATCTATAATATATTCTATAATTGGATATTTCATTTGATGTTGCATAAAACATTGCAACTAAACCTCTCAGAGCTTCAGCCTCAGTTGTAGAGAGGCCAGGATCTTCAACAGCTGGAAAGCTCGTTCCCTAGTGTGGAGAAAACTGGGGTTTCTTTGGTCTGCAGGGGGGAAATGGTGGAGGGCAGCACCTCATGTGAGGCTCTGGTGAAGATGGGTTGGGTAGATGTCAGTCCAGCAGCAACTGCTGATTGATGTGGCGAGAACGTGTGGGATTATAGGCTTGTGAGGTTTGTTTCTTCCCATTTACGAATCACTTAAAGCTTCAATATAGTTACTTTCCTTCTCCTTTTGGTAAATAAATGCAAATGGTACTTCTTGTTGCCTTACTCAGGGTGCCTTTCTGGGGTGAAGCTGAGTGTGGCTCTTCACAACCTTAATGTGTCTCTTTGCTGGTCCAAGGTGAGAAGGAACTGAGGCAAAGACTAAAGGGTTGGTAAGGAAACTCGTGGTAGAGTTGGGCTTCTTGCCCTTAACCCATCTTTCTTCTGTTGGTTTTGGTCTCCTGCAAGCTTGAGATGACTTTTGAGGAAGATCTAGCTGTGCTCCTCCCTGCAGGAGGCACTTGGCTAAGACTGCCAAGGTTTTGGGGATCAAATTTTTGTGGTAGAAAGCTTAACTTTGCACACACAAAAAAAAAGTCAGGGAAACATTACCCAAGGAAACTTCTCAATTTTGTCAAGTAAATAATTTTTAAATACCAGTTGTATAAAATGCTTGTTTCAAGTCTACATTTTTTCTCTGTATGAAAAACTACTGTGTCAGTTTTTTATTGAAAACGCTAACTTTTTGCTATGACACTTCAAAATCAGCACCTCTCTGGGCACGTTTGGCAAAAGATTTTTGTATTTAAAATGTGCGTCATTTCAGTTTGCAGTGGAAGTGGGTGACAATCTCTAATCTTACATAGCGAAACATTCCACTTTTTTGTTTTTAAAGCCTTGCTTGGATCCAGGCAATGGCAAACTGTGTCCCAAATCATAGAATTGTCTAGGCTGGAAGGGACCTTTCAGATCATCAATGTATTTTTTTTTGAACAAAAATCTCCTTGGAGAGAGGGCAAATTGTAGTGAGGTTTTATTTTTTCCTTAAAAGATTACAAAGGGGAGGAACAGAGAGGGAAATAAAATATGAGAAGTCTTATTCCCATCCTGTTTTTCATTTTCTTCCTGGTTTTGTCTCTTAACAAGACAACTCCTCCCTACATGAATTGGGCAGTGCTGTTCCCAGGGCAGATCCTGGGCTGAATGCCCAGCCATCAAATTTACTTTGAGACAGAAGTGGAAGCGTAGTCTGTGGGTATAGCACCGATGTCTTAATGAGAGCCCAAAACACCCCTAGCGCTGTGCCTGAACTCACGGCTGGCGTGTCTGCAGGCGGAATGCCTTTTCCACAGGTGCTCTGGGGGGGTCTCGCGACCATCCTGGAGGGAGAGGACGGAGGAACAGCTTACCTAGAAAAGCAGGATTATTCCCTTTGCTAGGTGTTAGACTTGGCTGGAAAAAGAGGGAAGAGAAAAACCTAAGGTTAGGACGTGAGACAAAGGGAAATGCAGAGCAGGTCCTGTTTTTCCTGTTCTTTCTTACAGCTTTAGTTGTCTTAGGAAGAATGAATGGTTTTTTCCCTTCTCATGGTGCAGTTGCTGCTAAATGGCCACGGTGGGTGCTGTCTTTTGCAAGGGATCTGTGAAAGCTTTACCACCTGCTCCCTCCCCCCCATCAAAAGCCAGCCACCAGACCATAGCTTGATGACATGAAAAGAAGACACAGGAGGTGGAATGGGGAGAGATTCCTTTATTATTATTGGAAATAGAAAAAAGAGCGTCCCTAGCCCTCTTTCCGGGGAGAAACGGCAGTGTTTCCCAGACATCCACCAGTAGGTCTTGCCTTTATCACAAAAATGTGCTACCTTGCATCTTTTAAGCCTTCTTTCCTTGAAATGTGATGCAAATGTTGATGGAAATGAAGTCAGTGGGCTAAAACTCCTAGCCTTTGTAGCAGCAGAATCGTTTGAGTATCAAGGGTGCAAGTTTGCATCCTGGAGTGCTAGATGGTGAGTGACACTGGGGGTTCATGTCCCAGTTCCTCCTTCTTACTCCTTGCCCCGTGCACGCAGCAGCTCTTGGGGTTGCCAGCACCTCTTCTGGCTGAGGTACAAACAGCATCTCCGTGCACACAAGAAACGTGTGATGCCATGTTACTTATCAAGCCCCGTGTGCCTGGAGGGTGTCAGGTGTGCGACGTGTGCACAGGTCTGTCCTGCAGCGCCAACAGGGGGACCAGGTGTCCTGTGTGCTGCCTGGAGCACACCCCTCTCTTTCCACCCAGGAAATCCTGGACAGAAATATGGGTTTCCTTGCTTTCTGAATGCAAATGATGGCACTTACGCTAGCTCTTTGGGTGCTGCTGTAGGTCCTGATACAGCTGATGTGAATTTCTAATGCAGGAGAGAAAGGATAGAAAACCCCAAGTTTGGTGGATTGCCTTTTTTTTTAGGTTTTTGTTTGTTTTGTTTTGTTTTTCCAGATCTGCTACATCCTTTGTATTAAAGATAAATTCGTGTTTTCCTCCTGACTGGCTATCTTTGCACACTTGTCACTGCATCTTGCCAGTCCAAGATTGTCTCTGTAGAAATGGGAGGATATGGTGAGTTCTGAATCACAACAACAACAACAACAACAAAATTTAAATCTCAGCCTACATTCAAGTGCAATGAATTGCAAATGCTTCCAATTATCTAATGACATAGATTCCTCCTTCCTCGTAACTGGCTGTCTTCACTTTCAGCCTTTAAAAGAGCCCTAAACGGAAAATCAGACCCCTGTGTTTAAAACCTGAAAGTCTGCACATGCTCAGCCCGTAGTTTAAGCTGGAGCTGCTCAGACTTGGCTTTATGCATCTCATCAAAATGATCAATTAAGCAGCTTGTAACTCAGGTACTCCTGTTTGAAATGTGCACTTCTGGACATGGGAGGAGAAATAAAAGGATTATATCAAAAAAGCCTTTCAACATGAAGTGTCAGGTTTTTCCCCATTTGAAAATCCAGGTACAGTAATTGGCTCTTGTGAAATTCTTTCCTGAGCTCTGCAGAGTTTCAAGGAATTGATGGTGTTAAAAAAAGGGAGGGAAAAAAAAAAAAAAAGGCGGGGGGAAGTCGAATGGCAGTTTAAATATTCAAACCAGCCTCCTGAACTTGTTGAAGAGCTTCTGTTCCTCGTAGCTTCTGTAGTAGAGGGGGAGCGGGTCCCTGGGGAGGTCGGCGTGGCAGGGCAGGGCAGGCACCAGTACGTTGCGGGGCGGCTGGCTGGGCAGGGCGGCGATGGGTGCTGTGCCGGGCTGTAACAGCAGCTGGGGCAAGACCTGTGCCTCGGGGTGCCAGCTCTGCAGGGACAGCTTTGGTAGGTTTTCGGGGCTCCTGGTGAAGGGAAAAGGGGGGGGTAGTAAGAGGGCCAGGATGGTCCTCTGGCTCACCTCCCCCTTGAAAAAGAGTGGGTGCAGGGGTTTCATTGCTGTTAGGCGCTAGGTGGGGAGCGTGAAAGAGGGTGAGGCAGGGGATGGAATGCCCAAGCGATGTGGGCTTCTATGTCTGACTGCTCCTGCCTCCAGGTAGTCTGGGAGAGGCTCTTGCCCCGGTGTGAGGGGCTGGGGGGGGGGGGGGCAGTGCCAGTACAGGGCCTGAGGTGTACCTTTGGAAAGCCAGGTTATTGCAGCCTGCAAATGCCCCTGGGAACACGGAGCTGGAGAGGGCTGAGAGGTGGTAATCACGCCGGTGGTAGTGTCTCAGTCTCCCAAAAGCATTCCTGCCCCTCTCAGGGGTGGAGGGGTTGCGTTTTCGTCCTCCTCTGACTTTCCTCCCATGCTGCTGCCTGCAAGGTGGAGAGAGAGATGCCCATGCAGGCGCTTTCTTTTCTGGCTGCTTTCATTTATACACCCAACCCCACCCCATGGAAAGATTTGTCATGTTTGTATCCTAAACCGAAGTTGTCACCCAATGGTTTTGACACCCTCCCTCTGCTCCCAGAGGAAAGCACCGAAGCTGTTTCAGCCCTGCTGAAAAGGGGTGCTGGTGGGGCTGGACCAGTGAGGCACCAGCCAGCCGAGGGAAGAACAGGCCAGCATACAGTTGATGCCTGCTGAGAGAAAGAAGTGTCATCTCTTGCAGAGTTTTTTTAATTCCTTGTCCTTGGGGACTTCCACTAATAAGGAATTAGGCTCGGGGTTAAAGCTGCATCCTAGGTAGGCTCCTGCATGGTCCCTGTTGCCGCAATCTCGTCTGGGGTACCAAAGAGGTCCTACTGGACCGTGTGCTGGGAAAACCAAGAAGTGCTGTTGCTCTGATCCTGGCTGGTTCCACCTCTGCTTGTCCAGCCCTGCTCCCCATCGTGGCTCTCTCCCAGTCTTTCCCAGAGGAGGATGCTCCTCCTTCCCCCCAACCTCACTGTGTATGTGCAGTTGCACTGAACTTAGACTCAGAAAAGGGATATTCCCACCAACCATCCTCCGTGTGTTGCCTGTTCCTTTCTTCCTCTGTTACGGGAAGGATTTTGGTTAATTAGCAAGCTAACAGCTTTGCTTTTGCTGTAGGTTTCCTTGCAGGAGGTCTCTCTGCAATCACCAGCAGCATCCCAGCTGCTGGGACCCCTTGTGTAAAGCCTCATCGGGGCCAAACGTACCTTCAGGACGGAGCGGCCATTTTTTATTATTTTTAATGCGGGATCGGGCCAAGCTGTGGCTGGTTTCAGGTGCGGGGGAAACCTTCAGGAAGGTGGGAGAGGTGGGTTGCAAGACACCGTGTCCCGAGTGGGTGCAACCCGACGGGGCTGCTCGTCTCAGCAGATGGCAGCAGCGCCTCTCCTTCAGCTCCAGCAACCCCGGCTGCTCCTTAACCAACCCCCCCCCCAAAAAAAACCCTCACCCCACTTCATCACCCCCCACCCCCCCCCCCCCACCTCATCCTCCGTACTCACCCCCCGCGGCTCCTCCTCGCCCTGTCCCGCCAGCAGCAGACGGCGAAGGAGACGGAGAGAGCCAGGATAACGGCTCCGCTCAACAGCGAGGCGGCCACCGCAGCTCGGGAACCGGTGGCCGAGGGTTGCGGGGCGGCTGCGGGGGCAGAGCGGGGCGGCGATGAGCGGGGACCGGGGAGGGAGGGGGGACCGCAACGCCCGCGTCCGCGGGCGTTGCGGTCCCCCCTCCCTCCCCGGTCCCCGCTCATCGCCCCCTGCGGATAAGCTAAAATTACTCTTCAGAGTGTAGTTTTTTAATTAATAACCGTAATAGCGAAGGTGGGTGATGTTCGGCTGAACGAACAAGTGATGAGTGAATGGGGGGAGGGGGGGGGGGAGACCCAACACCCCCCTCCCCAATCCTCCCCCCCCAAAAAAAAAACAAAACCACCCCAAACCGCATCGGAAAGTGAGTATTTTTTTCGGGTAGTTAAAGCAGAAGGTTATCACATGGGAGAGAAAAAGGACATAACGCGCCGGTTGCGTCATCCGTAAAAGCACAAAGGTGTAGCCTGAGTTGAGCCCCGAATTAAAAAATAAAGAAATGATGCTAACTTGTTGGGGTTTGGGGTTTGGCTCGGTTGGTTTGTTTGATTGTTTGTGGGTTTTTTGGGGTTTTGTTTTTATTTTTTTAACTGAATATGTAATTTTGGTTAACTGATCCTTGGAGGAAAAAAGTGTGTTGGGGGGGAGAAGTTGAAAAAAGGAAAAAAAAAAAAAAATTAAAAAGAGAAAAAGTTAAACAGGAAAACAAGGAGAGGGGAAGTTGAAAATAAAATAAAAAAGGGGGGAAAAGTTACGAAGGGGAAAAAGTTGAAAAAAAGGGAAAAGTTGAAAAGCAAAAAGGGGGAAAGAGTTGGAAAGAAAGGGGGAAAGAGTTGGAAAGCAAAAAGGGGGAAAGAGTTGGAAAGCAAAAAGGGGGAAAGAAAAGAAAGGGGGAAAGAGTTGGAAAGGAGGAAGGGGGAAAGAGTTGGAAAGGAGGAAGGGGGAAAGAGTTGGAAAGGAGGAAGGGGGAAAGAGTTGGAAAGGGGGAAGGGGGAAAGAGTTGGAAAGGGGGAAAGAGTTGGAAAGGGGGAAAGAGTTGGAAAGGGGGAAAGAGTTGGAAAGGGGGAAAGAGTTGGAAAGGGGGAAAGAGTTGGAAAGGGGGAAAGAGTTGGAAAGGGGGAAAGAGTTGGAAAGGGGGAAGGGGGAAAGAGTTGGAAAGGGGGAAGGGGGAAAGAGTTGGAAAGGGGGAAGGGGGAAAGAGTTGGAAAGGGGGAAGGGGGAAAGAGTTGGAAAGGGGGAAGGGGGAAAGAGTTGGGCAAAAAAGTTAAGTTAAAATGGATTAAGGAAGCATGAGTATTTGAAAGCAAAAATGGGCTTGTGAAACATGAAAAAAAAAATTATTGGAAACTTTGGTGGATGTAATCATAGAATAGTCTGGGTTAGAAGGGACCTTTAAAGGCCATCTAGTTCAACCCATCTGCCATGCGCAGGGACATCTTCAACTAGATCAGGTTGCTCAGAGCCCTGTCCAAGCTGACCTTGAATGGTTCCAGGGATGGGGCATCTACCACCTCTCTGGGCAACCTCTCCCAGTGTCTCACCACCCTCAGTGTAAAAAATAGCCACTTCCTTCAGGATTTTCTTGGATGGGTATATGGTCCATCTGAGTCTGTGATCCCTACCTGCCCTTAAATGGATGTCTGGAAAGAACAGATGAATTACATCCTGATCAAACCATATAGGGAACCTAAATGAGTTTGCATTGTAAATGTCTAATGTTAGGGGTGTGGCTTCCAACCCAAGGGCAAAATAATATGAAAGAATTTGCTAACATCTGCAAAAATGATACGTTTATGTTTTCAAACTAATAAAATACACAGATTCAAAACACCTGACCTTAGGACACTTGGAAAATAACCAAACTAAGACTTCTGAAGGTACAGAGATTTGCTTTTTGTTTCAAAGAGAGCAAATGCGTGGGGATATTTTTTCTTAAAACTGTCTTAAAACCTCTTTATTTTGGGGAACCCAAGGTGTGATTTAAAGTTTGGAGGGTGTTTTTTTTTGTTGTTTACCCCAGTTGTTTCTGTATTAAGTAGTGCACAAACTGCAGCTTTTGTTTAGGGATGAGAAGATAAGATTTGCTAATGAGCTTTATGAATGTTTTATTGCAGGACCTGTAACCTACTGCAACAAAGTTCACTGTTTTTGTTTTGCTGTGTTTACTTTTATGAAAGAAAGACAGTCACTGACTGTGTATCCTCAGGTTTTACAGCTCTGGATTGAAGCTAATTGCTTTATTTTTGTTTTCATTTTTAAAGGGCAAGCTGCCTGGAGTGCTGCTGAGTTGAAGCACCAACAGGGATGTCCTGTGATTGAAGCACTTTGGTTTCTAATTTGACCTTTCTGAGAGGCTACCTTTTAAAAATGGATTTGCTTGTGTTGAGCAGGTGAAAAAGAAGCGGCAAAAGTTGAACGTGGCAGACCTTTTCCATTTCAAACTCTTTTTTAGCCAGCCATTGCACCACAAGTTTGCCCATAAACTGTTCCTGAAAGGGCCTCAGGACTTTAATTCTTAGTGTCCGGCATCAGCAATATAATTCAAGTGTAAGCTATAGAGTAGTTACAGCTTCTGCGGTTTTGCTTGCCGCTGCAAAAATATATAACTTTCTGGAGGGCAATTTTCCTGAAATTATTTTATGTGCGCACACAATACGCAGGGAGAAAGCTCTTAAAGCAATAAACTTTGTTCCTTCGATGTTCAGGCACTCGTTCCCGGTGAGCTCGTAGCACAGGAAATGCGAGGGCCGTTTGCCACCGGCACATGCTCCGCAGGCGCTTTCGCAAACAGCACGTGCTGGGTTATTAGGGAGTTCAGCTTTCTTCCTGCTGAAAGCTTTCGGATCAGCCCTGGAGTCGGGTGCCAGGTTTTTACCCAACTTGGTGACTTCTGTACAGGTTACCCTTTGCCAACCCTCCCCCCCAGCCTTATGCAGCTCGTGAAACGCTGTTACAGGGACCCTGCTGAAATGTGGCGTTTTGCCCGTGGTGACAACCACTGACTGGCTCAAGCCGGACCTCCACTGTCCCCTCTCGGGGTGGCTGGGGCACCCCACCTCCTCCTCCTGCCCTCACCAGCTTGGCCAGAGTGAGGAACCTCCCCTCCATCCCACTGCCCTGAGTTAGCAATCGGGTGGAGATCGCCTGCACCCCCTTGGGAATCCTACGAATGGGCAGAGGGGCTGAGTGACCCCGATGAGCTCCTTACCCTGGCAGTGGGGCGGGGGGTGGCTCCAGGACGAAGTGCTCTCCTGGCGGAGGCAGGAGAGCCTCTCGCTGCCCACCAGCTGGTAGCCCTCCTGGCACCAGTAGACCAGGACTGAGCCCAAGGAGATGCCCGAGCCTCTGTCCACATAGTAGTAGCCATAGCGCGGTGGGGAGAGAGCTGTGCAGGGCGCTGGGAGAGAAGGGGAGACATTAGGTGGAGGTGGTGACAAAGCCTCTGCTGGTGATGCCTTTGAAAAGGCCGCCAGGCCCCTGCTTCACTCCTGCAGGTCCTGCAAGTCTCTGAAACTTCTGCGTAACCCTGAGGGATAGGTGTAGGGAAGTCTATTGGCTTTATCTGGAAAATAAGTCTTCTAGTTGCAAACTCTGCAATGTGAGCAGCTGCTGAACAGCAGAAATGGGACTGGAAAGGTACAGGGTGGGGACAGCATGCAGAGAGCAGCATTTAGGAGACAAAGGAAGAGGACAGGCATTTCTTAATACCCCAGTATTCTGGGAGAATACTGTTGGCTGGAACTCAAAGCAATAAAAATACTGTTCTCTGCTATAGAGATACTTTTTCCATCCCAGCCTTTAATTTTTTTTTTTTTCTAATTTGTTATCCACAACTATTCAGAGCTACTCAGTTATCCTGCTTAGATCATCCTTTCTGCATTGTACCCTTTATCTTTATTGCTGTCCTTGTTCCAGCTTTCTAGTACATAGTGAGAGCTGGGAGTGAAGCAGGCTCCAAAAGAGATGGTCAGTTCATGTGCTTGCAAAAAGCCCTGGATAGACTAACAGAAGGCCAAGGAAATGTGGATGAGTAGATTCTTGTGTAACAGGTGTCACAGGTTCCAATATCCTGAATTAAAGGAAAATACTCTGATCAACTCTAGTTAAGCCAAGCTTAAAACCCGCAGGCAGTAATGTGCTCTGTCTAGCTTTGGGGGAACTTTTGAGGGGAATTCCAAGTAAAGCTAAAGCAAGAGAGAGGTTTGGTTTTGGTCTTCTCTTGCTGAGAAGATGAAGACTTCTCCTCCAGAGGGGCTGACAAGAAACCGATCAGGTTGAATATGATCAGATTTTCTCCAGGTCCAGTAATGCTGTTAACAGGTAGTGGAGATGTCTATATAAATAAATTCAGCAGTGTCAGGAGGGCTGCCCAGATGCCTGGGCTAGATCTGTTGTATGGTTAAATTGTCTGGCACTGGCTAGCACCTTCAGCAGTCCTTCACTGTGCTTTGGAGATAAAGTGGGCCAGAGACTGTTCCCAACAGGCATTTTGGAAACAACATATAGCTCATAAATGTTTGGTAAGGTGAAGGGTTCAGTAGTATGGCATGGGCTGCTCTGGACCGCTGCCCGCATAGGAAGGTGGACAGACTGCCTGCACTGGGTGGGTGGTCAACCTATGGCAGCCCTGACACTGCATCCCACTTGCTGGGGAACGGCGTGTCTCTGCTCTAGGAAGTAGATTTAAAAAAAAAATAAAATATATCACCCTCAGCATTTGGAGATTATTTGTGCTTTTAAAAAATCTCCATCCTCATTTCTTCCCAAGAGTCCAAGCTCAGCCCTTAGGGACAGGGATGTGTTCAGCAAACCTGTCCCCTGGTCCATCATGATAAACACAGAGATTAACATGGAGGAGAACTTTACTCTTAAAGACAGTCAAACATTAAATTTCCTCCCTGACCCTTAGACTTTGCCTCTGGTAGGACACATCTCTCCCAGATCACAGAAGCTGCTGTGGCCGTGAGGACCACACAAAGCCCTGCAGCTCCTACATGTACCCTAGGTGTGCCTCCACACCCATGGGAGAAACACCCTCATGCTATCATCAACCCATCCCCGTGTCCTTCACACCGGGCACCTGCATGGTGGGGCCCCGAGCAGCCCTGCAGAGGGAGAGGTGGGTGATCGCTCACTCAAGTACCTGAGATGTTGCTGTGCACGTAGGTCCCGTTGGCAACGTCTCTGGGCAGCCCCTTTCTGACGTGTCCTGCTCCAGGCGAGGCGGTCCCGGGCCCAGCAGCATCACTCCAGGCAAAGCTCAGGCAGCTCCAGGGCAGCAGGCAAAGGGCGACGCGTTTCCCAAACCTTTGTCCAGTCATGGTTTGGGGAAACACAGCATCATCAGGTGCTTGGACGGCCCGAGTGCCTGCGGTTTCCCTTTGCTTCTGAGCAGGAGTCAGCTGGGCTCTTAGGGCATTAAGCCCTGAGCAGCAAAGCTAGCAGCCGCTCTCCCCCTGGGGCTTTCTTCTCCTCCGCCTCTGCACAAACCCCGTGTCCCTGCTCCTAGCGCTGCCAGCCCTGCTCTGGCCGCTTGGCTGAGTGGCTCCAAAGCCCCACAGAGAAACCAGGCGTGGGAAAGGGAGGGAGAAGCAGCAGGCGCCCAGGATCCATCTTTTACAGCTCCCTCTTGCAGGGACTGGTTGTCACCATCTCTCCGGGTGCTGGAGCTGCACTTCAGGCACCCCCCCCCCCTCCTCCTCCTCCTCCTCTTCTACCTGCTAAAATCCACGCTTGAGCTCTCTGCTGAGACTCCTGGGTTGCAGACCCTCACCCGCTCATTTCTTCCTTCCCACCAGAGCCCAGGGCTAATTTTCTGTAAACAGCAGTGGAGTGGGATATGTGCCATGGGAATCAAAAGAGTTTTGTAGGCGGCAACTCCACCAGCTTTGCTGCTGAGGGAACCGGAGAGGAATCTGTTTTCCCTTTTCCTTGGGGTTCCCTCTGCGTGGCCTCTCTCTGCCTGTCACTTCAGGCCCTGGTGTTTTATAGCTGGTGGGGCTGCAGAAGCTCTTGTCTCCTGGGGTGTAGGTTGTTCTTACCCATCCCTACCTGCCTGGCCCCTTGTGCACACCCAGGAAGAGGTGACAAGGTTTTGGCGCAGGCGATGCCTCTGTGCCAAGGCTTTCTCCAGCAGCCAGTACACCAGCTGTGCTACCAGCAGGGCTTTGCAGGGGTTTTTGGATCATCCCCTGCTGTGGCTGTCATCTTCCCTTCTTGCACCCCCTGGAGCTCCTCTCATCCTGTGGGTCTCCTTTGCCCCTCCTGTCCTGCATCCTTGCCTGTCCTGGGGCAACCTAGGACTTACTGCAGGTGTAAGGGGGAAAGCCCAGGCCACTGTTCACTAATAGCATTGGCACAAATACAGTGGCCTGGGCAGCTGGGTATGAGGACATTGCAAGTTCTTACAGCTTGGCAGGGAGATGGCCTGGGCTCTGTGGGTCAGTTTTTGTTCACCTCTTTTTTTATATCTATGGCCTGTAGCTGCAGCCACTGTGCTTGGCTGGGCATGGCTGCCCAAGTGGATCTGGGGGGCCAAAATGTTGCCTTGGATGTGTGGGCAGCTCCTGTTTGTAAAACCAAGCAGTAGTCTTATGCTCTTTGTGCAATTTACTGCAGTGCATGAAGGGGAAATAAAAATGTGAGATGAATTCTAACCCCTGTCCTGTCCCATCCAACCCCGGGGGATGCAGCCAAGGGGGTCTGTGGCAAGGAGAGGAGCTGTGGGGCTGGGTGGTGGCTGCACTTTGCTTGCGGTCCCTCCCCAGCACTGGGATCTCCTCTCGCTCACACCCAAGGCGGCTCAGCAGTCCTCGGGCCCTCCTTGCACTCGCAGAGGGATGTTGTGTCACTTCCATGGGCCTTTGGACCTGGGAACACCTTAATCCTACCCTGTCTGTCTGTCCATCTGTCTCTCAGACACTCCCTTTTAGTTTTGGCTGTGCTGGTACCTCTCTGGGCTTCTCTCCAGGGTATTTACTTTCTCTCTCAGGAAAACCTGTTTCAGCCTCCCATGACTCATAACGATCTTGCTCAAAAACTGCTTTAATTTCTTCTCTTTCCTGGTTAATCCTTCTTAAACTGTGAGCTTTCCTTGGCTCCCCTTGGAGAGCAGGCTGGAGAGGGGGGGACACCTCCCTGGCTCAGTGAATATTGCTGGCTTCTTGTTTTGTTTTGTTCTTTCTTTTCCCCTTCTGACTGAGGGGGTCTTGCTGTTTGTTTGTGCAGTGAAGGTGAGCTTTGTGGCAGGCTGGGCAGCGTGAGAGCATAACACTGACAGCAGAGGAGCCGGCCTCGGGGCATGCTCCGGGATGCAGACACTGTCATCTCCAGTAGCTGGGAGCTGGGGATGCGCCCGGCTGGTCGGACAGGACCAACCAGCCCCTCCGCCGAGCCTGAGCCCGGTGCTGCATGTGCCTTCTCCTGCTGTGGTTCACGAGGTGGCCCCACCACCACCAATGGCTAGGGCACAGTGGGAAAAGCCAAGGGCAGTGCCTTCTGCCTTCTCCCTGCTGCCAGATGTGTCCTGCTGCTAAACAGCTGGGGGCTGAGCATGTGCTGCAAGAGTGGCCTCCAGCGCGGGGCCAGCAGTGCTAAGTCTTGTCACATGTGCTGGGGAATGAATGGGCTCAGCAAAAGCTCAGGGACACAATAACCACGCTTGAGCTTGTGCTCAAAATGCCCAGTAGATGACATGGATTATTCTTTGCTAATGCTCTTAAGAGCTATTCCAGGGCCCGAGGGAGATAAAGGGGCTTATTACTGCAAAATCAATATCCTGCTGGGGGGGGCGGATTTCAACGCCATTCCCTGCACCCTGCTTTCTGGTGGTAGCTGTCTGCACAGAGCCGGGGAGCCGGGCACTGGGCTGTGCAGGCAGAGGCAGGGGATGACCCTGGGCTCAGGCAAGTAGCGTGTCCGTGACCCGGCTCGGCGATCCCTTTCCTTGCAGGGAAGGCAAGAAGGAAGTGGGAGGCAACAGAGGAGCCGGTGTGGCCAAGGGGCTGCAGCTCTTCTAGCTCCAGGATCTTGACTGGGGCGTCCCCTCTTCCTGGTGGAATCACCTGTGAGTGAACTCCTTCAAGACCTGCTCCTCCACCACAGCAGCCTGCAAGGCAAAGCTCGGCTGATGGCTTTCAAAGCTGGCTCAAAGGTTTCTCACGGCTGCACTCGGATCTCCCTGCTGGCTGATGGGCATCCACTCAGGGATAAAGCTTTGCTGAGCCATGGGGGGATCTCCCCCTACCTTCTCCTGTGCCTCTTTGAACCTTTTAAGTACCCCCTTTGAAAAAGCACCCCTCTCATGTGTTCCCACCTGCATGAGTGCAAGGCTCCGTTTCTTAGAGCCTTGGAATGGTGCATCCTCACTGGTATTACTTAATGGACTCTGCTGATATATACAATGAAATGCTAAATATGCAACAAACTGCAATCATACAGTGCACTGGATAACCAGAGATGAGTAAGTCTGTACAACAGGGGGGGTTTGTGCTGGTCCCTCTGTACTGGGAATTGGTAAAGTTGAGGGTGAAAGTGGCCAGGGTAATTTGACCAGGGAAAGAGTTCTCATTTAGAGCTTGCAGAAAAAAGCGGCCTCATGCCATGATCAGTGGGGCTGGAAATGCACCCCCTGCAGTAAAAATGCAGGGAGATCCCTTCAGAGAGGAGATCTGGCAAAACTGTGTACGTCTGGTGATTTTGATGCCATAAGATTTGGCTGTCCCAAAAGTGAAGCTCATAGCTTCACTGATGGTGTTTAGGGCAAAGTTGTCTCACCCTGTAATGCAGTCCCGGTCTGAAGATCTGAAAATATCAAAGCTCTACAGGAGAAATAGAGACTAGAGTTTATTTCTGTCACACTTGATTCCTGTGTGGAAACCAGGAGATGTTCTCAAGGGGTGGTCACTGTGTGTAAGCGATAGCATGTCCCTCTTCACGCAGGAGCTCTCTGCAGCTGGTCTGGGAAGTTCACTGCCTCAAGAAGTCATTAAATAAATTAAATAGATAGTTAACCTGAGGAGGGCTGGGGTGGGGTGGCTAAAACGGCTTGATGAAGCATTAACACCGTTTGCTACTTGTTAAGAGAAGGGTAACTATGCTTCAGGCCATCTGATGATCACCATTCAGCTAGGATCCTTAGCTGAATGGAGATAATCAGATGGCCTGAAGAAGTCCTTTTTCAGTCTTACGTCTTTTATACTTCCCTGGTGTCGTGTTCTGATGACTTGATTATTGGTTGCTGCCTTAAATAGGTTCTCAGTAAAATCCTCATTCTTTTCATGTTGTAATAGGATTATCATACAAGATGATGACGTTTGTACCTAAGCCAAAATACACAGCAGTTACATGCGGAATAAGTGAAACCATCTAGAAAGCGAATTTTCTAAAGATCAGCACACAACTCTTCAAACAGGCCCAACCCACACGGAAAATGCAAGTTGCTGTTGAATCAACAATGAAGCAACAAATTTCAAGGCTGTGCCAGGAAAACAGGGCAATGTCTCACCTCTCCGATACCCCCTCACATCCTTACCTACGGAGGAAGTTTCTTCTGCCATCAGTTATTGATTCACTCAGTCCAGGGAAGGGCTGCTTTCCAGTTTGGTTTGAATGCCGGTCCTCTAATCAGCTGGAGAGAAGGAGTCACTTATATAAGCCAAGGGAAAGGAAACGCTTCTGCGATACGGCTCACGTGAATAGCTAGGACCGAGTGCTGGTTGACTCCTGAACTCCAGCTTCTACATCTTCTCACCCTGTTTCTTTAGGGTTGCGTTGACTGGGACCCGTGGCAATTTGGGAGGCTTTCCTCTTCTTACCGGTCTTTCTTTTTCAAGGCAGTCGGTGAAGGCAAGTGGAAGGCATGACCCCCTCCTCAGACAAAGAGCTCAACGGGCTAGATAACCCCAGCTTCGTGGTGAGTCTGCTCATCTCTGAAGGGTAATTCTTGTATAAACGGGTGCCAGCCCTGCGAAAGGAGGAGAAAGGGAAAGCCAGGGGGTTTGGACTGGCTGCAAGGATGCTGGTGTATGGTGAACGTCTGTCTCGGCTCCTTTATTGACAGGAATCCGAGGAATGATTTCCTCACTACAGCCTGCTGCTGCTGCAGACTCAGTGTACTTTCCGCTCTCTGGTGCCCCTTTCACTTCTTTTCTTTCCATTATTTCTGAAACGATAGCACAGATGAATGGCAGCGCAAGCGTACCTGTACTGAAAAGCAAGCCAGCTCGTGGCTTCTTGTGGGTGTGTCCCTGGGAAGAGCATTTTATGTATTAATTAGTAAAATTACAATAGAAATTTAGCCTTGTGACGAGTGTGTTTCTTTATCTTCTGGATCTATTTCTAGTGGGGTAAATTGCCAGAGAGGTGGGGGGAAAAGGGATTTGAGAGTCAGCGGGGGAGAGCACCCGTAAGGTTACAGCAGGGTGGTAGAAGCTGTACATGATGTGTCAATTCAGGGGTGTGCAGTGCCCTGGAAATGCTGCGGGCTCTAACAGCCACAGGGCAAGGGCATGGGGCACGGCAGCCCCCTTCCTGTCTCACGGCAGGGGTCACCTCCATTAGAAACTAAAAGAGCTGCTTGTGTTCTGACAGCAGGTGTGGGAGTTGGGGTCCCGACATCCCTCTTTGGACCACAGTACAGACCACCTGCATGGGGAACCTTGGAGAAGACATTTAGCCTCTTGGTGTCCAGGTCTCCCTTTTCTCAGATAACTCTTGGTGAGCTCGCTGTGAGCAGTGGGGATGCTGTGCCAGCCGCAGGCAGAGCCTCAGGGAGGTGCTTGGAGTGATGCAGAGGTTTTCTTTTGCTATTGTTAACGGTCTCTGTTTCTACCTGTTCTACCATAATACAGATCAGGCTTGTGACTTCCCCTGGTTTGAATCACCCCAAAGGAGGTAGAAGACAGAGGCCTTTTACCTGTGGTTCAAGCAGCTCGGTTTCTGACAACCTTCCTGATGCGCTTATTTAAGATGCTGTCAAGGGCCCTGATGCTTTGTCTGGAGACTGATGCACACAGAGGGCATCCTGGTCCCCTGGGATCATGGGAGCAGCTGGGCTGAGAACCACCACTAGTGGTTCCCCGTTCCCACTCTGGGCAGCCCCTGCCTTGTCCTCCTGCCAGCATCTCAGTATCACCTTCTCAGTTAGAAGAGACCTCCGGAGATCAACTTGTCCGACCTCCAGAGATCAACTTGTCCAACCTCCACTGCTCAAGCAGGGTGACCTAGAGCCAGTTGCCCAGGATTCTGTCTAGATTTTTTTTTAATAGCTCTAAGAATGGAGACTCCACAACCTCCCTAGGCAACCTGTGCAATAATACTTTGTCACCCTCATAGTGGAAAAGTGATTCCTTTTGTTAAGACAGGACTTCCAGCGTTTCAGTTTGAGCCCATCGCCTCTGGTCCTTTCTCATCCTGTTATCTCCACTCCATCCTTCTCCCACTGAACCCTGCTCGCTCCTCTCCAGCTCCTGGGGAAGGTCAGGCATTCTTGTGATGGTCATGTGGGGCTGTTACTGGCACAGGCTCTGCCTGGCTGGAATATGCCTCCTGGTTAACACGGGAAAAGTTGCAAAGCAAGGAAAGGAGCTTACTGCTGTCCTCCTTCATCTGCCCGTGGTGTTATTCAGGAGTAGCTGTCCCCAGATAACTCCATGCATGGGCAGTCTTGAGTACCTTGCTGTACATTTTTTAATCCACGGCTCAGGCTCTCTTGTTCTAAAATGAAAATGTCTCCACAGGGAGTTATTCAGGAACGCCTTTTGCTCTTGAAGTTCATGCCTGAGTTCAGTTTGAATTAACTCTGCCTTCACCTATCTATTTTGTAGTATCTGTAATGCTCCCAGCCTGTCTAGGCTGGATAAATACACTGTGTTTAAAAGATATTACATAGCACATTTTCAACAGCGTGATCTAAAGTGGGACTTTGGAGACCCAGCCATGAGAATGGAAACCTGGAGGTTTCAGGCAAATGATGAAGTCCTTCAGGATTCACCTGCCACACCTGCAAAATTTACAACTGAATGTAACATTAATTTTACATCCCTATTCCCTGACCGCAGCATTAACTGTTTGCCTCCATCACTAGGTAGACCATGAACCTGCAGCCACCTTGCTTTGATGGGCATCTTGGTGTCTTCAGGTTCCAGCAGGACTTAGAAAAAAATAAATAAATAGAAGTTTGGTGCTGACAAACTGGTTGAGCTTCTCCTGACAGCAGGTTTCTGTCCCTACCTGACAGAGCAGGGCATCCCAGCCCAGAAAAGCCCTCTGCTGCTGGCGTGCCAAGAGTTCATTGGCTGGAAAAGCGTTGATGAAACAAATGGTTTGGGGTCTTAATTAGCTTTTGCATTTGGCTGAAAACGTTGTGGCTTCTCAGGCAGCCTCCCTCCACCACACGCATGTGCGTGCGGGGTGTGTGTGTATGCACAGGCGGGATGTGTGTGTGTGTGTGCACATGGGGTGTCCATGTGCCCAGGCAATGTGTGTGTGCGTGTGTGCACGTGTGATCTCAGGGAGCAGGGTGGGTTGGAAGGAGGAGCAGACAACTGGGGGGCATTTACTTAGCTTAAAAACTGTGATGACTGAAGCAAAGCAATATTTTACTTTCCTTGGCAAAACGCATCTTTGTATAAGTAAACTCTGCAAGGCGTACTGCTCCCTGGGTGCCCGGGAGGGGATCCGAGCCTTCCTGGGGAACTATTTCAAGCCCTGCCACATCCCTGAGGCCCCAGATTCCTAGGCTGCTTCCCGGTCACCAGTGCTGCCCCTACCCTGGGGCATCCCTCCAGGTGCTGTTCCCCACGGCAGGTGACCAAGCTGGGGCAGCACCCCATAGTCCTGCTTTGAAATGGATGCGGGTCCACTGGTGTCCATGTGTTTCATGCAGTTCCTCTGCAGGAGCGAGGTTTTCTTGTAAGACAAAGGGCAGGTGTGTTTACCGAAGTTAAGGGTGAGCGTAAGGAGATTGGAAAGAGAAGACTTAGGAAAATTAAATAGAAAACGCGGTTCTACTCTGTAATTAGTGGTGACCAAGTTGGGGCAGCCAGGAGGGGCAGAGACCGGGCACAGTGCAGCTTCCATTCATTAACCCATTGCACACTCTTCCATGTTTCTGGCTGCAGTTTCTCCATCCTTAGCTAGACATTAATGATACTAACACACTTTGTCCAGATGTCCCTTTGAGGCTGAGAGTTCCTCTCATGTCCCTTCTGGTCTAGATACATGCATGCATATAAAAATTTTCCATAGGTGTTTTTACCTCCATTTTAATTTCCCCCCCGCCTTGTTCTTTTTTTTTTTTTTTAATCCTGCCCTTGTTGAAAGCTACATACAAGGTGTTCCTGCAAGATGTGGAGCTGCAAGAAAGGCAGCTGCAAAGTGCCTGCAGGTCCAGGCTGTGGCTAACAAAGGGTCTCTCCTGTTTGCCAGGGTGAAGATGGAAGCCACTACTGCTCCTTGCCGGATCGTGCTGCCCAGGGCCCAGAGGAAGGCGGGGGCACTGGCCATGGCAGCAGCAAGCTTGCCTACACCGTCACGGATGTGCCCCCCTGGTACCTGTGCATCCTGCTGGGCATTCAGGTGGGATGGGGGAGCAGGTGGAGGCTGGGGATGGGTGGAAGTTCAGCCGGTTAATGGGGGTGAAAGCTGAATTTGGGAGTGCTTCACCTTCACGGGGCGCAAATGAAGCTGTAGGGCTGGATCTTGGTGAACTCAAGCCGTTCCCACCGCTGCCCAAGCAGCAACTATTATCCTTGTACCCACAGCTACACTGTGCCCCTTGTAGTGCGAATGGGAAGACAGAGTCCCGGGGTTGGGGCCAAATAGTTATAAGAACAGGTCGGATACCTCGGCTGAAGGTAGCCAAACGTCTAAGGGCTTCTGAACCTTTCCCTTCCCAAGGCAATGCAAACTAAGTAGAAGGGCCAACACTTTGGCTGGAGTCCATGCCCAGGTGTGTCAAATGACCCAATGCCACCAATGCCATGCTGGGTGTGGAGTCACAGGGAAGAGAGACCTCATAGTGGTTAAGGTAACGATGGACTGTGCTTGGAGCTTGGTGGGCATTTTGTACTTTGTTTCCTTAAACGGTCATCTCAAATTTAGAGTGTATTAAACCAAGGTTTTCTAAACACATGTGCATCATAGTTTTAATAAAATATGCTTTTAATGAGCACAGTGAGTTTCTCAGTGCCACCAGTTCCCCCGCTGCAGTCCTGTGCTCTGAGGTAAGAACTAACAACTAAGGTTAATATTTAAAGCAAAAATAAGTTTGACAAATTAATTTCACAGTTAGTAATTAACTGAAGGTCATTGTAGAAATATGTCTGTGACTTCTGAAAAATGCAATGCCTGATTTTTCTATTCTTTGGCATCCATTTTTTATGGTTATCTGTAATTGCACTGTGTGAGAAAAGCTACTGATAGCAAAGAATGGGTAGCTCAAATTTGCCAACTTTTTATGTGGTGCAGATGAGATGGACTGAAACATTTGCACTCACTTTGCCTGATCTCTCTCTCCCCCTACCTTGGGATGTCCCCACCTTCCTTGAAGAGTAGTCCCAACAGTGTTGTCTGGAGGTGCTGGGGATAAACTGATTGTGTCTGACAGTGGTCTGGGGAGTCCAGAGCACTACAAAAGGTCTTTGGGCATGGAAAACAGAAGTTTGTGGGGGTGTGTTGCAGTTCTTGTAGATACTTTGGAACAGCCGCTAACAGAGCACTGAATTTGCCAAAAAAGAGAGTGGGTAGTACTAGTACTGCCCAAACACAAATCTGAGTAACTTTTAGATTTCCCCCAACAACACAGTAATTATATACAGCCAGTTCTGTGTCCTTCTTCAACTCAGTCTTTCTCTGTGGCTCCTAGCATTTCCTGACAGCCATGGGAGGTCTGGTAGCCATCCCGCTCATCCTCTCCAAAGAGCTTTGCCTCCAGCACGACCTCCTCACCCAGAGCCACCTCATCAGCACCATCTTCTTTGTCTCAGGGATCTGCACCCTGCTACAAGTCCTCTTTGGAGTCAGGTAGGCCAAATGCAAGAAATGGAACGCATGACAAAACAGTTTGCAGATGCAATTATTACGTGCTCAGCCACCAGCCTGCTGTAGAGTTTATCTATCAGTGAGGGTCATTTGCTACCCTGGGGCAATCAGGGCACATGCCAAAGCATCCTGAAATCACTGTAGGTGACAATTTTGCAGGACTACCTCGCTGTTCTGAATTTTGCATCTCCTGGTACTTGATACATCTTTCTTTGGGCTTATAAGGAATCTGTCCTACAAAATAATAAAGCATTGAAACATGCAGTAAGCAGTATCTGCGTGCTCCTTACCCCAGCAATCCTCCAGCAGAGACAAGACCTGTCTGATATGGGCCCAGTATCAAGGGATCACAGAGCCTGTAGGAAGCTCTGGGGCAGGGGATAATTGGGAGATAACAGAGCCCATCTGCCGCCCCTTAGGGACTCAGGGAGGAGCTCTGCAGTATATCCCATTAAGCGGTACCACTTCCCATGCTCAGGGATTTGTGACAAAATCTGAATGTAAGCAATGTAAATACTCTGTGCTGCTGAGCTGTTGAAGAGCAGGTGGTGAGGAGATGAGCTTGGAGTTGCCATTCCTTACCCAGAAAATGAAATCATAGTCATAGAATCATAGAATGGCTAGAGTTGGAAGGGACCTTAAAGATCATCTATTTCCATGGGGAGGGACACCTTCTACCGGACCAGGTTATTCAAAGCCCCATCCAACCTGACCTTGAACACTTCCAGGGACGGGGCATCCACAGCTTCTCTGAGCAACCTGTTCCAGTGTCTCACCACCCTCACAGTAAAGAATTTCTTCCTAATATCTAATCTAAATCTCCCCTCTTTCAGTTTAAAACCATTACCCCTCATCCTATTGCTCCACTCCCTGACAAAGAGTCCCTCCCCATCTCTCCTGTAGGCCCCCTTTAGGTACTGGAAAGCCTCTATAAGGTCTTCCCAGAGCCATCTCTTCTCCAGGGTGATAATAAGAGACACAACTGCAGGCACACTGCCTTGCCACAAAGACCCAGTATTGTTGCTGACCTTGCAAAATTTCTCTTATTCCCCTTGTCATAACTCTGGGCTGCCTCTCTCTTTACACAAGCTATTTTTTCCTCCAATACGGTGGGAACAAAGGCAAAAATCATACATTCTTTGACTTCCAAATCTGAGGGACCTGGTTAAAACTCTTCTACAATCAAATCACTAGTCGACTACCAGCTCCACAAAATTATTTTACTGCTCTTGTTTCTTTCCCAGTGCAACTTTTCCATCTCTGTCTGTCTTAAGAAGTGGCTGTAGGCAGACCTCTTCCCAGAGGGTGTTCCCCTTCTACATTGCTACAGGATTAGTGGAGGAGGTGGGACACCCTGGCCATGAAAAAGAGAGAATCTGGTTCTCAGCTTGGTTAAATTCAGGCTGGGGTGCACGACCGTGGCTGTGGTGCGATTCAGGCCGGAATCCTCCCAGGCACCCCCCAAATGTCTTGGTGAATACCTGAGCTGTGCCATCCCCTGCTCGCTGTGGGCCGAGGATGAAAGAGTAGCAGCGAGCCTCTCCTGTGGCTGAATAGCTAAATGAGGAACAACAAATCAAATTAAGTGGTAAGGAGTTGTTCCCGTAGGATAAGCTTGAATGGCTTTTGCTGTGCTGAGGACGCAATTGCCTTGTTGCTGGCACCAACTATAAGGCGTGAGGACATTCCCGTGGGAAAAATGGGATGCCTGTGGTGTGTTTTGAGGCAAACCAAGCCTGAGGAGACAGTTAGCAGCTGATTTTTTTTTACTCCTTTTACTGTTTTCTGAAAACCTGTAGTAGTTGATAACCATAAGTCCCCAACAAGACATCCATGAAAGTGGTAAATACAAGTTGGAGGGGATGCTTTTCCTGGGGAGCCTCAGCTAAGCGCTCTGCACAGCCCCCAGTGTCCGTATTTAAGAAAGTCTAATTCAGAGGAGAAGAGCCATGGAGATGTTCTGTTGATGTGGCATAGAGAGGGAGACTGTACATCTTAGAGAGATTGGCCTGGTTAGCCTGGCAAAGTGGCGGCTCAGAGGGGTATGGCTGCAGCCTGCAACTGGTCTGGGAGTCTGGGAGAGAAATGGGGGAGGATCAGGGAGGGAGAAACCATTTTGGCTAAAAGGCAATGCTGGCACATGAACATGGATGAGAAATGGCCATGGGGATGGGGAGGTTCCCACCAAGAGCGAGTGCCGTCTGGGAGCAGCTCTCCAGAAGCAGTAGCCAAGGGAAAAGCCCGACCCACTGCAATCCGCAGCTCAGTTGTGTTACACAGCATCAAAAAGCAGTGACAGGTCCCAGTCGGTCACTGGAAAGAGGCTCCTGAGGGGAGGCACAGGTTACTTGCCATTATGGTGGCCCCCCTGAGCAGATGCTTGGACATCGTGTAGTGATGACCGGAGGATAACTTTTCCTTCTCTAAACCTGCAGCTTTCCCTGGAAAGAGCTCAGCATGCCCCATGTTCATCGCCTCGGCACTCCAGTTTGCTCTGAGCCCACCCATGCCAGCACTGGCTGTGAAACAGCTCGAGGGCCATCGCAGCGGGAGCTATAAATCTATTGTTAATTCAACAGTGGTGGCACTGGGCCTTTTCTGTTTCTTTTTGTTTGTTTTTTGCTTTGCCCAGCAAAATCGTTTGACGGCTGCAACATGTTTGGCTGAGTGCTGTAAATAAGTGACTCCATGGATGACTGATATTCAAAAAAAACTTACTGGAAAAGGCACCGACTGCTTCAGCTGCGCATGGCATGAGTAATTGCAGTGGTATAAATATTTATTTTAGGTGACAGAGATGTGGTGCTGTTACAGCTATGCCATCTCTTATTTTCCAGTGCTTTCCAGAGAATGGTGGAAATGCCTCTGCTTGAGGGAAATCCATGCCCTGCTGAAGCACTCACCTGGCTTGCTGCCCTGCTGCTTTTCTGAACAGATACCATGAGAGCTCCTGGTGCAAGGAGATGTTGCTCTGGGGGCTGCTCCCAGGGATGCTTTCTGGATGGAAGAAGCTGAGGCACTTTGGAGGTTTCCCTCAGCTTGTTCAGAGTTGCTGTGCCAGCCTGTGCCCTTGGGCAGCTTTGGGTTTTTCAAGCATGCTAGAGGAGCAGCCAAAACAGCTTGCACTGCAATGGGGGCTTAATGCCAGTGGTGGCTTCTGTCTCCATTTCTCCCTGTGTGGAAGGAGAAGAGGCTGGCATAGCTCACAGGAACACCGGCTCCATTGTACAAAGCTCTGTATGAAGCCAGTGCTGAGTACCTCTGGAGGTGCAAGCTCCTTGCTAGCCTGAGGAGTTTCCAGAGTGAGGATTACTCCAAGCCAGGAGACATGCAGTTTGAGGGGAGGGCTGAGGTGTCACCCAGCCAGCACACTCAGCCCTGTCCATGCAAGTCTCCTTTCCAGTGTCAGTGGAAACAGGGCAGCGTCATTAGCTTTAAAAAACTGTACAGTAAAAAACTGTACTAAAAGCCAAGTCACATTTTCCACTGCCCTCAGTCTGAGGATGGTTGTGATGTGGGGAGGAGCCAGCGCATCTCCTTGTGTTCATGAGCAGGTGGTGAAGAAAACTGTGGCAGCTGAAGGGAACAGAGCAAGCAACTGGATATTGGCAAGATTTGGGCCTAGGTCAGTGCTGAGCTTTTCTTCAGAGTCTTGCCATCTTTCTTCCTTAGTCTTCTCCTCCAGCTTTTTCCTTTGGTTGTTGTTTTTCTATGTGCAGCTCCGTGGTCTCGTCACACCTTAGGAGGACTACTTTTTCCTTAATGTAGGGTAGCAGAGTTTGACTCCAGCACTGATGAGCTTCCCCATTGGTAGTGTTTGAACCCGAGCTCTTCCTCCCATGTATGTTGCTCTTGAGTGCAATGGGCAGCAATGCCTACCCATGGTCAGTGATGGAGAACTGCAGAACATTTCAAAAGATACTGCCAGAGGCCATGCGCAGACCAATTTTAAAATTTATTTCGCTTTCCTTTCACTAATCCCTGTGGAGCTGGGTTTCTAGCGTTCTTGCTCATCATCTTTTCCCTCTGCTCTCCTTCCAGGTTGCCTATTATTCAAGGAGGCACTTTTGCTTTCCTGACCCCAACCCTGGCCATGCTCTCTCTCCCCAAGTGGAAGTGCCCTGCCTGGACGCAGAACGCTACCCTGGTGAACGCCTCTTCACCAGAGTTCATCGAAGTTTGGCAGACAAGGATGCGAGAGGTATATTACATTTTCAGTGGCACCTGCTCTGTGTCAGGGCTGTTTGCTTTCAGAAAAGCACCTGACCATGGCAGGGCCATCAGTGCTGGAGAACCCACCATCTCCAATGGACCTTGGTCCTCGCCCTGTTGCAGCTTCCTGAGAATCTAGCCTCCATTAGGAAAGCAGATGCTTCTCTGCTGCTGAACAGGGGACGTGCAGACCTCAGGTGATTTATGGTCCCTGCAAAGACTCTACTGGTGCAGCCAGATCCCTTCCCCATGGAGCGTGGTTAGCCTTGAGGAAGGAAGGGAAGGAAGGTGTTTCCAAGGAAGGGATCGTGTCTAAGCACAGGTAACCTAGTAAAAAGAAATACAAGGGCAAAACTTAGTGTAAATGTTAAAGAAAATTGCATTCTTAGGTAGTCAAAAGAGAGGAGGAGAGGTCAGGGATCCCACTGCCTTGTTCTACATTTATTGTCTTATCAGAGTAAGCGGCTAAATTTGCCTCTGTCGATCCATTCTTTGGGGTGCTTTGCAAAGCACTTGGGAAGCCTTGCAAGCTCACGAAGGATTTACCGTGCAGCACAGGCTGCCTTCCCTACTGATACATGTAAATCTATCACAAGGGCACTGTTGTCTTCTCCTTTCAGGCTGGGTGCTTCACCCCAGCCCCTCTGTTTCTCTTCCCTTTGGAGTTGTGGGAGGGAAGCCTGTGTTTATCACCAAATCTGTGAAAGCAGTGAGCAGGCTCACCCCTGAATGCCCTGCCTGGAGCCCACATGAGCAGCCAACCCCATTTTAGGATGTAATTGCTGGCTACTTAGCAGTGGTTGTCAAACACAGAAAAGTTCAGGGTGGTAAATGTGTCCCAGAAGGGAAACAGGCACTCAGAAAAAACCAGGGGCTGTAATGACCCACTTGCCCTACCCAGTGTGCTGAAGTGCCCCAAGCCCTTCCCAGATGGGAGATGAGTGGAGACCATGGCCCTGCTCCTGTTTTCAGGGCAAGAGCTTTTCCCCTGCGTTTTGGGGGAGCAGGAAAAGAGGGTGCAGGGAAGCTGAGGCATGTTTGGGTGGCCCAAGAGGACAGGGATGAGGGCAACAGAATTCTGTGGAACGGAACGAGCCCTAGTAAAGACTAGATCCATCAGCCAAGGGAGGAGTTGGTGTGCTGGTACTTTAGCGGTCCTTCTCCACACGTAATGCTCAGCCAGGCTTTGCTGTAGTCAGTGGGAAGCCTCTGTGCTGGTCTGGAGGCTGAGCTTGGCTCTCACACTGACTTATTAAGAAAAGGCTCCACAGCTGGAGCTCCTTTCAACCTCTTCCTCCATTTCTCCAGGTGCAAGGAGCTGTCATTGTAGCTTCCTGCTTTCAAATCTTCGTTGGATTTTCTGGCCTGATCGGATTCCTGACGAGGTTCATCGGCCCCCTGACAATTGCCCCCACCATCACTTTGGTTGCACTACCTCTCTTTGACTCGGCAGGGAACGACGCTGGGCAGCACTGGGGCATAGCGTTCATGTAAGTCTCACTTCCCCATGGAGAAGCTGAGCATACACAAACTGCCTACCTCTAATATGAAATCAAGTGTCGCAGTCTGTAGCAGGGCTCCCCTGGGGTCCAGGTTTATTTATTAAGCACTAACATGTAGCAGGCTTGTCCAAGGCAGCAGCATGGCATAGTTTTGACACCTCCACTCCAACCGCCCCACCAGAGGTTAGAGCCCTCAGCAACAAAGTAAAACCCCCCAGTGAGTTAAAGGACCCCTGTTTTTTGTCAAAAATACAAAGTTCATAGGTCAGTAGAGAAACAAGTCTTTCCCGTGTGTGGTTCCTGGGGGAAGTCTCCATCACAGTTGTCTATGCACACTGTCTTACACACCCATTTTTTAAGTTAAAGGGACATTCCTAAAATCACAAAGTTGAGCACTCAGAGTTAGGTATTCCTCAAGTTAAAATAGCTGGTGCTTTAGGTATTGTTTTCACATGAGGAGGAATTGTCTTCTCCACAGAGGGCCTGGGGGCCTCTGGAAGAATCTGTGCATGTTGCTTTGCAGCACTGAGAGCTCCTTCAGGGATATTTGTGTACCTGCCCTTCTGCATGAGTGTGCTTGGTGGCAGAATTTCCTTGGTATTTCAGAAATGAATTTTAAAAAAGTAGAAATGCCACTGCGTGGTTCCCCTGTGGCACCTTCAGATCCCTAATGCAGACTTCAGCTTGGGATAACATGGAACAGGAGTAGGTTGCTATCCTCTCTATAGGCTCCTGCCTGTTTGCGAGTGCTTTCCGAGCTGCCTTTGGAGACTCAGGGGCCAGGCTTGACTGCAGCCCCAGGAAGGCAGCACGCTGTTGGGGGGACGTGCTCCAGTCCACTTCTCTCTTGTTCTCATCTCCTTCCTGCACCTGCCCTCCCAGATCCCAAAAGCCACCTCTCTTCTCCAGCCCTAGTTCCTCACTTTACTGATCTCTTCTACCAGCACCCCATATGACTGCAAACCCTGCCTGCAACCCAGCTTTCCTTTCACCATTGTTTTGCCCACCACTTCTCTGTCTTCTTGTTGTATTCTCCAGCTATGGTGATTGGTTCTACCCCCTTTGCTTGGCTAGTCTGAATTTTCCCTTCAAACTGTAAATCCTTGTCTGGACTATCTTCTTTTTCTGCCTCCCATCTCCAGCCGCTGGCTCCTAACCTCAGACTCTCACTTGACCTCTTTGCCCAACTGTGCTGCCCCATTAATGGCATCCCAGTCCTCCAACCCATGTTCCTGCTCTCAATCTGTGTCACCCTTTTTGTCTGGTTCATTTCTGTCTCATCTTCTGCCCTTGCTAATCTCAGTGCTTGCTTTCCTGACTCAGATGCCATAGCCCCAGCCTCAGAGCCCCATTGCGCTCTGAGCTGTCTCAGTTGTGTCCTCTTTTGCTGCCTTCTCCATGCTTCATGGGTGTCATTAGGGAAAGAGGGGGAGCGGTGATGGAGGAAGTGGAAGACATGAACTATGTGGTCTCAGTCCTGCTGCTCAGCCCCACCACATCCCAGAGCCCCCATGATGGGTGATACCCACTGTTGCTTCAAGAAATTGGTCTAGTGCATGCTCACTTGCTCCCTGGTGATGGTGCATACACAGTTCATTGCTGGTCAAGGCCTGGATGTACTCAGAAGGCTCAGAATCTTTATGACCTGCAAATGCTAAAGCCTGAGATGTTTCTGCTGACTGCTTGGAACCTGGGATGAATGATCATTGTTACAGACTAAGCGTACCTGAGCAGATTTTTGTGAGAGAGAGCAATATCCTTTACCCCAAAGAACAAGTTCTACTAAATCTAAAGTTTCTTCTCCGGGTCATAAGAAGATCCTGCTACTGCTTAAGGCAAAATGACCTTCTCATTGCATGCTATATACTATATCTATTTCCTGAACATCATTCTTTGAAATAGGTTTGGGATATATTTTTCCAGAAATATTTAGCCTGAGGCAGACGTTTTTCCATGGAAATTTTCACCCGGAATGGGTAAAGTTAGGCAGAACTATAAGCAGCTGAAAATAGCATTTGTTAATGGAATGTGTCAGACAACCTGAATAATAAGCAGTGACACCTACCCGAGATAGATGAGGGCTCTGCAGTGATTCATAAGGCTGCCGAGCACCTTTGTTAATGCAAATGCACAAAATGTGCACTGACGCAGTCTGTCTGGGCTCTGTAGCTTTAGAAACCACGAATGGAAACCAGTTCCTCCTCAGACTTCCTGCCTCCAGTCATTCAGTGCTTTGCATTATGATGGATAGATAACCTTTGGCTACATGTCGTGGCGCGTCTTTGTGGAGAGGTGAGGTTAGCGTTTCCTTTGCACTGCTGGTATTCTTCCCGCCTGTGAATATTGCACCTATAGCTCATCACCTTTTCATGCATAGAAAACTACCAGTTTTCCCTGCACTGCCAGTGCATTTCAGCTGGTGCAATCGATTCCTTACCAAATTATAGCTGGATTAATTCGCTCAATGTATACAATTTACATTTGTTATAAAAAAATGAGGAGCCTTTCAGAGGCCTGGGTTAACGTAGGAAGAAAATATCCAAGGTCTTCTCTCAGCTCAGCAGTCAAGGTGGGGTGCCGAGTCCCTGCCCACTCTCGATGTGTGGCAGCCTCCTGCTTCATCTGGTTGCCCTTTCTGGGGGGAAGACACGTGGGGGGCAGACAAGGCTTGCTGTGAGCATAGCCAGCTGTGCTGCCCTTCATGGAGATGTCTCCTACACGAGGGATGGGAGAGGAGCTGCACCTTGTGGTTGCTTCCACCAGAATGAGCCCCCAGTGCTGCCGGGGGCACACATGATGACCTTTGCCTTGGAGGACCCCCCTGCCACGCAGCCCTCGCAGACCTGAGGGCTGTGCTCTCCCCTTCTCAGCTGGCTGGGAGGGCTCTGTGGGTGCCACATGTGGCCCCACAGTCCCACCATGGTTTTTCCTCTCAAAACAGGGACTTGCACAGCCAAATCAAATCCTCTTTCTTTTACTCCCTGCCACTTAGGAGCTTTGTGCCACTTGCAGAGCAGCACAGGTAACACCTAAAAACAGGAAACCAAAAAATCCTGTATTTCCAGTGTATCTGAATTACACGGAGGCTCAGGGACAGTTTCCTACATAGCCTGCCTAGACCTTGCATTCTCTTAAGTCTTTCTTTTACTCAAGTGTCATTTTTAAGCTTCCTGCAACTGTGTCATACTCACTGATGCGCTGTCTGGAGGATCAGCCTTGAAACAAAAGAGGGAAAAGAGATATTTGCAAATGCAGAGGAGCTATTGGTAGAGTATGATGGAAAACTTGTTCCACTTCAAACTTGCTGGAGTGGGGAGGCATGCTCTGGTGCTGAGATCTCATTTTTTGGGTCCTCTGGAGTCCTGGGTCCATGGGTAACAGGTCTTCAGTTAATGTGGAGACAGGCAGGCAGCCGGGCACCCACTTTGTCTCATGGTCTGGTTTTCCCTCCTCCTAGGACTATTGCTTTCATAGTTCTGTTCTCTCAGTACCTGAAAGATGTCCCCGTGCCTCTACCGTCTTACCAGAGAGGAAAGAAGTGCCACCTCTCCCCGGTCTACCTCTTCCAGATCTTCCCGGTACGTTGGAATTCCTGGAGACTGTGGCAGAGGGACTGGTCTCACCTGCCCTGGGCTCCTTCCACTCATGTGCAGCCAAGTTAGTGCTTCCCAACCCAGCCTGTGCATAGAGGGGTCAGAGAGGGAGAAGGTCCCCATGGGCCTGGGGAAGGACCAAAAGAGGGAGGGCCACCAGGACCCCTGCCTTCCCTCTGCCTTCATTCCATGTGCAGGGGAAAGGGTTGGGCAGGGAAACACCTTGTCCCCCATAACCGTGCTGGAGACCCAGCCATACTCTAACCAGACCCCCCTGCTGCATGTGATGGGCAGGTGCTGCTGGGGCTCTCCCTGAGCTGGCTGCTCTGCTACGTGCTGACGGTGACCAACGTCCTCCCTGCCGACCCCACCGCCTACGGCCACCAGGCCCGGACGGACACCCGTGGGGACGTTTTGACCCAGGCTCCCTGGTTTTGGCTGCCTTACCCAGGTACCGCTGCCCGCCGCTTTCCCCACCCCTCCCTCCTGCTCCCTGCTCCGGCTTGCACCTCCACTTATGGCTAGCAGGGGGAGACGAAATGCCAAAAATCAGGCAAACACCCACAAGCACCCTTGCTGTTCTTCCTCCCCCGCAATAGATTTCAGGGCAAACGTGTGCCCCACCAACCTGAACCGAGCTCTTTACTTGCAGGCCAGTGGGGACTGCCAACCGTCAGCCTGGCTGGGATATTTGGCATCTTAGCCGGGGTGATTTCCTCCATGCTGGAATCCTTGGGAGATTATTATGCCTGTGCCCGCCTGTCCGGAGCCCCGCCGCCACCAAAGCATGCCATCAACCGTGGGATCGGGGTGGAAGGCATCGGCTGCCTCCTGGCCGGGGCCTGGGGGACGGGGAACGGCACCACGTCGTACAGCGAGAACGTGGGCGCCCTGGGCATCACCAAGGTGAGCTTCACCACAGCGGGGTGGCTGTGGTGCCCTGGTCCTCCCGGAGGTTTCCCCCTGGGGTGTACTTACAAAGGTGTGGTGGGGCACATGGGAAAAAGAAAGAGAAGAAAAAGAAAAGGAAAAAATTTAATAGGGCTTCAAATTCCACATTTTTTATAACCCAAGAATGGCAATCATGTGAAAGGTAGATTATTTCTTTAGGATTATAAAATGTGATGGCAAAGTTTTATGTTCTTACCCCTCTATAAAGTTTTGTGAATCCCTTGAGTATTTTACTGCTCTTATATGGGAAAGAAATTTCCAGAGATAAGCTTGACAATCAGATCAGAGATTTTCACTAAGCTTTACAGCCAGGGGACGGGTACATCCAGCAGCCAACTGGAAAACATTTTTAAATCATTGTCAAATAAGCAATGTCATGTCAGCAGAGCTGAGAGCCAGCAAAAAAATGCAGAATTTGACTTATGGCTCCCACTCCATAATACTGCTTATTTCACTGGATTTTACAAACCTCACTCACGATAACCATTTTTCACAGACTGAAGCGTTAGTGTTTGACCGAGGTGGCTGCTTCCAGCAGCAAGGGCTGTCTGGATGTCTGCATGGAGTCCAGTTTAGCCTGTCACCATGTATACCTTGTCACTATGAAATCTGAATCACATACTGACCATATACCTGAACCCATTCTTTCCTGACATGTAGTTTGCTGCATACATTGTGCTTGTGGGATGTAGCATAGCGCAGAAACGCACAGACTCGTAAATATCAGATTACAGGACATGTTCTCCCCATGTATGCTGAGTCCTTCAGGTGGACGTGCCATCCTTGCTGATTCAGGAGCAATGTTTCCCTTAGATCCCACCTCTGCTCACCTTGTACACACTTAAGAGAGCAGAAAATACAGTCTCATCTCTCTCAACCTTAAATCAGTGTAAAGACTCTGGCTGGGATAGGTGGGGACGCTGAGACCATGAGACAAATTTCGCAAGGGACTTGTTTCCTCAGCTTAAACAGAGGTGTCCAGCACCACCTGAAACATCTTTGGAGATCTCAGAAATCCACAGGGGCTGTCAGAAAAGGCAAAGGAGAAACTGCCGGAAGCTGGCAAGATTTAAAAAGCACCAGGCACCTATGTTTAAGATGGTTGATCAAGCCCAGCATGCCATTACTGAGCCCTCACTTCCAAGAAAAGAAGAGGAGGATTTTAAGGAAAGGTTAAGACCTCAGAGTCACCATATACATAGCAGGAAAACATGCAGTTTCTTCGACCTTAAAAAAGAGAACTGATTTTCTTGCTTTCCTGACATAATTGAAACAAACTCTAAACTTGAGGCTTTAGCAGCGTATGCTCACAGTTGTGGTATCAGTGGATTAGTTAATTTGCCTTTAAGGCCAACTCCATGTACTGGGTAATTCGACATTTTGGCAAATTAAGAATCTGAAGCTTCATGCTAATTCTGGAACAAATAGGTCTGTTGGCTTTTATTAAATTACAGGTTTGATGGTAATGGTGTCCCAAGGTTTTAAGCCAAGGAATATAAAAAGCCCACCTGAAGGCAATGCATGATTTTATTTTGAAACTCCCCACCAAATCTTTTTCATTTATCTTTCACAATCAAGTAAGACTTAAAATATTTTAAAGGGACATGTTTACGAAATACTTAAAAACAGACATTTCTAGTTACTGGGAATGTTTTTGCTGAAAGCATTCACAAAAAGCCCTTCCTGTGAATATGACATTCTTCAGATATTTAAAGAGAGGGATTAAAATATTTAATTGAATTATAAAATGTTTTCAGAGGATTACAGAGTTTTCCTGCCTAAGACATGAACATTATAAATCTTAGCATGATTCTTTAAGCTGTTTAAGTTTTGGTGTGGGAAGGTGTATCTTGAAATGAAAATCTAATAATCATTACTGCTTTTCTTTTTAGTTTCCATAGTCTGTAAATGCTCCTTTCATCTTTTGTTTGGCAGATACTCTTTCTTTTCTAACAGATCTGAATGAAAGGCATGGCTTGGTGCTCCATCCCATCCTCTCCTATGAGGACAGACTGAGGGAGCTGGGGTTGTTTAGCTTGGAGAAAAGGAGGCTCCGGGGAGACCTCATAGCGGCCTTCCAGTACTTGAGGGGGGCCTACAGGAAGGCTGGGGAGGGTCTGTTTACAAAGGCCTGCAGCGACAGGATGAGGGGCAATGGTTTTAAGCTGGAGAAGGGGAGATTTAGATTGGATATTAGGAAAAAGTTCTTTACCATGAGGGTGGTGGAGCACTGGAACAGGTTGCCCAGGGAGGTGGTTGAGGCCCCTTCCCTTGAGATATTCAAGGTGAAGGTCGACGAGGCCCTGGGCAACCTGGTCTAGTTGGGGGTGTCCCTGCTGACTGCGGGGAGGTCGGACTAGATGACCTTTGGAGGTCCCTTCCGGCCTGGACCAATCTATGAATCTATGAATCTATGAATCTTTGTTGTAGTGCCCAAACAAGAAAAGGCCATCCTGGCTTTTCCTAGGGGAAAAAATGAGAAGAAAATGGTTTTACTGAAGCTAGGTGGGTGACGAGAGACAGGGGCAGATCAAGAGTCCTTGTCACTTCTTATTAGCCATTTGTTGATCACGGAAAGGATATATCAGATCCCAGATCTTGGGATCGAAGCACCCAGCCTGGCCAGGTCTGCTCTCCCAAATCTTTGTCTCCAGGGAATGGAGGAATTGGTGTGGGACACCTAGTTGAAAGCCATTTTTGGATGGCAATCCAAACCCTGGTGGGAGGAATGTCCAGTGGATTGACTGGGTGGTTGCAGGGCCAGCCTGTGGGTCTGCCAAGACATTTCTAGGCTAGAGCGAGAGCAAAGCTGTCTGCAGGGATTGCTGTGCTCTTAATTTAAGAATAAACTTTTTGTTTAACAGCAAACTGTTAAAGTCCTGTCAACAGTAGGAAAGAGGGTAATATCATGTAAATAGGTGTGGGTCCATGATTGCTCTCAGAGTGCCTTTCATGATAAATATTTACTAGTGTGCAAATACTGATGCTTCCTGTGCAGTGGGAGCATCCCAGCTCACTGGCGGCAGGTTGGCACTGGAGGCTGCCATCCCTCACCTCTCTGTGCTGGTCAGTGCATGACTGCCTCCTCTTCCTCTTGCCCCAGGTAGGGAGTCGAATGGTGATCATTGCTGGTGCCTGCGCCATGCTCCTGAGTGGCATCTTCGGGAAGGTCGGGGCGATGCTTGCCAGCATACCCACCCCTGTGATCGGGGGCATGTTCCTGGTGATGTTTGGAGTTATCACTGCAGTAGGGATCTCCAATTTGCAGGTAACAGCTGTGTGAGCGCCGTTTCATCCCTAGGGGAGGGGACTTTGGTTTCAAGTCAGGTTCTTACCAGGCTGAGTCAGACATAATCGTGCTGCAGCAAATGCAAACATTTTTGTTGACATTTCCTTGGGCATGAGGGCCACGTAACCAGAGGGGTTAAATCACAGAGGGCTCCATGGTTGGGCAGGGCTTGCTGGCACTGGGGGCAGCAGGATCACTAATGTTCCAGCAGCACCAGGGCTGCTGCCTGGGTCCGCTCCTGCATCCAAGCGTGTCTCATGAACACGACAGTCACCCACAGATTTAGGTAATTGCAAATGTAATGTATACAATTTCTCTGTGCAGTACACAGATATGAACTCCTCCAGAAACATCTTTATCTTTGGATTTTCTGTATTTGCTGGCCTTACCATTCCCAACTGGGCAAGCAAAAATAGTACACTGCTGGAAACAGGTAAGAAACAACATCAGAAGCATTTTCTATAGCATAAAACTGGAGCAAAGGCTGATCCAGAGAAATCTTTTAAAACGCAGTTTTTCCTGGTAAAACCCTGAAACCTGTGCTTTGACTGTTGCCTATTTCTTTCTGGGAGGGCTATTCTTGCCCTTTGCTCTGATGCAGAGCTCTGGTGCGGAAAACTCCGCTCTTGACCAGTGATTGCATCTCGCCAGATTCCTGTCAGGCTAAGGATTGCAGAGCTCATCCTTGGGACACATTCCCAGGATGGGGCTTTGAGCAGGAGAATACTCCAGGGCTGAATCCTGATCAAGAGCTCAGTGAATGAGGCTCGCTTACATGCTCATACACAATACATCCTTGTGCTTCCAAAACGCAAGAGCAGACTCCTCTACTAAATTCCATTGAGTTCACTTTATAGGCGTTTCCAGTCCTCCAACAGTTATGCCTTCATTGTGCCTCGTGTGACTAATGTGGTTGGCACAAAGGTCATAGTGTTTTCTCTTAAGGTATGTAAGATGTGCTGGGTGAGCTGTTGAAAGAGCTGGGCCCACAAATCAGAGTATATATAGATGGTCTATCAGATGCTCAGTGCCCCTGGGCTTGCTCATATCTATTAGCCCTCACAGAGAAACATCACACCTGGTTAACTTGTGGTGAAATCCCATACTAAATATACCTTATACCTGTATTTCTTTGGGAACTGAAGCTCGTGGTTTTGTAGGGAACTGCTTGGTGTTATGTCGTGGAGGTGCAGAAAGTGTTTGGAGCTGAAGGCAGCTTTTTCTGGGACAGTGCTGTGTGGTCTGCATTGTTAATAGGCTCTTAATGTATTTATGAGTCATCTCCTGCTCACCGGCAGCTGGGTCAGTGAATAATTAGGCAGAATAAAACTGTAGGTCTGAAACTGGCAGTGAGATCAATCTCCCTTGCATTGCTAAATCTTAAGCCCTGCTTTGGGATTTGCAAGTCTTGTTGAAACAAGCATGCAGCTTGCAGCCTCTTGGCACCGGCTATGTTGCTGGTCAAAACACTCATCTCTCTGCACCACTATCCAAAGCTTTGTTTTTTTGCTAGGAATCATCCAGCTGGACCAGGTGATCCAGGTGCTTCTCACCACTGGCATGTTCGTGGGTGGACTCTTGGGATTTATCCTTGATAACACCATTCCAGGTAGGATTTGCTGAAATGAGCTGAGCTACTAGTTTGTGCCTGCCCTGGGGTTTGTTTCCTAGTGTTTTTTGTCTTCATGACTACTGTTGTATGGGTAGGAGTTGTGCTAGCAACCATGAAACACCATGTGACTGAACTCCTCCCAGAGAGGGGTAAGGAACAGGAGACATCACTGAAATGGTCTCTAGCAGGAAAACAGCAGCTTATCAGAAACTAACTCAGTTTCCAGAAACAACCCAGTTTAAGGAAAAGGTTTATTTGGGAAAAATGTCTGTTAGGGAAAATGCCAGCCTAGAGCTATGTTGCTGGTTGAAAGGAGAGAGAAAGGCAGCCAGAAGTGGAAGGAGCCACCATGGGCCTCCTTATAAGGCCTAAAACTGCAGCTGAACTGGTTCCCCAGCAGTGGAAAGCTCTAAGAAAGGCTGGTAACCAGAGACAGGAGGTAGTGCCTGCGGTTGGTCCTCACAGACAGTGAAGAGCCTCTGATTTTCATTGAGCCTGGGGAAGGATGTCATAAGAATAGGAGAGGAAACCTTCTTTTCTGCTACAGAAAAAGAGCAGGAAGGACACTGTTAACTATATTCTTTTACCTTCTCAGGCTTCTTGGAAAGCCAGTCTCCTTTTGGCTCATTAATTTTCTTGTAGCCCTTGATCTTCAGCTCCTCTGGGCAGAATTTACAGGTGTGCTCACTCCCTTTCCCAAGAGGGACTCGACTGCTGCAGCAATTACACACACTTAGCAATTCCTTGGCTGGGGTAAACACCTGTGACTGACTATTAATTGGTAGTTAAACCTTATTCCCCGGCTCTGCAGTATCTGGGCAGTTAACATCCAGCCTTGATATCCTAGCACTGCATGACACCCCTCCTTTGAACAGTTCTTGGACGCCCCATGGCTTGTGAAAACCTGTCTAGTTATACTCGATTCCCATGGAAAGCAGTGGAGAAGCCTGCTTATCTGGAAGCTGTTGGAAGAAGATGGGTATTGTCTAGAAGCTCGTTAGTGAATTTTTGTAAAGAGCTTTAGAGCTAGAAGGGTTTAAGTGCAAGGGATCTGTATGTGGGGCTGGCTCTGCTGGGATTTGAGAAGTGGGTGTGAGACACCCGCTGGTTAAAACACAACAGTCTCATTTTTGCTGTTGCAGGAACACAGGAGGAGCGAGGGCTCCTGGCATGGAAGAACAGCCACAAGGGAGAAGCAGGCAACTCTCAGCTTGTTTCCAAGGTCTATGATCTTCCATTTGGAATAGGCACCAAATACTGCACTGTCTCTTGGTTTCGCTATCTCCCCGCTTGCCCCAAAAGACTACCTGGTGGCAAGAGAATGGATGAACTGAAGGCTGCTGGACAGGAAAGTGGTGTTAAAGAACGTTCAGAAAGAGACGCTGAGATAGGTGCTGATACAAAGATATAAGCACCTGGTCTGCCGGTGAACTCACCTGAAAAGCGTGTCTGCAGCCCCCATCATTTGAACATGAGCTGGCAGCTGTTAGAGGCCGGAGCAGGAGAACGATAATGTCTTTCTCTTCCCAGCTCTACCCCCTGCACCACTGGTGACACTGAGGGAGTCATTTCTCTCCTCTCTGCTCCTGCCTGACCACCTCTAGGAAGAACATAGTCCCTCTTTGGGGAAAACCAATGCCCAAGAAATGCCTGGGAAAGATGTTCAGTTTCCTTCCTTGCACTGAGCCTTGGGGACCCCAAGGAGCCACTGTTTCGCTGAAGCAGAGCTCTTCCTGTCCCTTATCCTGGCTGCTCAAGGGGCCACAGGAGAAGGCATCCCCCATGTGGGCCCTGTGTACCACTATCAGGCATCCCTTGGGCTGAGGTTAATCCCCACCACCTTAAAGATCTGTAATGGCAACACTCACCTCTCAGCTCATGCTTTATGTCTCGTCCTGACCAAGGGGAAGGAGCAGGCACCTCTAGGTCATGATTCATCTCGTTCCATATTCCCATAATTTAAAGTCAGTCAAATGAATGTTGTTGTAAGAGAGGCATCTAAGGTTAATGGCATGGATTGTCTTCTGAATGTGCCTCTCCCACCTTAGACCACAGAGGGAGTCTAGAGACCTTATGTAGGTTCTTGGCCTAACAGAAAAACCCGGCTTCACTGAAATTAATCCCATCTGGGGTGCTGGGAGCAGTTTCAGGGGAGTCAGCTTCCCCAGGGCACCAAACCCTACAAAGATGAAGGAATCATCATCAAAGGTGAAGGATAAAACTCTTCTGCTCGCAATCTGATGCATCCCTCCTACTGCTATGTCCTGTGTCCCCCCCCTCACCACGCCTGTTTGGTCTGGTGTGGTGACTGTGTGGTGACAACCACTTCTCTGGAAAATGGTTTGCAGATTCTTGCTCTTTTCCATTATCAGCAGAAACAGCCTTAACCTATATGGCCATATGTAATGCGATTGCACGTGGTGCTGGTTGCCAGTGATGTGTAATAACATTCTTGCTGTAGCATAAACTTGTGTTTCCTGCATTGAGATACTTAGATATTTTGGGAGAAAAGTAAATAAAATGTACAGTCTAATATTTCTCAGGGTGACTGCCATAGCGAGTGGCAGGTAGTATTCAAAGAACCACAGAGTAATTCAGTTGGAAGGGACCTCTGGAGGTCCTGTTAGACCAGCTTGCAGAGGATTGTGTCCAGCTGAGCTATGGATGGAGAGCCATAGCCTCTTGGGGCAGCCTGTTCCAGCATCTTACCATCCTCATGGTGAAAAGCGTTTTCCCTTGTGTCTAACTGGAATTTCTAATGCTTCACCTTGTGTCCGTTGCCTCTTGTCCCGCCACTGTTCCCCTGAGAAAAGTCTGACCCCATCTTCTTCCTACCCTCCATTGGACAGCTGAAGGCTGTGATATGATGTCCCCTTCACCCTCCCATCTCAAGACTGAACAAAACTTGGGTGATTTCAGTGAAAAGCCTCTTTCCTCATGCCTATTACAGTCCTGCTCTTTAGTCCCATCCTGCAGCTGCAGCGTTACGTGGCTTGTTTTTATCAATTTGGGGCATATTGGCATCTTAGATCAATTGTGTGAATGTTGGGATCTTAATGGAAGAAAAAAATATGTTATGAATTGTTGCTACTGGCAGGTTGAGGTGCCTTCACTGAAGACTGTAAGGTTTATGTCTTTGGGAGAAAAAATGATTTGCATGTTTATCTGTTCCCCCCACCCCCCACCCCGATTTTACAGAGATGACTAGTCCCAGGCATCTCAGCTCTGGTATCTTCTTCATCCTCCACAACCAGGACTACATCTCTAAGCTCATTTAGAGCCAGCTGATGCTCCCAGGGGATCTAGAAGCCAAACCCATGGTCTTACTCATCAGGCCTCTCGAATTTTGTTGTGCTGTAGCGCATGTGTGAAAACAAGTTGTTAGTCATCACCCTGTTCCTGTATCCAGTACTGAAGCTGCCAAGCTGCTGCTGGCCAGACCCACCACACACTGGAGGAGTGGTTTAGCTGGGAACAGGATACACAGCTAATGCACAAGGTACACCAGCAACACCATGAGGGCCAAAACCTAGCCTTCAGATGCTCCCTCTTCCATGTGAGACTTTTTCCTTCGGCACTACAGTTGGGATCCTCACATGGAAAAAGCGAGGTGGGAAGCACGAACAGAGAACCCTCGGTAATTCTACTGGTTTTGTGTCAGCTCTGTGGAGGCTGCAGCGCTATCTTTTTGCTTCTCCTTGTACGACACGTTAGGATGCTGGCAAGTGCCAGAGGTGTATATATGCTTTAGACTTGTTAAAAAACCCCAACATTGGTACGGGTTTCCTACAAAGATCAGTCTTCAAATGGCTTTTTGTTTCCCCACCCCAAGGATGGAGAACATCACTCATCTGTTGTGCTGTCCTCCTGCACGCCCAGCCTGCTGTCCTGTCTGTGTGTCCCCATCTTGCTTTTGGCTTGCAAGCTCCCTGGAGCAGAGCCGGGCATGACTCTACAGCTCCTGGCACCAGGGGGCCCGAATCCCCACTGGAGGCTCATTTGCTACCCCGTCACATCCGATGGCCCAGGAGGTGCAAAGAGCCGTGTGGGGTATACTGGTCCGGGGCAGCTGTGTCTCCTCTTGGTGGTTTTTCAGAAGCTGTTTACATCCCTATTTCAAGCTCAGGCTCCTAAAAGTCCTTTAAAATTCCCCCCTTTGGTGTGTTTGTTACATATTTATAAATTACCCTTTTATCTGCCTCAGGGGGACATTGCCAAATTTTAAAACAAAGTCTGCAGGGGTGAGGCTGCGGGGCCACCACTCCTCCCAGCTGCGTGTGGCCACTAGAGGTTTGGAAACAGCTTTGGCTTTGCGCCGCAGCGACACAGCTTCTGTTTATTTGCTACTTAATGAAAATAAATGAAAAGCAGAGGATCCTCAAGAGTAAAACTGAACACTTGAGGGCTGTTCCGGATTGCCTGGAGAACAACCAGCTACCTGTCAACTCTACTACCCTTTGTGCTACTGTGGAGTCCTGAGAGCAGCGAGACTTACTGACTTCAGCCAGGTGTGGGGACACCCTGCTTGCAGCTCTGCAGAGAGGCAGGCAGCTAATTGGGAAGTCCAGGCAGATGCTCCTGCTGTTCTGGCCCAGGTGATGGGTAGGTGTTTGTACCTAGGTGTGCAGGCTCTAAAACAGCTAATCAGAGGCTCATTATCACAGCTTTCTCACAAGAAGACGTGACCTCGGCAGTAGGTTTGCCCTGCGTTATGATCTCTGTGTTGTAAGGTGAGGGGCTGCCATGCTGCAGCACAGCTGTAATTGATGGACCCAGTCCCGCTCTGTCCCCTTCAGCTTGGTCTGGCATTGCATTGGCCCTGCAATGGCCGCACTTCCACTGATGCTTTCAAGTTTCCCCTCCTCCCACCCCGCTGACTTTCTGTCACCAATTCCTCCCCACCACCATGCCCCAGTAGCTTGCTAGCCTACATTTTCCAGATTTTTTCTGGAGTTACTATTTTCACATTACCTGAACACACCTGTTGTTTCACAGTGATGTTCAGGCCAGTCTTAACCTAAAATTCTCCTGGTGGAAGCATCAGAAGCTCTGACATGCGATGATCAAGGGAATGCATCCATGCAGTCTATGGTGTCCATTCAAAACTGTCTCCTCTGGCAGGTGGCAGGCTTAAAGTCATTTGAAAATGAAATATTCTGCTGTTTAACTTCTGTCCTGCACTGGCCTTCAAAAGGGTGGGGACGAAAGGCTAATAAGAAAAGTTTGTCAATCCTTGAACATTATCTACTCCCATGGCCGTCCTACGATACATGCCAGTATTACCAATTAATTACTAAATCAGCTGATGCAGTAATTAAGATGGACGTGATGGAAGAATTATTAATGTAACAAAACTGACCAAATGTTGTGTGGCAAATGGAACTGGAGATGAGAGAAGTCTGTAAGATTTCTATGGCTAAAAGCTTGTAGAAGAAGTAGCCTCTACACTGAGAAAAACTAACCTATTTCCCCCCCCAAAAAACTACAGAATGGGAAAACACAGGCAGAACACTTAATGCAAACATTTGCTACTCTAGCTATGTATATATATGTCTTGTACTAGCTAAAGGAAATAATGAATTGATCTTGGATCCCCTGCAAATTCTGTACGTGTATTTCAACCAGGACATGTCCAAAAATCCACATTGCCCAGGGAATGCACATCCTTGGCATCATCCAAGAGATGGAAGAACCTCATCTCACTCTCTGTGAGGAAATCCTTCTTTCCTTGTTAGCCTGAGCTGAAAAATTGTACAGGAAAGTCATCACTGCCAGGCTGCAGGGCACTTTGAGACTTATGCAGGTTGCAGTTTGAGATCTCCTTCATATGGGGGTGCGTAGGCTGTTACTGGTGTGACCTCTCTGGAAGTCTTCACCAGCTTATGCTGGGCAAGATCACCTAACTGTACGTGCCTCAGTTTACTCATGAAGTGAGCTTAAACATTAAAAACCAATAGACAAGAGTATTTCTTAAGATTTTATAAATATCTACAACCTGGAACTCAACTGATAAGTATAAATTACTCAACTGATATATCAAGAAACACTGATGAGGGAATGGAAAGTCAACGGTAACAAACCACTTTTAACATAGTGCCTCCGCACTCTGCTCAGAGAGGTGCTTCACCAAAAGAGGGGTGGTCTCTTCAAGTGCCCGGTGTAGCCAGCAACGCTTGGCAAAACATTAGCAACCACAGGTACTGTTCAGAAATCTTCATCATCGAAGGTCTCGGTGCACCTCAGCATCACAGTCTCATAATCAAATGCAAGATCTTCTTCCTGAAATGCAACCCCCCCCTCCAAGTCAAGAAAGATTAAAAAAAAAAAAAAAATCACAGGAGTTGATTGTGTGTCAAATATACAACAGGTTGGTCAAGTGCTGGCGTGTGTCAGCTCATGCACCATGAGCCCCCCTTCCTCTCTCAATCGGCAACCAGCACTTCTCAAGTGCCTGAGGTGCCTGATGAAGAGTGTCTCAAATTTGCAACCAACTTCTCTCTAGAATCCCAGGGCTCCACCCTGTGTCTATTGACATCATTTAGGCAGCTGTTGTTACTGATTGTGGTAGCAAGTGGGTCATACGGTTATGGAACAGGCCCTTCCTGAGAGAGCTTCCTTGAGCCCTAAATTTCTACTGACTTCAGGCTTTGCTGCTCTTTCAACAAGAGAAGGAAAGGGTCATCTCCTTCGCCAGCTTACAGAGAACTAAGTGGCTCTTGAGAAATCAAAGTCTAGGAGATGAAAGTGTTCGTGCCTGCAGTCCATCGAGTCCACCTTCTGCATTGATGCAAGACTGCTTTTAAAAATAGGTGCTGTTTAAAAAACGTATAGCTTAAGGAGTACTAAATCCCACTTGCTTGTGCAGTGACTCATCTAAAATCCATAATTTTAAATGAAAGTGTGCTTTTGAAGATGTAAAGGTGCGCAGTGCTATTTAGAAAAAAACTCACTGACTTTCACTTGGATATTGTAAAACCTTTGGACCTCAACCTAAATTAACTCTTTACTGCCTTTGCAGCTAAGCATCTCTTATGATGTGACCTTAAGACAACAGCTCTTGAAAAATGACACGATTGCTTAACTACTCTCATTCCTACAAATCTTTTTCTACCACCTAGCTTCTGTGATCCTGTTCTCATTTTGGGGTCACTGTCCTTTTAAGAGCCCTTTCTTTTCTTGACCAAATTATTTCCTCCCTCCTCTTGCCTGAGACTTTCTCAAACATTTTACACCAGTGGGGTGCATGCCCTGGGCAGCCTCGAGGGCCAGGGCAGCGGCTCAAGAAGAGCTGCCCTCAGTGGATCTGCAGCTACGAAATGGTGACCATACCCAATCCCACAACAGTACTTTGTACCTGGACAGTTAACCAGCAATGGCCTAACGTAGCACTGGCGCGTAATGACCAGCAATAAAACCTGTCACCTCATCAGCTCTGCAGATGAAAGGAAAGGTGACCACAGGCTGCCTTTCGCATTTCAGTCGGGTGCACATCGCATACCTTGCCTTGGTATTGTACCTGACACCCACCTCTCTATCTCAGAATCACAGAATGAATAATATGGGGTTGGAAGGGACCTCTGGAGATCATCTAGTCCAACCCCTGTGCCAGAGCAGGTCCACCTAGAGCAGGTTGCACAGGAACACGTCCAGTTAGGTTTTGAATGTTTCCAGAGATTATTCCAGATGTTTAGATGGAAATTCTTATGTTCCAAGTCTGTGCCCGTTACCTCTTGTCCAGTCACTAGGCACCACTGAAAAAAGACTGTCTCGATCCTCTTGACACCTACCCTTTAAGTATTTATAGGTGTTGATCAGATCTCCTACAAGGTGTGTGCACAGTGCACCAGGACATCACTTTATCCTTGGGATAATTTATCCCAGCACTGCCCAAACCCCTGGGCTACTGTAGCACTTGCACAGGTACTACATAGAATCACAGAATGGTTTGGGTTGGAAGGGACCTTAAAGATCATTGAGTTCCAACCCCCCTGCCATGGGCAGGGACACCTCCCACTATACCAGGTAGACCAGGTTGCTCAAAACCCCATCCAGCCTGGCCTTGAACACTTCCGGGGATGGAGCATCCACAACTTCTCTGGGCAACCTGTTCCAGTGTCTCACCACCCTCACAGTAAAGAATTTCTTCCTAATATCTAATGTAAATCTCCCCTCTTTCAGTTTAAAACCATTATCCCTCATCCTATTGCTCCACTCCCTGACAAAGAGTCCCTCCCCATCTCTCCTGTAGGCCCCCTTTAGGTACTGGAAGGCCTCTATAAGGACTCCCCGGAGCCTTCTCTTCTCCAGGCTGAACAAACCCAACTCTTCATCATCAAGGGAAGGGGAATGTTCTGCAGGGGTTCAGTCAGCCCCATGAGGTAAGGAGGAAGGGCTCCTTTCCCTGTCAAGTCCAGGAGCCTCCAATGCTCTCAGTAGCCCAATTTCTGGGGTAAGGTGTGTAGCCTAAACTGAGCCCTGTGCTGCTGCCTGAGCTGGTGTGTTTCAAGCTAGCTGGAACATCTCCTGGCCCCTGCTCTGCAACCACTTCCATAACTGCCTCAATCTGTTTGCTTTGATATAAGAGATGAATTTCTGCTCTCAAAACAAAAAATTACTGTCAGTTGTATTTATTTATTTTTTTCCCTCTTGGCAGGACTCTCTAGATGTGCTGCACTGCAGTTATCTAAGCCAAAACAGATTGTGACCTTCCCACTATCGGTACTCTCTAGCCTGGGTGATTTCTGCTCAAACTCCTTTTTTATTATCTTATCACAGACAACTCAAAGTTCCTGCATAAAAGAAGTGCACGCAGCCTTTTATTTCCTTTTGGATCCACAGAGCTCAGTCAACTTGCCAATTTTCAGTACTTCAGCTTCTTTTGCTGTCTGTCCTCCCATCATTCCCATTCTCCTAGTCTTATTTCAAATGTCCTTCTTTAAAGCTTTAAAGAAAAAAAGGTGGTCCCTTTTTAAAGTGACACTGTCTCTTCTCAAACTGCCTCATCTGGGAGCTGTGAGATGGACGTGGGCTCGCATATAAATATGCAGCGCGAAGCAGAAGGACAAAATGGGACCACCTAATGCTGCCTGGCATGACGTTCATAAAAGAAATTTAAAACTGGAAAATACCCTATCTTGTCTAAAGCTTTTCTTTCTTTTCTAGATGTGCTCAGTTCACGGTCATTTACATAAACACAGGAAGAGCTCTGCTCTTACGAAGAACATTGCTATTCACAGACTAAAGGGCTGTGTAGATCAGTGCCTGCTCTCTGACAACAGCCAGGAGTAGATGTTTAGACAAAAAGCACAAGAATTATGCATGCAGTGTGCTCTGTTCCACAGGATATGCTCCCACATTATGGCAAACTCTGCTGTGAGGACCTTCTGAGCTGGAAATTGTATCTGGACCTTCAGATTTAGTAATTGTCAATGGATTGATGCCCCAGGAGTTAAATCTGGTAATTTGCACATGCAAGTATTTTTTTAATAGGTTGGCTGTTCATTTCATTGAGTGCTTTCTAGTTCTTCTGGTGTTAGACACAATGAATAATCATTCTGTGTACCAAGTCCACACCATTTAGGATCAAAATTATCTCACCATACCCCTCAGTCTTTTTGCAGAAGAGTCCTGCTCTAGTAGCTCCTGTTTAACGCCTTTTGCTGTGCCTGCTGCCGTTCCCTGCACCTCTTCTAGTGCTACGGTCTCCATGAGATGGGGGGAACCAAATGGCACGCAGCAGTCACTGTGATAGATTGAGATAGTGGAGGAACACTAATTTCCGTTTTGTTTTCTGTCCCAATTACCCCTCATCACAAAGCACCTGCTCAAGTAACAGAGACTGGGTGGAAACTAGATGATAGGAAATAGCAAAACAGTGGCTACTGTGGAGGTACAATTGACTCTGAGCCCAACCAGGCATGCTCTGGCTGAGGGACATCTCCCTTTCGGTCCTCTCCCCACGTGCAATCTCTAAGCCGCCTCCTTGGCAGGAGGGCAAGACGGGGAGGAAGAACACTGCAAACACAATGACTTCTGGCTCAGGGAATCTGCAACAGCAGGCTGAGGTCAAGAGGCAGCTCAGCAGCTGTTTATCAGCTCTTTCAAGAACACAAATATCTTACTTCTAAGGCCTGCCATCAGATGGGTCAGGATAGGGCACCTGTCACCCAGAGAAGCAGAAGGTGCTCCTACTGTCCTACTGAGCTCAGAATGAAGTGGCTGGGGGTTAATGGGGAACTGCAGAGTGAGTTTCACCTGCTCAGGTGAGATCACTCAAGCTTTTCCACATGGAAATTTCATACAAACAATAAAAAAAAATTAAATTCCTCATGTCATTTGCCATTTTGAGTAATACCGTAAGCAATAACAACCCCTTAGACTTTGCCTCTTACATAGGCAATCCTACTGACCTTTTGGAATGACACATCTGAATTGATGAACCCTAAATTCTTATTTGTAATGATTCTGGACAATATGATCAGAAGTGCAGAAAACAGAAATCCCTTTCTGACAATGACAGAAATAAATTGCTCCTTCTATAAGGAATCCTTTGGCAAAGCTTACCTGGCAAAACTGTGTATTAGCAAAGAAGAGGCCTTTTAGGAAGTCAGTGATTTGCATATATAGTCTGTGGTGATCCTCTGGATTTTCAGAAGTGCAGCTTGCAAATGCTGAACTGAAAATGGAACAAAATACTATATTTAATTTCCTGCTCCTTCATTTCTCCTCCTACTTACTTTCTCTCCTCCACTTTTTACTTACGAACTAAAAAAGATTCAAAATTTTTCAAGGTGATTTTGATATTAAAGACAATAGCCAAGCAAGACAGGAAGGAGTGGAGGTGGATGTATTGGCGAGATATTGTCTAACAAATGCAAAGAACATATGTAACAACAGAGAAGAGCAACACAAGAAACCAGTATCACAAAAAGAGATCCACTGAAAGATGAGAGCAGCAGTAACACTGTTTTGGGGAAAAGTATATATCCAATATAACAGAGAGCAACAATAGTTTCTTGGGAGTGTATTTTGTAGGGCTCTTCAGAGGAACAGCTTTGACTTCTTTGGTAAAGTTCTTGAGCGTGCAGTAACATGTGGCCATGAAATGACATATTAGCTGTCACTGGCAGGTTTGTACTCAGATAACATTGGCAAAAAGCTAAGATGTTCATTCTGGACCTCACCTCTATATTCTCCCCAGGATTTTACAAAGTTCTGCCGTCACGTCTCTGTCCAGATTTATAAGGCACAGAGTGACAGGGAAGGAAGGGAACAGGATAAGTGTTGCCTACTAGAATACTAATCTAATTTGCAACCTATAACAGACTGCAAAGATGATGGCCATACATTGCGGTATTAAGGAATACTTAATCTTATTTTAAAAGCAAACAGCAATTGTGACCTAATAAATGTTATTTAATGGAAATGTATTTGTTAAGCTCTATTACGTATTCAAGCATATTCTGATCAACAGCCAAAACAACTTGATTTCCATTCATTCTGTTCTGGAAGTGCAAGGTGGAATGGCAGTAAAAGACAGAAAGAGATTCACACTAAAGAACTCTCTAAATATGGAAAAATAAGTAGAAAAGGGGATTTAAAAAAACAGGTTAAAACCACTACTTGCAAAGGGAAACAATCCTAACAAAGACTAAATAGCAAGAATTCATAAAAGATGAGTCATAATGTGATTTTCCTCTTGAGGAAAGCAACTCTTTTCTTTCTTTGGTCTACTGGGAAAAATCAAAGGCAGTGCCAGCTTTGTATCTGACATGTTCTCTTTTAGGTAACTCATCTGACCTGCAGAGGAAAGAGATGTTATTATTTAATAGGTCTTGTGTTTCTTTGATAATTGCTCAGGTCAACCACACTTTAGCTTGATCACCTCCTTATGATTGAATTAGGGTACTTGAAAAAAACAAGGGAGACAATGTTTAAAAATGATCATATTTGTCTCACTAAATGAGAGTACAGTTTATGATTAGCTGACTTATCCAGGGAATGCCCTTATGGTCCTCATAGACCTGGTCAGTGGGAGAGAAAAAGAAGACATTATAAATACTGTAATTTGAAAAAGTGGAAAGCTATGCAGAGTGGTGAGGAAAATCAGAAGGGCCCCAGTTATCCTGAAGTGATGGGGTGCTCTTAATAAGTGATTCTTACTAATTCTGCCCTAAATGCCTATTAATCATTTCACTTTTGCACCTTAAGAGACAGTATTATTGTGAGCACATTTGCTAAAGGCTGCTATTCTAACCATTTACTAAAAAATTAGGCACAAAAAAAAGGAAGGTAGGCTATTGCCTTACTCCACAGCAAGTGGGCTATTAACTTATTCTGTCCAGCAATGGGTCATTTTGTAATTTACCTCTGGATAGACATTCCCTGAGTCTCACTTCTGTCAAGAAAACCAGCAGCAACATCAAACGCATCTTCAAACATTACCTATTAGAGAAAACACTTGAGATGTCAACATATCCAGCCATTTAAAAGTTTTACCTAGGACATCATTTTTAATAATTAAGTCTTTAAAAGCATGGTTTTGTTTCTTTCCATTTAACAGGTACGTTTACGGCTAGAGTAAACCATGAGGCTTTTGTAGAGATAAGAATAATAAGGAATAACTGTATTTCATGACTAGGAACACAAGGTTAGTCCATTCCCTTATGCCTATGCTTCAACCTCTAGGAATGAAGACTTAACATTACATCTTCATCAAAATCAGTAAAAAAAAACATTAATTGTACCAGTGCTTTAGAGACTTGGCTGTGGGCTCCTGCTTATGGCTAGACATCTCAGCTGTACCAGCCAGTCTCCCCACATCGGATTCCAGTGTGCGACCTGGCTTAGGAAGGAGTTTGGACGCACCCTGTGACAGACCGTTAGTTCACTCTGCCATAATGCAGTTCACACATTTGCTGTGCCAGAAAGTACTGTACATGCCACATCCCCAGGACACTTCCTAAGGAGGTCAGCAACATGAGTTGTGTCCTGAGGCTCAAAAAGAACTTGTCAAAGCAATTACTTGTATGCTTAAGGTGGACACCTGTCCCTCCCTGGCAGCTAATAAAATTACACGTGTCTTTGAGCAGCTAGTTGCTTAAGTAATCAGTGCTTCAGGACCAGCTTACGAAGAGTTGGCTGTTATTTCGTCTCTTTTTCCCAACTGCCCTGGTCTACGACTTCTTGGCTCTGCAGAGGTGCATGGCACAGGCAGTCATTAGCCCTGTATCACTAGAACTGGTCTACAAATACTTTCTCTTTGCTACCAAGTACTTCGATGAAAAAAAACCAAAAAACCCACACCCATCCCAAATCACAGCAGGCCTTGGCAAACTCTGTATTTCTTCTGGATATAGCTCATCTGTGCTCCTTGGAGAGTTTGCAGAGCACAGTAACTGTATAATTCTTGATCTTCCCCCCTCCCCCTGCAGCAAGTTAGAGCAAATTTAACTGTTACTTAGCACAGAAACTCTCCAGGTCAGTGGAGACTAGCAGGATTACTACAACTGCACTCCTATAGCTTGCTGTGTAACTTACCAAAGTAAGTTGCTGTGTCATTTACTCAAAGACTGCTTATTGTCTCCACTTATGCATTCAAGTGGTCTTGGGAAAGCTTAGTTACAACTACTGTATGTTTCCAATTAAAAGCTGCAGAGTCAACTAACAACTGAAGGCTTGGAGTTTCAGAGGCAGATGATGTGTGTAACTCAGCACTTACTTCCTCTGGTGTGGAGGCCGAGGAACCACTGGCTTCCTCACTGTTACCTTGGCTGTCCCTCACACTACCTTCAGTGCACGCCGGCTCTTGGCAAGCAGCCTTAGGGTCCTCGAAGAAATCTCTCTGGCTACAGTACTGCAAGATGCTGTCTCTCCTTTCTTCAGAAAGCTCTTGCCAGAGGTGGGAAACAGCTGTGGAGACCTCGGGAAGAGGCACCTCCTCAGTACAAACAATTTCATGCTCTATCAACAGGTCCACTGTGTGCTTATAAAAATACAGGTATCTGTAATGAAAGGAAAGGGAGCATCTCTTAAGAGCAGTCTATGAGGCACCCATTCTACTGTAAATCAGCAGGAGACTGGGGAGTACCTCTGATTCACAACTACTTCACTGACTCCCCTCCCCTAAGGCTTCGTACAATTACTGAAGGTTGCCCAATGCTGTTTGAAGATTTTAGCAACTCTGTCCTGCCAAGATTTCATCTGCAAAAGGCAGGCTCCAGCCCCAGCCTCAGCAGGACTGCCTCACAACAGAAGCTCCAGGCGCTGCAGGCTCTACTTGTTGCACAGGCAAACCTCATTCTGGCATTTAATAAATTTTGAGTTACTTGCCTTTGTATCCTGAGGCTTTTACACTGCAAGTCACTTTTTATAGTTTTACTGGCATTGCACTACGCTTAAAAGCCTTGGCTGAGGTCATATCCTGATGTATTAGGTACTATACATACAGATAGAAAAAGACCACCCCCAGGCCAGGATGCTCTGACTTAAATAAGCATGGGAGCTCGATTTCCTCAGCTTTACACCTGAGGAAACACATTCTTAACACTGACTTCTATGCAGTCTCTGGTGAAACTGGTAATGGAACATAAGTGCCATAATTTCAACCTAGTGACTAAATCTCAGAACGAGCCCACTTCTTCTGTTAGCACTGTGTGGCACAGTGAACCAGGGATAATAATGTCTACTGGAAAGCAGCACTGAAGGTTATTTGACGTTAATTAAATGTTTAGAGCTTCTCAGATTAAAATAACAAGACCAAAAGAGTACAAACCAAGAGTTCTATAAAAAGCAGTCATTGTTACTAAGTTTGGGCTCAAAATGATTCCTTGGAATATGTCCCAAATAAGCACATTTCCGGATTAACTGAACAGTATTGCATGAGAAAGTAACTCAAAGAGTTGTCTTTTTTTTTTTCTTTTTTTAATATTTGTACCAGCAAACCAACATTGAAAATCTTAAGATAACTCTGCACACAAGGATAAAGATATTTAAACTCCAGTTTCCGTACTCTGGAGTATTTTCCACCATTGCTGGAGACAAAGTACCATAAGGGGAATAAGTGTTCTCATGTAAAGTATTGTCCTTACCAAGGATTCTGAACGTCCAGCTCCAAGCAAAGGATCTGGAACTTCTCAGAGAGAAGAACATGATTCACCATTAGACTGATTTGCTAAAGAAATTAAGCTTGAACCACGACTCAACTATTTTCTTCCCAGCTGGAAGGAGACAACCACATTTTGCACTGGACAGAGTACTGTGTGGTCCTACCATTGTAGCTCCCGCTGCTGGACATGGAAAAAACCCAGCCCGTTGAAGCTCAAAGCATTTCTGATGCTGCCCAAATACCATGATTAGACAACCACCAAAAGGCTATTATTTTCTTTGCTGAAGAGTCCCTATTGTTTTATGCCTGTTATAAAAGATCAGCTTTCTTATAAAAGAAACAGCTATGGACCAACTGTGGTCTGCCAGAAGACTGCAGGATAAATGCCAGAGTCCACACAGTACAGGCCCTGGTCTACCTTGTCAGTGAGGAAGGGGAAAGTCAGGAGTTTATGGCTCTGTAGGGCAGTCTTTGATGAAGTAGAGCTTACTTCCCCCAGAAAATCTTGATTCAGCACATTTCAAGGTCTTGTAAATGATACTTTACTACAGCCGTCTCTGAGTCTCACAGGAGCAAAAGCAGGAACAGTAGCAGGAGGCTGGTGCCATCTGCTGGCACAACTGCAGTCTCATTTTGATGAAAAACTCAATAATCCAAGGGAATTTTATAAATAAGCACCAGTTCAAAGCAAAAGAGAAGAAGAAACTGCGGAACTTTTTGTTTAGGCTGGTGACACAGTGGGAGAGGATGCCAGCTGCAGCTGTGGAGTCTCCCGCATCGCATCTTCTTAACTCCAAAAGGTTAGGGTAAAATATACTGTGATTGATGGTACAGGATAGATTAGACATCCATCTCTTTCTCAATTCTTTATAATGAAATGATCATTTATCTTTTCGGAAAAGCATTGATGACCCCTAAGTATCTCATAGTGCTGTTTGACAGCAAGGGGAAGAATGTGATGGATAAGGTACTCAGTCTTAAAATACCAGTAACTTTGAAAACCCCCCAGTAATTTTACCATTACAATCCCCGATTAAAATACATGGACCACTGACATGAGAACATGGTTTTTGATTTTCAGATCCTGTGCCAGGCTCTTAGGGGCTGATCATAAAGGGGGTTACAGACTGGTACCCACTAGCTCTAAGTGTAAGTGTTTAGGTTCCCCTCCTCCCCGCCGTGTTGCATACATTTTGAGGAGCGCTTTCTGGTATTTTCCAGACCACTGCTATTTTGCAGCCTGCAGACGGAGGACTACATGACCTCCCCTGGTCGCATCCAGCCTTACCCTGCTCTGATCCCACAAAAAAGGTACTCCAAACTGCCAGGAGCTAAGGGTCTGTTTCTGGAAGGAGAAACAGTGCTCACGCTCCTCATAACAATGCCATTAAAGGCAGGATGAACATCACTGTGGGGTAAAGTATCTGCGTACCTCTGGCTCCTGCATCTCCCCAGAACAGCTAGACCTCTGAGAATTTAATCTGGTGCAGTAATTAATCTAACCTAAAATCTAACCCCATTGCAGGGATACAACTTGGTAGTGGTACTGATACCACAAGCACACGGGGACATGCACCTGCATAAATCATTCTGGATGAGGAACCTCTTATTCCACCTCTTATTCCACATTCTTATGCCTGTTAAACCACTACTGTTAGCAGCTATGGTGCATCTTACTCTGCAAACCACTTGAACATCAGTAAAGCGTAGCCACGCAGGGACTGACACACCTAGAAGAACATCTTTTCTCTTTCTTGAGGACAGGTGGAAAATCCTCAGGGATTTTCCAAGGCCTGCCAGAGCTGGGAGTCCATTTGCAGGCAATCTGCAGATAAGGGACTTGTGAGGTGCTCAGCTTCATCACCAGCAGGGCCAAAGCTGCTGGCACAAGGCTTCCGCAAGGCAGATGCGGGCTCTGGCAGTGCTGCATGAATGGCAGCAACTAGATGCATGGTGTTAATGCAAACAAATTAAAAAAACTGGAAGCAACATGGGTTACACTTACCGTTCAAATTCCACCAGATCTGGAGATGAAGTGTCTGAAGACTGGATAAATTCTGGCTTCCCGTCCTCTTCCATTGTTTGTTTTTCACATTGAATCAAATACCAGACGGTAGAGTCACTCTCACTCACAGCTTCCAAGGCTGATGCAGTGCTGGAAAGAACACACAGGAAAAAAATCCACATGAACAACTTCTTAACTGGATTAATAAGGCCCTTGTCATGGTCACTCCAGAGTCCAGGGCCATTCCTCCCAAGTCAGCTTTCTCCTCCTCCATTTGCTTTGCAGGCAAACAAGGAGTCCTTGGTGGAGATGAGCTACATAGAAGGGAAAGGAAATGAAAGCACTGACTGGAAATGAGACCGACAACATGCCTAGAATGTTCATGCACTTTACGGGATTACAGGGGTCCAGGTGAAATCTCTTCCATCTTTTCCTCACGATGAAAGGCCTCTGCTTGGAAATTTGGTAACAATGACAAAGAGGTTCAGAGGTGCTGGGATAGAAGCAAGTGCAAACTTATCATCTTTCCTTGATTGGTACAAGCCCTTACCTGTGATTGCTGAAGTGCCTCTTGACATATTCCTCCCTGACTTCCTCCAAGCCGGACGGGTTCCCATCCTCCAGACTGAAGGACTCTGTTGTCAGCAGAAAGGTTACTGTAACATCAGTGGCACTTCTGGCTTCCCTCTCACTCTCAGCCCCAAACAGAGTAATTTCAACAACTGGTCCCTCACGAGCCACAGCTTTTAATTAGGCAAAAATGATGCAAAAGGACAAACTTTTGCCCCCCCTACAATAGAACTAGCATTATTGGAAGTTTATGATCATTGAGGAACTTGGAATCAATGCCTTCTTCCTAACATTGATCTGACAGAAGTGATGGTGAAAACAACCAATAATCAAAATCCAGGCAAGCACTAGTCAATACAGCATTTTGTGATTGCCATATAATGAGCAAATTGCATGTAAAAACCCCTGACAACCAACCTGTGTTTCACAAGCAGCACGAATTCCCAATATATGCAAGTAAATGAAAGGGGAAGCTTACCTCCAAACTCCCCTCAACCCGCCTCACTGCTTGTGATCCCTTCAAATTTGCTCTGTCAAACTATTCCTCTACCCATGGCTGACTTCTACGAGTTAACCAAGGATGTGGGTTCAGAGGAGACTGTTCCTTTTAAGCACTGGGACTTGTAATTGATGCCAATTATCGGAGGTGCAAGTTGCAGGAATAGCAATGCCTTTTTTTTCTAGCTGCCAGTAATATGGACACTTGAAGTGACCTAAAAATATGTCAAACACTCTACCCCATCAGCCCCTCATCCTACTAGCGGCCACTGGCGGCAGTGGCCAGCATCAGTGACCAGAGGGCACGCTGGCGAGGGTGTGAAACCCCGCAGCCGGAGCCCCCTCAGCTGCTGACAGCACGTGCTAGGCCAGGCTGGATGGGGCTTTGAGCAACCTGCTCTAGTGGAGGTGTCCCTGCCCATGGCAGGGGGGTTGGAACTCGATGATCTTTAAGGTCCCTTCCAACCCATTCTATGATTCTCTGACCCAGTGTTGCAGGCGGTAACAGAGGAGTGCATGAAGACAACCCGCCAAGTTGAAAAGAAAACAAAACCACAGCATCTCTTTTACCCATTTCTGTTGCACTGTATTCTTAACTAGGGGCTTCCATTTCCTCTGCTAGGAAACCCACGGCAGCTTCTCTGTCCTTCTCCTTCACCTCACACCAGAGCCTGCTGAAGTTTACGCTCTGGCTGTGCTGAACGCACAACGCTGGGTGTTCGTGACGGCTGTGACTCCCACTGTGCCATGTCGCTGCGGCCGGGAGAAGCACAATGTGACCCCACACATGCAGCCTGGGGACCCACGCCAGCCCCACACCTACTGGGGGGCAAATCGGCAGCAGGGTGACAAGGGCACTCTGCCTGAAGTGCCTGGTGCCATGGGATAGCAGGAATTACTTGTTTCCTTCCTTCACCTGCGCCGGGGAGGGGATAGGAATGACTGAGAGTCAGAGGGGGATTTCTGAGGTGCAGTGCTTAGTAGGTCGAGACTTTCTTGCTATCCCTTGTTCACTGCTACAAAATAAAGCCACAGTTGGCTCTAATGCTTTATTGGGCTGAACCACGTACTTATCCATCCCTATTTAACAAATAAATGAAAAACAAGTCCAGGCACTCTCTGTCCAAGGCAAATACTCGCATACAGTACCTTTCATCTTCAGCAAAGAACCCAAGGTTCGCTCCAGCTTTGGGATAGATTTCTCAGCTTTACGCAAAACCTGATACTAAACATAAGAAGAAATCAGAACTGATTGCTCTCTGCTCTGACTAGATTCATGTTTTAAAATGCCTTGGTTGTTTCCTTCGCTTTTCCTGAACTTTGACCTTCCATTATCTCGATGTCTCTGCGAAAACAACTGTTTTGTCACCAGCTACCCTTATCCATATGAAAAAAGGAAAGAACTAATACCAGAGCAAACTTAAATATAGAATATAAATATTTGGATGTATATTATGCAATACATACATACACATAACACGTAGTCACACAGACATTTGCTTAACTTAACTCTGATCTTCTTTCATCAGCAGCTGGTCTTGTTTGGATCGTTCTCTTCTTGGAGCATGTCCAGAAATACTACGCTGTGAAGTCTTGTTGGATGTCTACCAACCTTTGGCATAAGACTTTACTAATCATTTCCCATGAGAATTTTACTAGGAGAAGCCTTTGTCATGTTTTACTGTCAGCTACACTGACGTACACTGGAATAACTTCACTGCTGCACATCATTCCTTCATCATGTATAGAAAGCGTAACTGAGAACTTATGGCAGATGCATTTAAACATAGACATCTCAAAAGTATTTCAATATTTATGTGATCCGTGAGACCGTCCAGAGTCACCTTAGAAAGGATGCCTACCTTGCAGAGCTTTCACACTGGATATTTTAGCCAGACACAAAGCACTGGGATTATGAGTGAATTTCTGTATTTAGGCTCTTGAAGATATTGAAATTCCTTGGTGCCCAAAGTCATACAAGGGGCACACGATACTATGAAAAAACAATTTTAAGAATTGGTATGTGAAGGCAGTCCCCTTAGACTAGACAAAACAAGTATCTGTTTAGTCTTGGCTTCTGAGATCAGGGTGAGCTCAGCATAACTTGCATCTTGTTCAGAACACGGCAAACTAAACTTTTACCTCAAATTGCATGAGAGGTAAGGGACTCAGACAAGCCCCAGAGAGCAGTATTTTGTGTGTTCAGAGCCTCAAAGCCCTTTACGAGGACAATTCCTGTCCTAAACAGTCATTACCCTCTCCATTTTACAAACTGGAAAACTGAAAGTAATCAATCTAACTAAATGAACCGGTGGCATAGTTGAGGATAAAAGGATTCCTGATGTTTATTCCTCTGCCTTGAGCATGCTAATATCCATCTTTTCAGTAGCATTTTGGGTCAATTTCATCTTTATAAACAATTTTGGTTTGATTAAATAGTTTCTTAGTTTAGTAGAGACCAATAAACAGTCCTGGTGGCTGGTTTTTTCCTGACTTATTTTTCCAGAGTGTCTTGAAGACATAGTGCACCTCATAAACCTGAATCAATTATTCCCTCCCCTATCATTTCTTCTGTCTGTAAACTCACTATTCGGAATTAATGGCAAAATGCTAAGAAACCAAGATAACTTCATCATGGGATCCCTTGGTTTGTTTCCAGAACACTATAAAGAAGCTGCAAAGCTATAAACAAGCTGCAAAAACCCTGTAAAAAAAGGGCGGATAAGGCACATGATAAACCCATGAGCCAGAGATTACAAAGTGAACAATTTGCTTATGCTGAGCCGGCAGCTTTAAAGTAAAAAGGATCCAGGAAAACTGCACACAGTGAAATTACACACACACTGGCACCTGTAAAGATACAGTGGTCATCCTAATAAACCTGGTTAAATTTAAACATATGCATGTATACATAAAGAAATACAGTCACTGCTTCGCACCTTTGAGGACGAGTTGCGTGACTGGGATAAAACCGCTTCCCTCAAGCTGCTGAAGAGTCTTGCCAGCGAAGCCCGGTGGCGTGCCTGCAACAAGCGTGGCTTTGCCAGGTGGAGCTCCACCTCTCGCAGGTGCGTCAAGGGACTGGGACTCACTCTGGTATGTGGCTTGCTACAGTCTCCAGCTGTCTCCATCAAAAGCTGCAACGCAACATTTATTTATACTGAATTAATATGTAAGAGAAGAAAAAGGAATCCTGCAGTGGACAGGCACAAAGGGGAAGTTCAGGGTGACTGACAAGGGCACTCCAGTGCATTTTACCCTAGGAAATTAAGGAGTTTGAAATCATCCCCTTGCCTGACGGATGCCATCCATAAGTACTGATGAAAACCTAATCTACCACTAACGATAAACTGCGCGGCATGAAACACAGCCAAGCCAAGCCTCCCGCCTCCAGCGCCCTTCCCGACGACGATCTGATGCTCCGTTTCCATGGTCTACCCAGGGCTTGGGGTCACGCAGCGCTGAGACCCCCTCATCTCCCCACGTTGCTAAAAGACGAGACTTCTTCACAGCACCGCAACATTTTTTCCCAATTAACTGCGACATGAGAGCAGGATGTGACACCAGACATACACGTGCGCGAGGGGGCCAGATCCACGCCCATCTGGGCCCGTTGCAGCCACTCCGCCGGCCTGACAGAGTCCAAGGCCTGGGGAAGCCCTTCCCGGCGACGGAACCGACGCCCCCCGCCCCGTTACCGACCGCAAGTACGGCCTAGAGGGAAGGACGCTTGCCCTTACTGTTTCTTCTGCAGCCGGGAGAGGAAAGGCCGGCCCGTGGAAGCCCGTGGGGGGCCCAGACCGGACGCCTCCGCGGATCGACTGACCGATCGATCAAGCCCACCCTGCCCGGTCCGGTCCGGTCCGGTCCCGCCCGCCCCGCCCCGACCCCCTCCCATGGCCGCCGCGCCTCTCGCCGCCGCGCCCAGCAACATGAGCCGCACGTGGCGGAGGGCCAATGGGGATGCAGCCGGCACCCGGCGGCGGCCAATCGGAAGGCGGGAAAAATGCGGGCCCTGCGCGCCGGCGGGGAGGTAAGGGGAGGGGGCAACGGAGAGGCGGGAAAACTCGCGGTGCGGTGCGCATGTGCAGCGGCGGGGGACTGCGAGTCCCGGCGTTCCTTGCGCTGGGCGGGCGCGGCAAGGCATGCTGGGAGTTGTAGTTCTCCAGGCGTTGGGTCGGGCCGCTTCGCTCGGGGCCGGGCGCCCCCGCCCGTGGGCGGGCGGAGCCGGCGGCGCCGCGGGGCCCCCATGGCGGCGGCGGCGGAGCGGACGGATGAGCTGGTGCGGGAGTATCTGCTCTTCCGTGGCTTTACCGCCGCTCTGAAGCAGCTGGACGCGGAGATCAAGGCGGACCGGGAGAAGGGTTTCCGGGTGAGCGGCGGCCGTATCCCCCCGCTTCCCGGTGGGGCGCCGGGCGCTGGTGCCCCCCGGAGAGGACGCTGTCCCCGGGCAGGCCGCGGGCCCCCCTCCGCGCCCCCGCTCCCGGGGCCGGGCGAGGGGAGCGGGCCGGGCGGTGCTTCCCCGCGGAAGCAGCTCGCCCCAGGGGGCGGCCGCCCCCGACCCGCCCGGGCTCGGTTGGGCGCCGTGGCCCGGCCGGCTGCGCAGGCGGGACCCCTTCCCATCCCCGTTCGCGTACGCGCAGCCTCTCGGCGGTAGGGGGATGTCGGTATTTATCCGGTGGCAGGCTATCCTCCTGCTTGGCTCCCAAGCGGCGTTAGCGCAGGGCAGCGGCGACGGGCTCCATCCCCGCGCCCGCCTTCCCGGCCGGGGGCCGAGGCTCCCGGCTCGGCCCGTCCGAAACCGCCGTCTCCGGGCACGACGTCCGACCTGTAAAACCACCGTGGGGCTTCTCGGCTCCCTGCCGAGAGGAACGGAGAAGAGGCAGCGTAGGAGAGGGGCAGGGGCAGGAGGACACCTCTTTGCCTGTATCTCTTGTCGGTCATAAGACGTTTATCCAGCGGCTGTACAGCTCTGCTCCTTGGTCTGGGTGTTTTAAGCACCAGCTCCCTTGCTACATGCACGGAAATCGGTGCGGGATTTGCCAGCCTCGAAAATACAGTTCCAGTGCTTTGTGCGAGCCTCGTGTTCCTCTAGCAGCGGTTCTGGGCACCGAATGTACTGATTTTGGACAGTCGGATTTTTCTTTAACCATCAATACAACCTTTATAATTCGTAAAACGTGTTGGTTTTGTTTTTAAAGCAGCAGCATTTTGCTAATATTTAGAGATGGGCAAACAGTTGATGTAGTTGGGATAATACTGTCCAAGACAAAATTAGGAAGCGACTGCTGGGATCACAGACATCTGTTCCCTCTATCTGTAGGAAGCCACATCAGAGGCTGGATCATGTCCTAAGACCATTAACTGATGAGGGGGGAGCAAACCACATATTAAACAACTTTGGTAGTTGAATTTTGTATGTGGATTTTTTTTCCCCCGATGCCTCTCTTGGCCAACAGAAATCACTGAACTAAAAAACTATTCTTGCACCCCAGTTCTGCCTTATTCATATTGCAGAAATGATTTTCAAGGAGACATAATGACAAAAAAAATTGTTGCATACTTCTGTACCTGCCTTGTTAGCAGATGGTGCTATTCAAAATAAAGGTACTTAAAAGATTGTAGTACAGCGGATCTTTCTTCTTCTTTCTGTTGGCTAAATACATTTTTTCCTTTTACTGTAACAATAATACTATTTTCCAGGTGCTGCACTTGAGTTTTCACCATTTAATCACATTGTTCCTGTTTCTTCATTATCAACTGACTCTCAAAAGAAGTGGGAAGTTTTGCTTACTTGCAAAAAACCCCACCAACTGTGTTTAGCAAAATGTAATCTTTTTCCCAAAATCTGTTGGCTCTGTTCTTTCTCATTTCTTTCTTTTTTTTTATTTGAAAGGCGCTGCAGAGTTGAAGAGTGCCAATACAAAATGCAGAGTGTTTCCCAGATTAGGAAAATACCTAACACATAAGAGCTGGATTGTAGTAGTGTTTGTGCAGTTAAAGCTTCTCAACGTTGAGTTACAAAAAGTCTCTTGCACCAGAAAAGCCTTCACGTGACTGTAGTCATCCCTGTTTTGCCCTCTTTAGGTGGATAAGATAGTGGACCAGCTGCAGCAGTTCGTTCAGAGCTATGATCTGGCCGCCCTGCGGGATTACTGGAGTTATCTGGACCGACGCCTTTTCAGCCGTTTGGAAGATGTGTACCGGCCAACAGTGAACAAGCTGAAAACCAGCTTATTCCGATACTACCTCGTCCATACCGTTCAGGTGGTGTTTGATTTTTAAGCTTCCCTTTTAAAAAGGATCCTGGTCTCTGAAACCGGAGCAATGAAATACCCTTGTGAGCCTCTTGACGGCCCCGGTGGGTAAAGGATGAGCAATTCATGTGTCATATCAGGACTGTGGTAAGGAGTCTGATGTGGATTCACATGACAAACTTGTAAGCAGGATAGGGAAGCTCAGGCGGGAGGGAAATGCGGTTAGCTGGGAGCGAGATATCCACACTTGGACATGAAAGCGGGTTCCCCTCAGACAGGATGGCTGTTCTGCTGGCTGAGTCCTGCTCAGCCTCTGTTAATAACTTGGATACTGGGAGAGATCACAAGGTTCATAAACACCAGCTCATGTGGCATTGCCATGAGGACAGAGGAAGGCAAGAACAGTGCTCAAAGCAATCTTCATAAGTTGAAGAAACAGGCAGAAAAAAGCCCCAAGCGCCTGTATGGAGGTACAGAACAAGGAACGATGGAGCAGGCGGCGGCAGGGCAGGGCATTACTGCAGCGCTGAGGGCTGACAGGCAGGATTGTCTGTACTCCTTCCTCTCCAACCTGCTGGCAGGACTCATCCAGTCCTTCTGGGCACCACAGTTCTTAAAGCATCAAGGCAGTTGGAGGGTCCAGAAGAAAAAAAAAAAAAGTGACTTGAAGTTGGTGGAGTTGAGCTTCAGTTTCTAAGCGAAGGGAGAAGTGGGCTTCAAATCTGTACAAGGGAATGTGGGAGAGAAAATCAGGGAATGTTTTTTGTTTGCTTTGAATAGAACAGAAAATAATGATCTTAAAATGGAGTGGAGATTATCTTGTTGAAACCCTAGGAAAGTCAGTGGAATATACTCCACAGGGTGGGCTTTGGCAAACAGAATAGACAGATACCTGTCAGGAATTCACGATTCCTTTCTTACCATTTAGAAGCAATGTTTCCTTCTTGATTCCCTGACTGAAAATATTAAATGATGGGGGTTGGTGGAGGAGTCAAAATCTAACGCACATTTCTGGAAGTGCATTTTCTCATGTTTTGTTTTGCCCTGTGCTTACCCCGAGGCATGACTGTCCTGTCTGAATAATGTATCAGAAGGAAACCTTTTCAGGCTACATCTGCTGTAGCCTTGAGTAATTTGAAGTATACTTTGGTCCTGTATACGAACGCTCACAGCTTATATCAGTGCACAAACTGCACTGGTGTAGCTGGAAATCAGTGTAAGTGGTAAGTTCGATTTGCCTCAGCCTTTAAACAAGGCTGTGGTGACTAGAAAGAAAGTTGGATTAAGTGCATTTGTGAGCTTCTCCTAGTGCATTTTGAGATTCTTTCGTTCCTATGTGAATCTGTTTACTCCAAAAGCTCTGTTGGGTGGTGAAAGTAGTTGTTAGTCTATTCGTAACAAGAGCAAAGATTCCTAGAACCCATGTGGTGGTGTGAATGGAAGCATGAACCATGTTGTTCTTGCTGTGTTTCAGACCGGCCGCAATGACAAGGCGCAGGAGTTTTTCCTCAAGCAAGCCTCCGAGCTCCAGAACCAGGCAGAGTGGAAGGATTGGTTTGTCCTGCCCTTCCTCCCTGCCCCGGACTCCAACCCCACCTTCGCCACCTATTTCACACGCCAGTGGGCAGATACGTTTATCGTGTCCCTGCACAACTTTCTGAGTGTCTTATTTCAGTGCATGCATATCCTTTTTGGCAACTAATGGTTAAATCTCCCTTGCCTTGGTGTTATGCTTACTGTTAACAGTAGTGCCAAGAATACAGTATTACAGAACTTGCTGCTTTCAGGTGGTTGTTCGGAGCCAAGACTTATTAGGAAGCTGGTGTTTGCCAGAGGATGTTGGAATAGTTATTGTTCAATTATCTAATGATATGTTATATTCCCTGGGCACAAACAGTTGTGGGTTGTTGCTAATGCTGAACTCATCCCTATGCTAGTGGCTAGAAAACTTGTGCATGTTTTGTTCTGAAACGCTTTTCCAATTTGCTTGGCATGGTACAAAACAGGCGTGCAACCTTGGGAGATAGTCCATGACAGAACTAGCATCTCCTGTTAGACCCTTCTCTGGGTCCGTGTTCACAACATTGTCTAGTGACAGCTCACTAAAACAGGGCAGTTCAACGTTGGCAGAAGTAACAGCTTTTGTCCTGCACTACCGATTTCTGACCTTGTTAGTTTACTGATGGAGCTGGAATACAGCTCATCTTCAGCTGTTTCTTCAGTGTACTCTAATGCAGTAACATAACCTGACTTGTCCTCCGCTTCTGACATGTAAAAAGGAAGAATCTAAAACTCTGCAAAGCCTATGTGAAACAATTTGTGCAAAAGTAAAGTTGGCTTAGGTAAATGAGCTGTTACTAGTCTTCTGGCCTTGCACGTACTTCTTGCTAGAAATACGAACTGGGCAGCTTTGCTGTCTTACAGGCAAATGGCCAGTATGAAGTGCTGGCTTTTAGAATTAAGGCAGGTGCACGTGAGTTCTTGCCTTGGTTTTCTTTAACGTCCCTCACCAGTTCCAGTCATTTTGAACTTTGAAGCTGAATGTCTCAGGAGCAGTCTCATACAAGAAGAAAATGAATCGTTGCGGCATAAGGTCAGAACTGAAGTCACTCTTTAGTCGCTGACTGACTGAGGCTGTGAGTTTTGTAAAATTCGTTCCATCCATTCAAGAAAGTTGTAACTGTTCAGTGCAATTATTCCAGGGCAGATTTTTCTGTAAGTCCTGTGTTATTTTGGTCTATCTTTCAACTGTCTCCAGCAAACTTAGGGTTGTGATCGTATTGTGAAATGTCTGTTCAAGGTATTACTCTCCTGCCACTGGAGATGACTGTCCCTCTCCCTGTGCTGTCTGACAGGTGGCTGGATACTGTGCAAACTCCTTTCCTGCTACACCGCAAAGTCAAGACAAGCTGAAACTAGTGGCAGGTTAAGGGCATATATGGGTGACTACTTGGCATGGAAACCTGTGAATAGTATTCAGTCACTTCCAGATTTTAGCTGATGGAGCAATAGAAACAGGCAATAACTTCTGGCAAAGATGCAGAAACTGTTTCTTCTAAAATGGCCACTTCATCATGGTTGAAGTGCACTTAAAGCAATTTAGATCAACTAATGGAAATGTTGTAAATGTCTGTTTCCTGGTTCTAGACTGTACAGTAAATGGTAAGAAGGGCTGACCAGTTCAGACAAAGTGTTGCCCAGCTCCATGTCTTGTTTTTTACAGTATCATCAGCAGATGCTTAGAGAAAGGGTGTAAGAACATGTAACATGAGTTGGTCCTTTCCGAGTCCAATCTCCCATTAGAGAGATTCAGGAAATCTACAGTTTTAGAACTTTCTAAACTACAGATCACACGTGGATGATCATGTAAAGTGGGAAGCCTTGTTCACATAAGCAGGACTTCAGTTTCACTTCCTCAAACATCCCAAGTAAAAGCGCTCTCTATATGAATACTTCAGTAAAGTAAATTTTGTGTTTTACCTCCTCTGTTCTGTTATATATTGTGCTTCCTCTTTCAACTGTTTTGGTAGCTGATCAACGTTGTTAATTTGTCCTAAAAATGTTGAAGCAAAATAGAATAACTGATTTCAAAAAGGAGGCTTTTTTATTTTTGCGAAAGAAAGGCAATGTTTGTCACTGTGGACTGTATGGAGTCAGTGGGTCAGGCAAACGTTGACAGGAGAGTTCTGCAACGATGATCAATAAATAGGGACAGCAGGATAAAGTTTTGAAATGGAGCTATTTTCTTCCCTCAAATTTTGTATTCTGTACTTTTAGTCAAATTAAAGCTGTTTTTTGTTTGTGGTATGTTGATTGATACCACTTACAGACTGCAGAAGTGTTCTCTGGCAAATAGGCAGAGGTAAAAACTAGACCTTCCTTTTTTGGAGAACTGCTCAGGTCAGAAAAGGAAGCAGCTACCTATAGAATACAGATTTAAATAAAAAATGGCCTGAATAAATATTGAATTCAATGCTAGTTCAAATTAAGTAGTGATTCCGATTTCAGTATTCAAACAATGCAAATACATGAATAGCAAGCTGGATTTCTAAAAGTCATTTTTTCTTGTAATTTCTGTCCTTAAATACTATGATACAAGGAAAAAGAAGAATTATATCTGAAAAACAAATGTACGGAAACAGAAAAGCCTGAGGAACTCTTCATATGAACAAGAGTCACAGGCATAAACCACATCCGTCACAGAAAGCTGTATCCTGAGGTTCCCCTCTGCTAAGAGAGAAAAAGAAAAATGTCTCTTTCTCCATAATGTGGAGATAAATCGCGCTGTTGTGCTTGGGAGGGAACTGGGCAGGGTGTGGAGCTGGATTTCAGGGTGATCTGATGGCGTTGACCTAAGTACATCCTGCCAGCTCGCCAAACCCTGGGCTGTGGGAAGAAGATTACCTTGTAGGCTGGGTGCCCGTACATCGCTACTGTCAGTCACATGCATTACCCTGGTCTTGAACTGCCTGCGCAAAGTGGCTGATCCCTCTGCCCTGGCCAGCTCTCATTTCCCAGCACCATTAACGTTCCTACAGCAACAGCCCAAGGAGAGGAGTTGAAGGGTTTTAAGTAGGCTCCGGTTTCCCTGTGTGTAAAGTACTGATTGTTTTGACTACTTGGACTAATGTGGTGCTCAGCCAGTCAGGGCGGCTTTCTTCCCTCCCCACCCTTCTCGGGCTGTTGAAATAAAAGGAATAAACAGCTTCAGCAAGTGGGAAGGAGGTGAATCTGGGTGACCCTCTGTTTACTTGGCTCTCTTCTCTCCTTGTAGCTGTTTGCTTTGCAGGCTGAATCCTCCCGCTTGAGGAAAGAGGAACTGGAGGTGGAACAAGCAGTTGTGCATCACAAGTTGCCTGCATATGTGGCCAACATGGATCGACTAGGGGACTCTGAGCTGTGAGTGCCTGCAGAGGAGGAACCAGGGACAGGCTCTGCTGTTTTTATTGGGTTAGGGAGCCTCCTTCAGGGTCATTTCCTTGTTCCCTGCCCTGGGAATCAATGCAGGAAGACATCCAGGCAGAAATTCTGGTGACCTGAGTAGGTTTAATGGGGGAATTCGTGACGGGCATTTCTCCTGCTGTTTGGGAGAGAGATTCTTGCCAATCGGTGAGAGCCTAAGCACTCATGGAAGTGATTCTGCTCCGCTCTCAGCATTGCACTAAGATGTTCTGGGCCACCAGGGCACTGGTAGCAGTGCAATACCCTGCAGTATTGCTCAAATGAAGTGGATTGTCTCTTGACTCCTAGACACTCTAGTGCCCTGTGTTGTTTTGTAGACACTGTTACTGCATGACCCAAAGGGTTACGCAGAGACGTTTCTTGATTTTGTGAAGTCAAGGGAAAGGGAGCTTCTCTTCTACGAGGCTCAGTTATGCACAGAATTCCCCATAAACTTGCTGCCGTTAAAATGTCTTTTATGGCTGCATCTATTGTATTCATATCTGCAGAAATTAGGCAGTGTACACAATGATACACCTTGTTCAACTGGTATTTAAACTCTCATTTTTCCCTCAGTACACAGTCATGCAAATCAAGTTTGTGTGTTTGAATTCATTGTATTAGTGAATTACCCCCCCCTTTGCTTTAAAAGGATCTGAAAGCAAATGTAGCTTAGCCACAAGGTATTAATAACTGCTGGGGCTTTGACTTTCTCATGTGCTTCTTTCACTTCTATTCAGACAGGAGGGCCATTTCTCGGTGCCTTTTCCAGTCTCTGTTCAACCCAAAGCCCAGATTTGGTAGAATGCTTCCTTCCTAGAACAGAGGGTAGATGTGATTGTGTTCCCCTTCCCCTGCGTGCTACTCTGCTCTCAGAGGAGGCTGTAGCGGAGTGAGGTCAGACAGTTACATTCTGGGAAGCAGCTGCTGCTTTTGGCATTGTGGGCTGAGAAGGGAGGTGTGTGTAATTGTAGAAATGGACCTAAACTTTCTTGTTTTCTTTGGGTCCAGTTTTTGAGATATTGAGGGCCTGTGTTTTAAAATTGCTGAACATCTCAGGGTGTTCAGTGAAACGCTGGGTACTGAATGCCTCTCGAAGTAGGTCTGTTTTATGCCTTGAATTGGGAATCCCAGCTGAATAGGTACTTTGGAAATCTGGATTCCTCTGCCTATCTCTTAGGGTCTTTCTAAACTAACCATATGGAGTGGAAGGAGTTTGAGGTGGCCCTACAGGGGATTCAGCAACAGCTGGACCCACTGTCTCAGTGGCATCTCTGAGAAGTGAGCTTTGGTTACAGTAATTATAATGATCTGCTCCAAGCACTAACAGAATGTTTTAAAACAGTTTTTTTAATGCAAAGTGGTCTGTTGGCTTGGGAAGGAACATTTGTCCTCCACTGGTTCGAACAGCTGGCACTTGCTTGTTGGGTGGTCTTTGGTCAAGTTGTCTGGCTACACTTTCATATTCTCTTTGGTGGGTTTTATTTGAGGGGTTTTTGTTTTGTTTCAATTAGTGATATGACCTGCAGCCAGAGGAATACTGCACATTCTCTTCAGTCCCGGGGAGGCTTTCTGTCCTCTTTTCTCTCCCAAAGTAAAAAAGGCCCTTCCAGACCAGCCTATCCAAGTGGGGCGTCTCCAACGCAGACTGGCAGTATGCTGCTAGGGAAGAAAGAACCAACAAATCACCAGGTAATTCTCAGCTATGTTTCTTGAAAGGTGCTCAGTATCCAAGGAGTTAACTTGCAGCACAGCACTGCTCCAAGCTTTTGCTTCCATCTGAAAAAATAAAAGGTCCTTTCCTTCCTTGCAAGTGTATGCTGGGCCTGAATGCAGCACAACAGCTGCTGTTGTCTGGGGGCTTGTGGAGCCCTTGCAAGTACTTGGTTTCTTTGCCTCCTCTTATGCTGTTTGTTCTGCAGCCTAGCACAAGTGTAACTTTGCCAAATCATTCCTCTGCTTTCCAGAGTGCCAAAGGGAAAGAAGGAACAGTGAGCTCTAAGGACGGGAAGAGCCACTTCAGTGGGTTAATAACAGGCGAGTCAAGTTCCCTGCAGCAGCGGCAGAAGCGCTTGCAAGAGCATGGGAAGGAAAGGAAGGAACTGCTGTCAAAAGGGACCTTCCAGGTACTGGACAACACTGCAAGGCTGGGAAGCAGAGGGCTGGTATTTCTGTAGTTTGTTGTGATAGGTGGTAAAACAAGTGCAAGTGTTCCTGTTAAGCTTCTGATTGCTACTTTGATCTAACTGTATCAAAGGTTAATCTGTGTAGTTAATCAACTCCTTCCACACTCAGTTTATTCCTGTGTTCCTGGAAGGGAATCAGTATTGACATTTCAAATGGAAGAAAAGTTGTCTTTTGTTATGATCTTTTCACCAGCCTGGTCCTGGGGAGGGTATGTTCCATCCACCTTAATGGTTATGTTCAAATACCTTGTTATAATCTCTGTTCCTTAATGGCAATGGGCTTGGCTCACCCGTCCTGCCCAAGTGAGTTCTCTCCTGTGGGTTCTTAATGCTGGCTTGTGCAGGCTCTGTGTGGGACAGACAAAAAATGATAAAAAGTTTTCCTAGATAGGAGTGGAAATATCGTTTGTAGCAATGTTTGCTTTTTGGAATTTTTTTTTTCAATGTATGTTGCAGTTTTGCCTGGGGGTTTACCTTGCTTTCTAATCTAATGAAATAATAAAACTATGTCCTGGATTTGAACTGCTGAAGGTCAGTGGACTACTTCTGTTCACCTGTGTATTGTCTGGCTTTCAGCAGGCGTGTGGTCAAAGGATACCGAGCACAGGAATGATGGCTGCATCTCAGCCATGTTTATTTTGGCTGTATGAGACACTCTGCTATGGGGGAGAGATAGTGCTGAGGGACTGTTGCCTACAGGCCCGTATGTGTGGCTGTTCTGTGTTTGGGAGCGCTGCTTTAGATAGGAAATGTTACTTCACCACTTAGCATTCAAGGCTATTAGAACTTTTCTCTTCATGGCTCATCTAAAACATTTTAATTAAACATCGGTCAGAAAATTCCAAAGCCCAGTTTCCCAATAAGTATCCTTTGACTTTCCTTTTTCGGTGATGTTCCAGGTTGCGGCAGTGTTTTCCTGGCTCTGTAAGAGTTGCTTCTTGTGCTCTAGGGGAAGCTGATAATACTTAGCTTTCCATTGTTCTCAAAGCACGTGAGCAAAAAGAAACTGAAAGACGGCACTGTTTTTTTCACGAGTGTCATTCATTGGTGGTTATCTCCCCGCATAAACTAACACAGAGGGGCTTTCTTTGATTTATTTCCCAGTCTTGTCCAGCGTCGTGGTTTCAGATGACTTGATTACGCAGTATTTGATCCATTACTCAAGATGTGAAAGCTACTATACGTACGGCAAGGATGTGTTAGGGAACAGGGGTTCAAACCCATCGATACCAATAGCGTTTTGGGGGCCTTTCATCTTCAGAGGATGGTTTAGCAAAGGAACGCTTGCAGGTGTTTTCTTGGTTTACATGCTATATCTGCTTCTTGTTCGGCTTCTGGTGGCAAGGGAGGGCTATGCTGCTTTCAAACACTTCTGTGTGCCGCAGTACAGATCTTGTCTCATTTGGATACCTTCACCTCCTAAAACTCCATTTGTTCTGTCTGCCCTGTCAAGTTGGATTTTAAACTTTTAGACTCGTGTGTTGACTCTGCCGTTGTCATCAGTGGCTGCAGTGGCTGACCCAGTGCGCAAAGACTAAACCTCTGGCAGAGGAGGGTAATCCATCCACTGGGGCTTACCATCCAACAAGAGTTTTTGTGCAGGTTTACTGAATTACATGTTTTACAGACTTAACTTACATTGCTGAATGCAAGAATTTCTTGAAATATGTTGATTTACTTGTGAATCTGTGCTCTAATGGCATCATCAAAACAGGTCTCTCCTATCAGCTGAGGTATGCCAAACAGATGTTGTGGTTCCTTTAATTCTTACAGGAAAGTGTATGGCTGGGCACGTGAAGTGGGATACAATGGACTCTACACCCAAGGAGGCCATATTAAATGGTGCAATTGTGCACTACACTATCCTTGTGCATTGTTGAAAGGTCCCTGGCAGAAGGAGTGTTGAGCTGACAGTGTTTCTGTTTCAGTGCAGCTTCTTGGGTTTTTGTCCCAGCAGGCTGGGGTGGCTGAAGAGCTTCATCTGGAGCTGCTGCTTCCTTGTATTTCACACAGGATTTCTTCCTTCAGGGCCAAAGTGCTGAGAAGAAAACGGATATTAGCACAGCTGAGACGGAGCCATGCTCAGAGCTGCATGCTGAGCAAGTAGAGACTTCAACCAAAATGCCTACCAGCAGTGCAGAGGCTACAGGCGTCCGGCAGGAGCAGCCTTTCATTGTCCTGAGTCAGGAGGAGTATGGGGAGCACCATTCATCCATTATGTACTGCAGGTAATGGACTGGCAGAAGACGGCTTTCTCGTAGAAGCCTCTGTAGATGACTGGCTGTGTCTGGCCTTTTTCTTCCAGCCTCTGTTCTGTCCTGCACATCGTGCATGTACTCTCAGTTGCAGGACGGTCAAGTTGGTGTGACCGAAAATAGCCTGTACCTTGTGCAGCGAGAATGGATGGAGGGTTGTGACTGGGGGTTGGCAGCCAGGAGGAAACTCCCTGGGAAAGCAGGATAGTATTGCTTAAGGGCATTATGCTTTGCATGTGGAGCTTGGTTTGCTTCATTGTGCCAGTTAGAGTGGACTGAGCAGAAAGTTCTGATTCCTGCAGAAGGAACTGGTGTGTGGCCAGGAGTATGTATGTGCTGGGGTATCTACTTGCATCTAAGAGCTTAAGGGAGAAAAACATCCAATCGGTTTCCTTCTGCACATAGGGTTGATTGTTCTGGACGGAGGGTGGCCAGCTTGGATGTGGATGGGGTCATCAAAGTCTGGTCTTTTAACCCCATAATGCAAACTAAAGCTTCATCCATTTCCAAATCTCCATTGCTGTCTCTGGAATGGGCGACCAAGCGTGATCGGCTGGTGAGTAGTCTGCGTGTGGAGTCTCGAGAGTCACAGCAGATGAGTTGGGGCTGTGTTGCACATTAACTTCTAGACAGCAGCATTGTGGATAAGATCAGAGCAACAGTTTATTTCTGCCTGAGGGGGGCATGGGGATCTGAAGCCTGTAGGATCTAAAAAAAACTAGAGTGGGGAGTGTGCTCTGTGTATTGAACAAGGAGTTCACTGCTGGTTGCCCTGCGACAGAAGTTCCCAAGCTGCAGTGTGGGTACAGCTGCAGGATAGAAGTATTTCCTTTAAGGGAAGTGCCCCTCTCCCTGCAGAGCAGGCAGCCACTTGCAAATGCAGGCAGGGGCAAGCTGGTTCAACAGCCCCTGAGGACCCTGCAGCAGGGAGCTGTGGAGCTTTATTTGCACCCTGAGCCAGAAGCAGAGAAGGGAGAGCGGGGCTGAGGCGCTGGGGTGTGTTGTTGGCATTCTGCTTGTGCAGGTATGAAAAGGGCTCCATAGCCAGTTTTATACTGGTGCCTTATGAGTTTGGGGTTGGTGGTGTGGAGCTTGGGGCTTGTTTAAATATCATGATAGTTTCCTATAGCACGTTTTCTTCAGTTCTGTTACCAGAGAGGAGTTTAAAATTATATGCATTCTTCAGAGTCCTAGAACTGTTGCTAGTGTTTCATTCCCTTGGCGAAGAGACAGGGCTGTGTGAGAAGGCAGGCCTGCAACTGAAGGAATATTGTTCACACTCTGGCACTGATGATGTGTTGCTCCTAACCCCAGAATACCACCTGTGAAGAGCTGGTGCTACAGCTTCTCTCTTTCTTTGTTTTGCTCTTAAAAAGGAAGTTGTCCATGCAGTTGTTCTGATGTTTCTTCTGCTTTGTGGAGTTTATTTCCTGCTTGCTGCTAGAAAGATTCTTCTTTCTGAAATATATGGGGATTCAGCAGCAAACCAGGCTCTGAAGTGAGAAGGATCTGGCTTGCTTCATTTTCTTTGAAATGCATCCTTTCATGCTTTTACTTAGACTTTAAATAGTAGTGCCACTGATGGAGCATGTGTGAGCCCTTCTGAATGATTTCATTCTCCCCTGGCTGAAAGAAGGTGGCTTCTACTTGGTTTTGTCTTAGATTCTTAATTCTGTGTTACTCTTTCCTTGCTCACCTAAATATTGAGACCGCACATATGTTTTGCATCCTATAATGTTGAGCCGTACTCTAGAAAGTGGCTTTTACTCCACCTTGGTGCCTATCAGATCTTTCTCTTGCTGGAAGGCAGTGCTTTCACTCTGACTTCTATGGCTCTGGGGTAGTCCTACTCAGCATGCTGTGCACAGAAAGACAAGACGTACCCTAATGGAGCGATGTTTAATCTGAATGCATAAGTAGAAAAAAATTTACTCTATGGTGGTGGTGGTTGGACAGCATCATTGTACTCACTCTCCTTTTATCTCCTCCTTGCTGGTTTCAAGCTATTGCTTGGCAGTGGGGTTGGAACGGTTCGTCTTTATGACACAGAAGCAAAGAAGAATCTTTGTGAAATCAGCATTGATGAAGACATGCCCAGGTAACTCTGGAATACTGATTTATTTTTTTCATATATAAATACAAATGTTGTCATGTTTATCTGTGAAAAGGTGGGTGAAGTCTCAACGTTCCTATTGCAACTGCAGAACTGTCTAGGCTTGATGCGGTAGGCAGTCCCTTATCTGAGCAGTGTAAAACTGGTCAGTTAAATGTGAGACACTCAAAATTTGTCTAAGCACATGAATCCTATCCTCCTTTACAGTGCACCCTGTCTTGAAGGGTCTTAATGGGAAAGCTTGTAATCGAGTGTTGTGCTTGAGGCAGTTGATGGAGAGAGGCAATTCAGACTGTTTGTTGTATTTCAGGATCCTCTCACTTGCCTGCAGTCCAAGTGGGGCCTCCTTTGTGTGTTCTGCGGCAGCCCAGAGCCCCATCTCCCACATGGACTTCTCAGCAGTCAGCTCCGGAGGCAAAAGCATGAACCAAGTTCCTGGGAAGCTGCTGCTGTGGGACACTAAGACAATGAAGCAGCAGGTACTTGCTGGGTTTCTTTCCTGTCTCGGTCTGCTTGCTGAGAATGAGTGTCTTCTGTTTCTCTTTCTAAATTATGTTTTTCAATACCCTTCTTTTTTTCCCGCTTTCCTCTTTTCTCCTCTGTCCCAGGCAGGATAAAAATGAATAGTGTAAGTAACTGCAGGGTTTGGGAGGGTGTTTGGTTTTTTTTTGAGGGATTCTTCAAAATAATCTTCAAAATAGCTTTGTTTCTGTCCTGCCTGCAGAGTTTGTGACACGAAATGTTCCGAGTGGATTGAATGATGCTTGCCTCAGGCTTTCTCTAGTTGTGCTATACTGAAGGGTTTTCTTTGCTGCAATTTCCCCTGCCCTACCTGTTTTTAAGTGAAGTGCTTCTTTCAGAGATTTCACCTCATGTCATCATCTTCATTGTTTTGATTTAGAGAGGTCAGATTCTGTTCCATCCTTTGCCCCTAAGAAATGCTGTCCCTGACATGTAGGAGAAAGCAGCGTACTCAAGCTAATGCCTGCCAGAAGCTGATTTTGCAGCCTTGAGGCAGTGGTCAAAAAAGCTGTGGCTTGGCTGAGGTGAATTGTTGGTTTAGTGTTACAGTAAAATGCAGCTGCCAACCTTGAAATCTGTAGCCATGAGAGGTGTAGGGCTCCAAACTGGAGGAGGAGTTCTTGCTACTACTTCTTCCCTCCCCTGGAGATCAGCTCTTCAGCACCCCCTGCTCCGTTTCTCAGTATTAATGCAGACTTTCTCTTCCAGCTGCAGTTCTCCCTGGAGCCTGAGCCCATTGCTATTAACTGCACAGCCTTCAACCACAATGGCAACCTGCTGGTCACTGGGGCTGCAGATGGGATTGTTCGTCTCTTTGGTATGTTGAAATTGGGCGGTGAGGTGGTCTCTGTGTCCCCCCAGCTGGCTGCCTCTAGCACCATTTTTCTGCCAGCAGGGAGGCAGCTGTGGGACATACCTTCTACCTTGGTGTTCCGGCATTTTCTCTCTTCCCCAATAGCTCTCAGGAGCAAATTGATATAAACTTCTGGCCTGGCTGCTGAGCTGGAGGCTGCAGTCCCAGGTTTGTGGGAGGACAGAGCTGGCAGAAGCTGTGAGGGACAGGGTAGCAAGGGGAGGAGAAGAAGAAAGGTGGCAGTGGGGCTTGGATGCAGAATGCCTGTGGTTGGCAGTGAACGTGGAATAAGCAGCCCTGTAAAGCCAGAGAAGAGGTGACTAGTTACAGGCAATGATTTTTGTGGCCGTGTAAAAGCCTCATACTGGAGAATAAGCACAGAGTGCTGGGATTGGATTGGGCTCCTCCAGGCTGGTTTAGGGGGCTGGGACAGAGACCTTATGAATGTAAAGTACCTCCCTCTCTTCACCTCAGCTCTGTGTGAGTACGCAGAGTGTTCAGTACTGATTCTCCCCTCAGATATGCAGCAGCACGAGTGCGCCATGAGCTGGAAGGCACATGATGGGGAAGTCTACTCCGTTGAGTTCAGCTATGATGAGAACACAGTCTACAGCATAGGCGAGGATGGCAAGGTAGGCTCTGGGTGACCTTCTACTGGTCAGTTGGCAGTGAGATCCCTTCCCCATGTGGTGGGGGTAGCAGTAAAAATACCCTCAGAATCTGCAGGATCTGTGGGCTGCTATTTGTAACCTTAGGTGTGCAGCACCACCCTGCTGCATGCAGTCCCTGCAGAGAGGGTGGCTGGAAAGTGTATTAACAGGTGGAACTGTCTTGGACCTTGTCTACAAATCCTACTGTTGGTGACATCCCCTTCCTAGGGAATCCATGTGAAGGTGACCTTTCTGTGCCCCTGAGATCATCACCACATTTGAAATCTGGGATTCCCCAGGGAGCAGATCCTTGACCATTCTGCATAAATTTCTTTGTCAGCCTCTCCCTGTTGCTTATAATAAAGGCTTCAGTTTGTGCAGTTCCACAGTCTTCAGCCTAGAGGTGTGGCTCAGGGAGGGAGACTGCCTGAAGGTGTGGGTCCTTGGCTGGTGAGAGTTAAGTGAATTTACACCAGGATCCTGCATGCAATGTGGAAGGAAACGTAGGCAGCAGTGCTCGTGGAAGGTAGGACATATGTTTGCCTGGATAGTAGGTACAGCCTTAGCAGCCTGTGTTTTATAAATATAGCCACTTAGATAAAGATGTCAAAGTGCCATCTTCTGTTTGTGAGCAATAGCCACTTCACTTAAAAATGATGAGTGGCCCCTCTACTTTCATCCCAGTCAATTTAACGATGGGCTTTTGTCATCTCTTTTTGTCATTCTAGTTTATTCAGTGGAACATCCACAAAAGTGGCTTGAAGGTGTCAGAATATGATCTTCCCAGCGAAGCTACAGGTCCTTTTGTTCTGTCTGGGTACAGCGGCTACAAGCAAGTCCAATTCCCACGAGGAAGGCTTTTTGCTTTTGACTCTGAGGGCAACTATATGTTGACATGTTCTTCTACTGGGGGAGTAATTTTTAAGGTAAGTCTGAGAAGTGGTGGGGAGTACTCTGACGCATCCGTACAAGCTTTTTCTTGTTACAAGGCTGCAACAGCAGCCACTGGAAGTTCTCAAGCAGCACCTACCCATCCCTGCTCTGTGAAAGTTGCCGGTCCGTTTCATACAGTGTGCATTTTAGCAGCATGTGGTGTTTAGCAAGTGTTTGAGCCCTCTGTAAGCATTTGGCCCTCTATATGTAGCCAGAGGATGTGTGTACCTTGTTCTTAAAGCTTAGCTGCAGCAGTTTTCCGTACTGCCCAAGTACCTGCGATAAAGTTTTAGGGTTTTTTATTACATTGATGCCTGCCAGTGCAACGCAAAATGTGTGACTGTTGACTGATGCTCACCTTTAATCCGCCTTGTGAACTTGCTGATGTTAGTTCCAGCCTGATTCTTTCCTCTGACTGTGTACTGAAATGAAATGAAGGGGAAGGCTGAACAGTTCCAAGTACCCAAATTTCTGTGCCTCAGGAACAAGTGGTTACTGATCACATGCCCCTTGGCTGCCTTTTCTTGAGCCGATACCCATCAGTATAAGCCATCGCAAGGCAGATTAGATGGAATTTTTACTTTGCATCTAGGGCATTCAGAGCACCCGCATTAACATGAGCTACAGCTTAAGACTTAACGTGCTCTTCATCAGTGTGTGCTTTTAGCCTGCCTTGTTCCATTATTGAAGCTGAGCTGCTTGAGCTCACATGCTTCTGTTGTGAGACTGGAAATTTGTTTCCTTGTGTGTGCTAATACATCTCAAAATCTCCCTGATTATTAGTACACATAATTAAGCAGAAAAGGGATATGGAGTCTGTAGCAAGCTTTGGCTTCCTCTGTGGGTACACTTGCCTCCTTAAAATCTTATTCTTTCCTTCTTTTAGTTAAATGGTGAGGAAAAGGTTCTGGAGAGCTGCCTTTCCCTGGGAGGACACCGAGCCCCTGTTGTCACAGTGGATTGGAGCACAGCCATGGACTGTGGGACCTGTCTCACTGCCTCTATGGATGGGAAGATTAAATTAACAACCTTACTGGCTCAAAAGTCTTAACCTGGACAGCCGTGAAGGGAAAGAGCAACAGACTTCACAAAACCAGTGTTAACTCCACAGGAACAAACTGCATGGGAGAGAAGGCAAACCACAGTCTCTCTTCTCATTGTAGCTTTTGCCTCTTGAGAAATGTTAAATACATTTGCCAAACCACTGTGCAATAGAATGCCAGTATGGGACTGGATCAGTGGCAGCGCTAAATAAGTCTCCACTGACCCAGTGTGGCAGCCAGACTCCCTCCGTTAGGGAGTCTTGGGTAGCACATGGCTAGAAGGCTGCTGGGATCGTGTCAGGGGTTCTGCAAAGGAAGGTGAGGCTGGAGGAGGTATGCATGAAGCAGCACAGTGCATGGTGATAAGATGGCTCAAACTGGAAAGGCCTGTGCAAACCAGAGTATTCTTTCAGTATAGCATCTGTTGTTGTGCTTTTTTTGTTTTGTTCTCATTTTGATTTTTTTTTTCCATAAAAGAAAATATTCCCTTGCACTTGATTCCTGTGTTCTTTTCAGTTGTTGCTGCAAAGCACAGAGGGTGGCTGGGACAGTGGTCTGCAAAGGAAGTCTTCTGCATGGAGAAAAGACCCTTGTGCTTTCACCAGGTGCTTCTGGCACTGACACCTGCACACTGGGGGTGAACCAGTGCAAGACACCCAGGAACAAAACCAGTTGTGTTTGCTTGGATGTACTGCGATGTCTGCTACCAATGAGAGGAGAGATCCCGAGCATTTCCTGAGAAATGCTTGTGTTGAAGTTCAGAAGCTACGTAATGTGTAGCAGCTACCTGATGGCGGATAGAAGGAGGGAAGGCCAGAACCTGTCTGGTCCTGTATCGTGCCCTCTGTCACTGGAGCTGTCACCCCCCTGCACCCTGCTAACATGAGGCAAGTGCTGTGCTTAGGTATTACATAGTCTTTGAATGGGCTGCTAAGCAGCTACGTTTCATCTGCTTACACATCACCACAGAGCTTACTGCTGCTTATGTCCTTGGCCTTTATGGGGAGTTTACAGTACTCATTCTCAATTATGTGAAAAACAGGTCCAACTTACTGTTTGAAAACACCTTTGGTATCCTCTAAAGGCCATTTTGGTTTTGTAGCCTGGACATCCATTAACATTCACCAATGTGAAGGGTGATCACTCAGGGAGGACGTGGAACACTATTTCAGTCTGGTTTTGCGCCACACATCACTTGGAGAGCCCAAAGTTCACCTGAACAGAGGAAGAAAAGACTCTTCCCTCCCAGGAGAACTGCAGGCACCCTGCATTTGCAAGGCCTTTTGCGGCTTTTTAAAACCATAGGCTCATGGTCAGAAGCACTTTGCAAAGATTGAATGGGAGGCTTGAATTTGCTCACAAAGGGTTATGTACATGCTTTTACAGTAGAGTTCAGTAAAGCTTGATTTCTATACAATGTGGTATTTCTTTAAAGCACTAAAAAGCCATGCTTGGTACGTTCTTCCTCCAGCGTGATGCTTCTTCCCTGTATTTCATCCAGAAGCACTTGTGATTGGTATTTCATCGTGGCCAGCTTCTTCGTTTCCTTGCTTTCACTCCCACACTTTCAAAATGAAAAAGATACATCACACACAGAGCACAAGAACAGGATCCAGACGTAGAAATTGCAGATGGTGTTCTTCGCAAAGAAGACATCGTCTCCCAAGTCCATTCTCCTCTCACAGCACTCAACCACAGATCTCTCTGCTATCCAGAGCACACAGCCTACCCATCCAAGGAGTCATGCTGATGAACACAAGTGCCCACATCTTGTCCACCAAGCAGATTCAAAACACTGTAGCACCAGGGAAGTGAGTAAACGTGTAGACTTTTCCCCTGAGGGTGTCCTGCTAGCCCATGCCCAGCCCATCTGGTCTTTTCATAAATTATCTGCCCACAAGAAATTCAAAGACTAAAACGAGTCATTCCCAGAAGCTGATCACAACATACCTACCGATGTTGGTGTTCCTTCATAGTCCATGTTGTCTGAAAAGCCAGTTATCAAGTCCTCCAGGCCATTATGAGTCTACAGCAGCGCTATAAGAAGAAACAAGAAGTCACACTAGGACTTTCCTGACTTGAAGGTCACACCTCACGGCCTTTCTTCTTCTCTTACCAGCATCAGTACAACACAGTGTTTGCCTGTCCCACAATGCCACCCAAGCACACAAAATACTACCTATGGAGGTGTCATTCCATTTTGAGTTGTGGATTTTTATCTTTGGAGGTCATCTTCGTTGCATTATGGACCTACACCTTCTGGCTAAAGTCACTAAAATGGGAAGGTGACCAGAGTACAGATGACTGAAGAATTCCTGTCACAGTCTAGTGATGCCAGTCAGGCCTGTAAGATGAAGCACTCACCACCACCAGAGCTCAAGGAACGTCCGCAACTGAAGGGACCAAATTCCTCTACTGTGTAACTGTCTGAAGTGCTGCCTCAGGTCTCAACCTCATGACTAAAGCAGAAAATACTTAAGCCAGTGCATCACTGTCAACTCCTTAACAAAGACAGCGTTAAGGAGGACTTGCTATAGTCTCATGGGACAGCCCTCAAAGCCAGAAAGCTGGGGACTGGGCCAGCAGGACTTTCAAAGCAGGCTATGGTCAGTAGAACAGAGAAACTGATCTCTCCTAGGCTTTCCAGGAAAACCTCATCTTAAAATGTCCCCACGTGAATCTGGAACTAGGCTCTGTAACTCATGAAAAGGGAAGGCTCTGACTAGCTTACTGAGGCAGAGGCTCGCAGGTCTTTCTGAAGGACTTCAATGGTCTTGGCTTGTTGCCAGGCTGTGGCTTCCAGCCTGGACTTCCCAACTTGGAGCCTGAAAAGAAGTATAGGCCTTACCAGAGAAGTCTACAAGAGCACAAATCCCAAAGGAAGAGTGTGAAAGAACCTCATCTATAACAAAAGCATCTTTGAAAATCATGTAGTATTATCTTGCTGGGATGCAAGAAGACAGACCTGTTGTTTTCACACAATTACAGGAAGTGAAGCCTTGCTCCATTGCGTTACTTCTTTACCGTTGCATGCGTTTTTCCAGCTCTGGGATAGCCACAGTTCCAGAAGATGCAGCCAGAAGGCCCTGGAGGTTACTGAAAGTTCTTCCTTCCCTCTCTTTATCCTTTATGGCTTTCTTCAGGGACTCAGTGTAACACTCAGTCCAGATATGCTGTTCTTTCAATTCCTGCAGCTGTCAAACCACAGCAAGAATCCCCAGTGGTCAGCTTAGGTTTGATAAAAAGGAGTAGACTGCTTTGGCTCTCACGTCAACTCTCAAAAACCCGTATTTCCTCTTCACCTTTTATACCGGCCCCTCTCCTACGTCTACACTGATTTCCTACAGCATTTCCTAAACACTGCCACAACACTCCTCCTCCTCCTCTTTCAAGGACTCTGAACATTCTTTGTAGGCACTTGTTCACTACTTCAACACGGTTAGAAGCTCCTCCTGCTCCTACAGTGATTTTGCAACTCCACAACAATGATGACGTGATGAGGGAATATGAAAAAGCACCAGCGTAAGACTCCAGTATGCCTACTCTTTCTCCATCAGCACACATTCCGCTTTGCCAAACTCAAGAGAAGAAGCAAATACACATGCTCCATGAAACTTGAGAAGCAGCTTTTTGAAAGGAATACACACACCCTTTTCCAATTACAGACAAAGTGACTTCATGGTTAGTGACCTTTCTAATCATAGGCGCTATATATAGGCGCTATATATATATATATATATATATAGGTGCTTGTTTATAAAACAAGGCAAATTCCTTACGTGTCACTCAATCTACGCCTGTTGCAAAGTTGTCTAGTATACTAAGACCCCCACTGTTGCTTCAAGCGGTGCAAAAAACCAGGCAGGCACCAAAGGCAGCAGGGCCGTTCTCTCCCAGCCCCCTCATCGCAGCTAGCCACACATTGAACCACCCTGGGTTACACAAAAGCCCCAAGAAAGGATCAGTTCCCTGCTCTGGTTTGCTACAAAAAAGGCCTGGGTCCCTGCCAAGGGACAAGAGACAGACTTTCTCCATACCTTAGATTTAGACCTGTCCAGTTCCTTCTGCAACTGCAGTTTCTGTTCCTGCAGGTCCCTGCTGTAGCGTTTCTTAGCTTCAAGTGAAGCTTTTGCCAGGGAGTTCTTTTTGAGAGCATCGGCAAGCTCCTGCTGGAGCTGCCTGACCTATCTCTAAAGAAATGGTGTTCCATAAGCATGGAGAAATCAGTAAGAAGATAACAACAAGAGAGATACTTTTACTTGCGGGATTATTTCATTAGATTGGTCTTCCGGGAGGCCAGCAGGTCGAGGGAGGTGATTGTCCCCTTCTACTCTGCTCTCATGAGACCCCACCTGGGAGTACTGCATCCAGTTCTGAGGTCCCCAGCACAAGGAAGACATGGACCTGTTAGAGCGGGTCCAGAGAAGGGCCCTAAAAATTATCAGAGGGCTGGAGCACACCTCCCATGAAGAAAGGCCGAGAGAGTTGGGATTGTTCAGCCTGGGGAAAAGCAGGCTCTAGGGAGACTTTATTGCAGCCTTTCAATATAGAAAGATGGAGAAAGACTTTTTAGCAAGGCCTGTAGAGACAGAACAAGGGGCAACAATTTTAAACTAAAAGAGGATAGATTTAGAATGGACATAAGGAAGAAATTTTTTGCAATGAGGGTGGTAGAACACTGGACCAGGTTGCCCAGGGAAGTTGTGGATGCCCATCCCTGGAAGTGCTCCAAGTCAGGTTGGATGGGGCTGTGAACAACCTGACTTCGTTGAAGATGTTCCTACCCATGGCAGGGGTTCAACTAGATGATCGTTAAAGGACCCTTCCAACCCAAACCATTCTATGCTTCTGTGACTCAGTGAATTCAAAGATGAAAAATTTTGGCTGCCACCAGCAGGCATCTTTCTCAGCTGAGCACATCCAGGCTATGAGCAGCTCTTCATGAGGCTTTCTCTTTCCCAATACACAGAAAAGACTTAAGTCTTTAACAGGGGTGGGCCTGTGCTCCAGCAGAAGAACCACACAGTCTTTGTGCTGGTGCTCTACTGCCTGGAAACAAGACACAAAGAAGGAATAACTTCTAATATCTACATTTCTCTCTGCCAGAACTCCTGCATCTTCCCAACACTGGAAAGTATGAGTGTCTTCAACGATTAGGCAACATATGACCCTTCCCCCTTGACTACAACATATCTGTTTCTATGGAGGCCTATGTAAAGAATCATGTGAGGCATGTATTGTTCAGTGCATAATCGATAAGCCCAATGTACAACAGGATAACCTATTCCACAGACCTTCAGCAGTGGTGATTTCCCAAAATTGTCACAAGGGTTTAGGCTGGCACTTTCCTGCTAGAAATCGAACAACATCTTCATGGCTGTTTGCACAAGCAAGATGCAGAGGTGTCCTAGAAATTAAATATATTCAGTTAACACAGACAGACAGCTGAAGACATTGTTTCAGGCTGTGGTACCTGCTGCATAGGGCCACGAGCCTCAACTGGCAAAAAACAAGCTGAAAGCAAGCTTTCTCGTTCCAGAGCTGGTGGCAGCAGTTCACACCCAAAGCCTAGGGCTGGCTAGGAAAAATCCCCAATACATCTGTCAAGTCAGGAGGCATTTCCTCAGCTGTGTCAATGAACCTGCAGAAGCAGACCCCTGTGCCCAGGCACTGGCCCTTGCCCAGCAGGACTGCCCAGCCACCCAGCACAGCGAAGGAGACCGCTTTTTGGCAGCCTGGAGCCTATGCCAGCTACATAACTCTACGGAGGCTGTGGAGTCTGCGCAAGCCCCTGGGTTTTCCTCTGGTCCATCCCGCACCAGGCATGTCCCAGGCAAAGAGGGGATGGGATTTCTAACAGCAATGGGAAGGCTACGGCGCGTCTTTCTGCAAATCCATGGCCTGCTTACGCATGCCGCTCAGTCTGGCCAGCGGAAAGGAGCCTCCTCTGCTTGGACGAAGGTCTGCTGAGCTCCCCGGAATATTCCCTACAGTATCCTGGCTGGCAGAGCAGGGCAGAGCAGAGCGTCCGCCGCCTCCTGTCGCAGCTTGGGCTGGCCTCCGGTAAGGCCAGCGCTGGGAAGCCGGTCCTGCTCCCGAGGCGCCTGCGACTGTGCTGGTCTTTGCTGGCTCTTCCAGCCGGGGTGGGTGGAGGTTTTGCTGCGGGCACTGCCCTCCCCTCCACCGCTTCCTCGCCTCCCGCTCCTTCAGGCGGAATCTCCTCCGCCACCGGTGCCGCTGGTCAGCGCTGGCGGCCGCGCTGTGCGGCCCGTCCCGGCCCTCGTCCCGGAGCCCAGAGGCCGGGCGGGGAGAGGGCGAGAAAAGCCCAGCGCCGAGCGGCGGCCGCGGCTCGCAGTCCCCGACCCTCCCAGCCAGGGACGCGCCGCCGGTCCCGCCGCGGCGGCGGCGGCGGCGACAGCACTGAGCGGCGGCGCCTGCAGGGGGCGCCCTAACGGCGGCAGTCGCCAGCGCGCTGGGGGCGTTACAGAGGGGGCGTCAGAGGGGGCGGGGTGACGCCGGCCCGGGGCGAGCGGGCTCCGCCTCCGCCGCCAGGGGGAGCTCGGTGCCGAACGGCGGGGAAATGCTGTCGAAGACGCGCCGTTTGCCCGGCGGGTGTTTGAGCGCCCCCGTTTGCTCCCTGGGCAGAATATTGAAGGCCGCGTCCCCCCCGCGCGTCGGGTGGAGTTGTGCAGTAAAACGGAGTCAAAGCTTTAAGATCATCGAGTCCAACCGTTACCCTAACACCGCCAAAACCACCGCTAAGCCCTGTCCCTATGCACCGTCTTTAAATACCTCTGGGGATGGGGACTCAACCACTGCCCTGGGCAGCCTGTTCCAACGTTTGATAACCCTTTTGGTGAAGAAATTTTTCCTAATATCCACCCAAAACCTCCCCTGGCACAACTTGAGGGCGGTTCCTCTTATTCTATCGCCTGTTACTTGGGAGAAGAGACCGACCCCCACCTCTCCACCGCCTCTCAGGCAGTTGCAGAGAGCGGTAAGGTCTCCCCTCAGCCTCCTTCTTACTGAACAACCCCAGCTCCCTCAGCCGCTCCTCGTAAGACTTGTTCTCCAGACCCCTCACCAGCTCCGTTGCCCTCCTCTGGACACACTCCAGAACCTTTTCTTGTCGTGAGGGGCTAGGGTGGCCACGGTGGGGGCTGCTGACAAAGCCTTGAAGGTGGAGCAAAGCTCTTCCCTCTCCCACCTCCCTACGGCCGCTGCGTGAAGGGCGGGAGCGGCGCCTGCTCCGCTGGGAGCGTGAGAATCTCCGGCTCACAAACAGAATGTAAGAGAGGACAAAGTCGTCGAAGCAAACATTTATTAAAAAAAAAAAAAAAAAGTAGTACGAATTCAGCTGAATGGGGTGCATCTCAAAGAAGAGGCACACACAATCTTACAGTTTTGGGGTATTTATACCCTATCCCGGTCGCCAGGTTTTCTCTCCTCGTTGGTTGAGAAGTTAGAGCGACCCCCCTAAGCTATTACACACCGAGGTCACACTTTTTACGTTATAACGACTCGGTTTGTGTAAATTGCCTGACTATGCCCCCCTCCCCCCCCCCCCCCGCCTATACGTCTACACATAATGGCCGAAGTATACAAAATGGCTGAAGCAAGATTCATGGACCAATCTCTCACAGGAGTGACGGGGGAAAGCTGCCCCAGCGGGCTTCCCGGGGCCGCCCCGCCTCGCCCTGCCCGCGGTGCTGCCGCGCGGGGGATGGCGGCGGGCGAGCGGCGGCGGCTGCTCCCGGCCTGGATGGGGGCGGCGGGGGACGAGCGGGCAGCGGCGGCACCTCCCAAGGCCTGCCGGCGGCGGCGGCGGCGGCAGGCGGCGGCAGAGCCCAGGTAGCGCCGCTGGGGCCGGGAGAGCGGCGGGGGCGGCGGGCGAGGCCGGTCCCCCCCCCCCCCCCCCCCCCCCCGCCCCTCCCGCCCCTCCCGCCCTCTGCCCGCGCTGAGTGTCTCCCCGTGCGGTGCCCAGGGCGGCGGCGGCGGCGGTGGTCTACTGCATGAACGAGGCAGAGCTGGTGGACGTGGCCCTGGCGGTCTTGGCCGAGGTGAGCCCGCACCTCCCGGGGGTGGGGACGCGGCCCTGGCCGTACCTGCGAGCGGCCGGGAGGGCTCCGGGCCGCGGGCAAGGGAGCGCCGCCGCCGCCAGCTCCCCGGAGGCGGGTCTGGGGCCGCTACCGAACGCCGCCCGGGTTTCCCGGATCCCACCCTCCCCGGAACCGCCGGGACCGGGGCGGCTGCTTTTGCTCCCCGGCCGCTCTGTAGGCGCTGCGGGACAAAAACGGCCTCCACCGCGGACCCGGGGACTGACGAGGGGGTGTCCCGCAGGGATGGCGGGCTGCATCCCCTACCCCTTGGGGTGCTCCCGGGGTGAAGTCATGCACAGCCGGCTCCGTTTGTTTTCCCTTTGGTCAGAATCTACAGCGTGATGAGGGAGAGGAGAAGGCCCGGTCTGGGAGTGAAGAGAAGCAGGAGTTCCGGCCGACGCCAAACGAGGCTCCTGGAAGCAAAGCCAGCACAGGGGGAGGCAGTGACCACAATCCAGCTCTCCCATCCCCTCCTGATGCTGGTGCTGATGCAGAGAGGACGGACTGGGAGGACTCTCAGGACGATGCTCTGAAATATGTCAGGGAGATCTTCTTCAGCTGACGTTGCCCCCTCTGTGGCTCCCCAGGAGCAAAGGGGACAGTGGGGAGGGTGTCCCCTCCCACAGCACTGAGGATGGTGGGAGGAGGGTCTGGAGTGGGCTGTGTATCTGCCTGTTGGTGGCCTGTGGAGCTGGTAGGAGGCCCATGAAGGCCATGGGGGAAAAGGAGGGGTGCACTCACTTCTCCCAGTGTGTGCTGAGTTCAGTGGGATTTGGTTCCAGATTAGGTTACGTTCGTTTCTGTTTGGCATCTCAGAGCATGGACAGATTAAAGAGGACATTCTGGTTTCTGTGAGTGTCCCTTTGGTTGGTCAGTGGAGGGGAGCTGGGAGTTGCTGGCTCTGCAAGGCCTTTGCTGGGTCTGCAGAGCCAGATAGTCATGGTTCAGCCTTGGCGTTCACTTGTCCTCTCTGTTCTGCTGTGAAGCTGCAGTGGGGCCTGGCAGGCTGTCCCCATTCGACTTGATGCTGAATTTCCCTCCAAGCTTGGGCATGCCTCCCATAGCTGAGGAAGACATGGATGGGAGCAGACTAGCAGAGGCAGGGACCATCCCGAGGGGGCTGACTCCATGGCAGTGTCATGGGTGTCTAGGAAGGGATAAGGATGGCTCAGTGTCCTCCTGCTGGTCCACAAGGGGGCTGAACAAACTACGAGGCCAAAGCAGATACTAGAGATTTTATTGAAACAAAGAATCAAACTAGCATCACCAGTCACATCCCCACCAAGATTGCAACAGGAAAGAAAAGGGACCCTCATGTCCCTGAAGGAGATGGGAGGCAAAGCAGGCGCTTTATGCGGGGTTACAGACATTGGGACAGAGCGGTGCTGTGCACTGCCACAGCAGAGAGACCCTGTCCAGTGCTCTGGCTATGATGGCCCAGCTGGGCCTCTGTACCCCAGCCTTTGGCAGCCCTTGCGCAGAGTGTGTCGTGGTCTGAGCTAGCCCTGCAGTGAGCTGTCCTCATACAGAACCCATTCTCCTGGAGTATCAAAGGCTGCTGGAGTGCTGGTCTCAACCCCATGATAAGTGGGGACAGACCTGGGGCTCTGCACCAAAATCCTCTGCTTTCTTGTGGAAAACCTTCTCATTAAGGCTGTGTTCAGTGCTCAGCAAGTTGTTCAGCTGCCCCTCCAGATGCTCTGTGCTGGTTCTGATCTGTCCCTTTCACTGTTCTCTGGGTCAGGGCCAGAAATGCTGTCCCTTTGATGCTGTGCCCCAGGCTGAGGGGTGTGTTACATGCTGCTGTTCCTGGGAAGCTTCCATGCTGTGCTGTGGGTGTTGGTGTCTGCTGCCTGCTCGCTGGAGGGGTGCCGCACACAGCTGTGTGCGAGAGCATGGCTGGACATGGGCCTTTGGACTACTAAATTCTTTGCGAGTGACTAAAGCTTTAGTGGGATTACTATTTTAAATCAGGTTATCAATAGCTCTTGCATCTTCTTCACTGTCAAATCACAATGGGCAGGGCCTTCTCAGTAAAAGGGCTTTGACACTGGTGTGTGTACTTTGCCCAGCTGAGGTACACAGTGATAGTGAGAATCTGGAGTAATAGCAGAGCCTGAGTCCCAAGCAGTGCGAAGAAGCCCCCAGTGAAATCAGAGGGGTGAATCCACTGTGAGGTTTGGAGAAGAAAAGTACCCAGGCCTCCAGACAGCATCACCACCCTGATGATGAGTATGATGAGGATCACCTTCCAGCCCTCTCTCTCCTTCCAGCCCTCTCTCTCCTCTGTGCACATCACATGTCTCATAAGAAGGGGGTCGAAGATGTTGAAGACCAGGCAGGCATACACACAAACCCTGGCTAGCCCCATTCCCGTTAGGTTGATGCCCATCACCTGGAGATGTTTGGACTCCAGGCACTGCAGCTCCTCGGCTATCTCATTCCACAGGCAGAAGTTGTAAAAGCCAATGCGTTTCTCAGGGAGGTCAACCAGGTTGCCAGCTTTCCACAGCAGTGCATAGAACATCAAGGCAAAGGTCCCGGCAGCCTTGAGGACGGTCACCGCACAGAGCAGGTCCCTGATGCACCTCAGATCCATCATGGTGCCCACATGCTTTCTTAATACTGTGGTAAAGACTGCCATGGGGACGCCTGCTACAGAACATGAAGGGGGGCAACCCTTGGTCATTGCATGTTATGGCACCCTTCCCAAGATGTGCTCTGAACCTGTGCCACTGAGGTCTCAGGACTCCCTTTGCAAGTACAAGAGTGTCTCAGCCCTGCCTGGCTTAGTGATGTCCCATGTGTGGACCAGGACCAGCACTGGGAGGACAGTGTGGCTCCCTTAGCCCCACATATGCCCTTTGACTGTGGTCTCATGTTGGACAAGAAAGGCATTTGTCAGCAAACAGCAGTGATGGGGGGGGGAGCAAAACACTGCTTTCTGATAGGGAGGGGTTTAAGAGCTATTCTGGGAAAATGTTTTGCTTTCGTTTCTGGTCAGATAAGGACATGTGATCTTCGGATGACTGAGTAAAATGCAGGCTTGACAGGATCTGAAGTGCAGGGCTCCCCCTGCCTCCCAGCCCTCCCCCCAACCTGATGCAATTGATGCCACTTGTTGCCTGCATCCACAAGCCCCGAGGCCCTTGCATTCCTGTAAGTGTCTGGGCACAGCAGGGCTGATTGCCCACAGCCCTGCTCCCCACTGAGCCTGGTAGATATAGTGCTCGTCTGCCCCAGCTGCCTAAGGACCGATGCCCCAGGCAGACAAGCAGTTGTCCACCACAAAGAGGCACCCTAGACCTACCTGCAGCCACTGGCCCTCCTGGGAGATGGGTGCTACGGAGACAGACCTGCAATTGTCTTCCTCCTTGCTCCTCTCTTGGGCTGCCTAGCAAAGCCAACTCCATGGTCCTCTCCCAGAAACGTGGACCGTTCTCAGTGCCCTCTTGCTGGCTTCTGCTTCACGCTGAAAAGCAGGGAAGCGGCATCAGGAAGGGGTATCCCTGGCTGCAGAGCCATGCAGTATTGCAGCACTGGCCACCCAGGTCTGCGCAGAGGCACAAACACAGCAAAGAGCTCAGAGACCTTGGCTTCAAGCTCAGCTTCTGGCTTGAGGCTCTGCAAATAACCCCTTTCCTGCCTTTGCCAAGTATTATTTCCTGTGAATCATTTACCACCTTCCCTTAAGAAGTTCACAACATCAGTTCTGCTGTCTCCCCTCCACTGCCCACAGCCCAGTGCTATACCATCGCGGTGTCCTGGATGTCCCAGGCCATCGCCCCACAGCTGCTTGTGGATTTGGTACAGCCTCTTAGTTTTTAGAGTGCCGGGAGAGACTCCATGCAATCTGTACCCGGCTGCAGTGCTGGTGACTAAAGACCCTTCCACATCACCCTCCCACTCCCTGTCTCTCTGGATACTTGGGAGTGGGGCACCTATGTTTAATGTGCACAGGGATAAAGCTTCTCTGTCTCAAACTTCTCCTCCTCCACACAGTGATAGCCAGGAGCGCAAACACAGCATGGACAGGGGTCGCAGCATCCAGACGCTGACCTGTCACCTTCCCCTGGTCAATATCTTACTCCTTCTTGTAGCTTCGCTTGGAGGTCTTCTTCGCAACAGGCTTCTGGATAGACTGGAAGGCCACACGGAGGACGCTCATTGTTCTGAATCTACAATGAAGACACAATCAGGTAAATACCCGTGCTCAGGCCCAGAGCGTGATGCAGAATGAGACCTCACACACGTGTAATTTCACCAGGGTTTGTTTTGCCCCTGGTATTGCCTCTTGGTTTGTCTGTCTTTACATGGGCTCTCCTGCAGCCAGGCATTGCTGCTCGTCTTCTCCCTGTCCCACAAGGGCTCATGCCCGCCTGCCGTTCTCCCTGCTATCCTGCCTTGTAGCCCTCAGAGGGAGAATAAGCTGCGCTTGGAGGGGTCTCTTGGTTTGCTGACCAGCTCCCCCAGGGGCTCTGTTGGAACTCAGAGCTGGGACCGGTACAGCCCACCCAGCTCCTGGCCTGGCCCACCCAACAACCCTTGCTGTTGTATTTCTCTAGACTGGTTTCCTAAGAAAGGCAGGCTTGTAGAAACACAGGCTTTTTGTTCAATCATCCCACGTTACCTTTTATTCCCCTCCCTCCTCCCCCTCCAAATATAAGAGCAAATAAAAATTGTCCTAGTTGCACATGTTTACTAGGGAGGGGACTAGAGAATTAAATTCCTAGCAGGTTCCTGGAAATACATAGCAGGGGTAGAGGGGGGAGAGTGACCTCAGAGACCTTGTGCTGCCACCTGATCTCTGGAGGTATGAGCGCCTGGGAATCCCATGGAATTTCCCTGGGGAAATCCTGTGGTAACTCTGCCCTCTCCCTTGCTTTGAGGCTCACGTCTATAAGGACCTATTTTCTTTTCCCAGCGACGCCCCTCTGTTTGCTCTGCTAAATTGCAGGCAGATTTGCCCCTCAGCCTCCTGCTGCCTCCCTAGCCCAGTCCAACAGGTAAAATCCCTGTCCCCAAGTGTCGCTGGGACAGGGACAGAAACATGCCTAGTGTGGGTGCCCTGTGCGAGCTGGGGAAAGGGTGCATGGCTGGCCTGGGAGCAATGTACGGTTTGGCAATGAAAGCTGAGACCTGGCACCCTGCCACCAGCGCAGCCCAAGACACAGCGTTCCTGAGTTCAGCAGCTCAGCCCTGAGGCCAGTTTGGAGGCAGCCTGGCTGAGAAGCAGGGGATATACAGGAAAGAGCCATCACCCAGCATCTAGCTGGGGCTCTTCCCAGGCAACTGCAGCCCCATCACCTCTGAGGAGGTGTCTGTGCTTTTCGAACTGAGAGTCTGCAGCTCTACCTTAAAGGTGCAAGAAGGAGGAACCCAAGCACAGCACAGTGAGCCCCAGCCTGGCTTCAGCCCCCTTTTTCTGGGCAGGCTTCGCTGGAAGCACTGGACTTCCCCTGGGAGAGCTCTGTGTCTCCCTCTCCTGGGTGGAGAGAGGCTCCATGAACACGGCTCAGGAGCGCCCTGGGAGATGGAGCTCACGGGGATACTCTGTGCTGCCGGGACTGCACTTTGCTCTGCTGGCTCACATGCAGGTGACAGCTTCCCAAGCTGGGGCTGTGTCCCCCCCCCCGCCCCCGCGAGCTGCTGGCTGAGTGCCTGGGCAAAGGCAGTGGGACAGGGAGGCCAAGGCATAGAGCTCTGGTGCAGGATCTGGCCTCTGTGTAGGGTTGAACATTTCTGTGGAGCTGCCGGACCCTGCTGCAGTGAACAGGCTGAATGCAAAGGGGTGAGGGAACATTTCAGGGCATTCTCTCTTGCACTTGCCCCTCAGAAGACTTGGATTTCCTGTATCCCCTCTCCCCTGGCTGCTGAGGGGAGTAATGCCGTGCAAGAGCAGTGGGAAAGGAAGGCAGCTTTGGACTTGGCACCTTTCCTTCAAGCCACCTGCTCCCCCCCAGATCCCTCTTTCCCCCTCAGACAGGAGCAGCTGCGGGGAAACCACAGGTGAAGACAAAGGATTGCTGGCAAACAGAAACCAGCCAGCCGCATATAGACCAGACTGCGGAGGAACTGCCCTGAAAGTGTCCTATAGCTGGGGAAGGACCTGCAACCTCCCAGACATTGGCACCCTGCAGCACCACTTCTGCTGGCAGCTCTCCCTGATGCCAGTGGCACTAAAAAGGGTGAGGGACCCAGGGGAGGATACTTACAGGCTGCCCATCCAGCTGCGTGTGGGGCCGAATCACACTGGAAAGAGCCCAGGTGCCCCCCGGCGAGCTGAGCCGCTCTGTAGCTGCTACCAGGTCCTATGCAGGCTGGGCTGTGACATCCAGCCTTTATTTTGGTCAGCCGCTTCTGCTTTCTCTTTCGTTTCTGAAGCCCAAGAGAGCTTCTATCTCCTTCCTGGAAATGGTGTGCAGCTAAATACAGCAGAAAACGAACCAAGCCCAGTCACTGCCATCTGAGTTGGGGGCAGGTTTGCACTTTCTTCTCCCACCAGCCAGTGCTAACCAATGTGACTGACCGGGCTAAGCTCTCCCAGGGAGGTTGTGCTACTGGAGTGGCTCGGGTGTCCGTGGGGACTGAGACGAGTTTGTTTTGTTTGGACACTTCTGTAGAGGTGACTGACCGTCCCAGTGCCGACCCCAGTACCGCAGCACTGTCGGAGTTCACCAACCACTTTGGCCTTCTTGCACTTTGAACGCTGCTCCCCTTCCTCTGCTTCCCAGACCCAGCTTTGCCCGAGCTCCCCCTCGCCCACAGACACAGTGCCCACACAGGCACAGCGCAGGAGGAGCACCAAGCTGCCTGCTGCCACAGGAAACCTCTGAAACTTCGAGTGCTGTAAGGGGCAAAACTCTCCTTCCTTTAGTCCTCCTGGCCAGATCCAGAACCATTTGTCCTGTCCTATAAGCAGTCTTGGTGGTGGGTCTGTTAGAGAGGTGTGTGTTGGGGGGTGATGCGTGTGGGACACCTAGCCATGAAGCTCTTCACAGTCTTATCTAGTAATTCCACGTTTAGGCATGGTCTGGAGACCTCCAGGTAGTACACAGGTTGTGAGCCTATAATGGCACTCACATCTAAGAGCACATGGGAAGTGAAAGGAAACACGGGGGCGAGCCTTAAGAGCAGCTCAATGGACAGAGCCATCAGGCAGGTGGCGTGGGGAGGTGCCTTCCTCCCTGTCCTGTGTGCGTGGAATAACTTTAGCATCGCAAAGGACGAGGATCTGGATCAAGGTGGTTCAGATCACATATGGCTTGGTGTCCCGGTTTGAAGTAAAACCGAACCAATTTTCTGTTCTGTAACTTTACATCCTAGCTAGGCCTCCTCTAACTCTCTGAAATTAACGGCATATTGTAGAGAAAACTGCTCCTGCTCGTTCTCAGAATGATAAGACCAATGTTTGTGCTCCATGCCAAGGAATGGTATGCAGGGAGGCCCTTGCTTATACTTACTGCCATAACAACCAAGGTCAGCCAATTCCGTTATTTGCCCCCTTAGAGGGTCGGAAACGGAAGAAATGTAGAGGAGTCACATCAGTGGAGAGGAATGGACAGGACAGGTGACCCAAACCTGACCAACTGGGGTATTCCATCCCATCTGCCCCATGCTCAGTATAAAAGTTGAGGGATCAAAGGGTCAGCCCCTTCCTGCGATGGCCGATGTCCAGAGAGGACTCTGTCTGTTCATCTGCCTTTGATCCTGATCTGTGTGTTCCTGACTCCAGAGCTGGAATCCAGTTCCCATTCATCGCCGAGTCCAGTCTGGGACTTTCCCAGTGCCTGCTGGTGACGAGACTATCATCCTGGGAGCTTGATACGGTTTTGTATCTATTGTATCTATTTCATTATTTTCTTCTTTATTTTTATTTTAATATTAATTCTTCATTAAAGTAGTTTAGTTCATTCTAAACTTCTGAATCTCCTTATCTCTTTCTCTCCTCTCTCTCTGTTTTGCGGGGGGGGAGAAGGGGAGAAGGGCCATCTATCGGTCTGGTTTCGGTAAATTCGGCCGAAACCACGACGCTTGGGCAGTGATTACGGTGGGAGAAATCAGGGGCAGGGCTGGAAGGCTTGTAGCAAATAAAGCCTAGCAGCCATGGCTGCTGACCTCAATGCGGGGATACAGAAGGAAACCTTGGAGCTGAATAAGCGACACTGTAACACTTGGAGTTCTGGCTGGGAAACAGGTATGAGCAGAGACCACCGAGGCAAGGCCTATGTTCCCATGAGGGAACATGCATTGGCAGGAGGCATGTTTGTGCTCCCGACAGGTCACACAGTTTTGCCTCACGCAACTCACTTTTCTGTCATTCAAGAAGGAAATGGGTGTATGATTTGGATCTTGATCACCGCAGCACCGCTGGGGAGGTTGCTGTTCTCCTGCCACAGGCAGGAGTCACTCCTATCTAGGAGTCCTTCCCACCTCCTATGCCCTAGGATTTCCTTCCTATCTCCTATGCCTCAGCCTTCGTGAATGTGACAGACTGCCACACATCCTGGCCTTAGCCTTTGCACACACCTCCGTCTCTCTGCCCTGCTCTGCTCTGCACTGCTCAGAGCACTAAATACAACATGTGGGAATGTTACTTTTGGAGTGTCGCATCTTCCTGGCCAGGGCTGGTTGCCTGATTGTGCACCTATGGCAGAAGTGCTCCTTAGTGTTTCCTGAAGAGCCTTGTGTCTCCTTCCTTGCAAGCTCTCACTCTCTGCTGCTTGTAACATCTGCTGGGATGCCAAAGCTGCCAGCAGGGAGAGGTACAGTCAGCCTCAGGCTCAAGACTTGCCCTTGGTACCACTGACCTTAATCTGGAAGCCTCCTTCCACATCTTTGGCTGCCTCTCTGGCAAGCAGTTCCCCTGCCTTCTCCTTCCAGGCATTTGGGCAGGGAAGATTGTGCCTGAAGGCTGGGCAGAACGCAATATGCTCTGCTGTTCTCCTTCCTAGGGACATTTTACAGGTGTCCCCTGGCTACCCCTTTGGCTTCAGAGGCTCAAGATCTATCTGATGGTGGAGCAGTTGGGGAAGATAGGTGTGATGGGTGTGAGGTGGGGTAAGTAGGGGGATGATCATCAACATGTTGCACGGAGAAAGAATGGAAGAAGGGAGAGGAGAAAGAGAGCAGGGCTTCTACACAGATGTGCCTGGAGGTAGGAGAAACTGGATGGAGTGTTTGGGCTGCTGGGGCCTAGTGTCTGTGTGTGGGAAAGGAGAGCACTTCCCAGGAGCCAGCTTCCACTAAATTCCTGTGCAGGAATTTCCTGGGTTTCTTCCTGGAATTGTTTCCTGAAATAGAAATGTAATGTCTTGTGTGCGCTAAGGAGCTGTTCACGTGGCTTTACAGGGGAACGAGCTCTTGGTTTCTCATGGCGCAGTTAAAGCACACACAGCAACACTGTCAGCAGTAATATTAGCAATCACAAGTAAAGCATGAGATGAGCTGGGACTTTCAAAAAGTGTTTTGCTTATTTTAGCTACTGTTGTTAAAGGAAGCTACTACACTTGCTTCCCAGCAGTTGGTCATGACCCTGGTCCTCGTGCCTGAGGGAATCTCCACAGCAGAACTCTTGTTCCCTCCAGCTGCTCAGAAACCTTCTCAGCTATAGCTAGTATATATATAGCTGCCTCATTGTACCAGACTTGAGGGATTCCTGTAGAAGTCCTTAGATTGGTGAGAAGAGAGGTTGGAATCCACTTCATATTTTTCTACATTGTTTAGAAATCACTTTTATTCAGAAGAAATCATAAAATGACTATTTTTTTCTCATCTGTAATCTGCTGACAACTTAAAAATAAATAAATCTCGGTGAAATGAAGCTCTATGCTTTTCTTCTGTAGGTGTCATGAGGAGGTTGCTGGCCTTAGCTCTTCACAGAGTTCTTTCTGTAGGTGGAGTCTGCCTCACAAACCCAGTATATATTGTTTAAGACAAATGATACTTTATATTCAGAACAGACTCCCTACTAAACTGGTTTAGAATTTGGGATACTTCTTCATGTGGTGAGAGAAACTCTGTGTGTACATTAGCCAATGTGTGTGAACTATTTTTTCAGAAAAAAAAAGAGCAAGAAGAATTTTGATTTTTGCAGGTATCTCCCTCACTGGTAGAGTCATAATCCATAACCAAAGTCTTGGGAATTGTTTAAGCAAATCAGATACATGCCACTTTCATATGCCTTCATTGGCTAAAGAAATGGGGCTCCAAAATATACCCCAGTATTTTGCAGCATGTTGTCTCTTCTTTGTTTCAGGCAGTTATGGCACAGAGAACTGTGGTGTTTCTTGTGCCTGGCAGGATTTAATCTTCCCAGCTCTTCTTTACTCTCTTTTACTCTTCTTTACTCTTTTACTCTGCTTCTGGGCTTGCTGTCCTGGTTTTCTTGGGCTTTGTGCTTTTTGAGGGGAGCCTCTCCTTCATTTTCCTTTCTTCCTTTTTTGAATTGCTCTTTGTACTACGATCAGGACCTGAGCCAAAAAGGAGGAAAAAACAAATCCGTATCAACTACTATGGAGTTATTACTGACTAAAAAAGTACATGGCTTTGGTTTCCTTCACAGGAAACTGTGGTATTATGGCAGAAAGATTTCCTTTACTAAAGGAGAGCCACAGCATGATTCAAAATCTTGTACTAAGATGTGGAAACTTCAGCCATAGGCACACAACCTGTTTTTGTTACTCCAGCAATATGATATTCTATTGTCCCCCCAACCCCTCGAAAAGTTAATTCCAACATTTCACAGAATTTGGCCCTTTATGCCCTTTATGTCACACTGATACAAAAAGCAATGAGCTGATGGCTACAGTCTCTCCTACCAGTAACAACACAAGGATAGTGCAGGGTCAGAGGCATTATCCCTTGCCATTAGGTTGAGATTTTCCAAGCTCTTTTCCCTGGGCTGTTCACAAAGAGGCTAATGAGCTTCTGGACCTCTGGTGTCTCAGCTGGGAAGCTCCAGGACACCAGTCCTGGTATCTGCCACAGTGTATCAGCTGCTGCTGAACACATAATTTTCCAGCATTGCTACCATCTATCTTATGTCTTTCGGTACCTTGAGATAGATAGACCAAGAAACCCAGCAGCAGAACTAAGTCCTATTCTTTGGTGTACTTTGAATAGAACAACTGAGAAACCTTTTAAATACTGAAATGTCTTCTCTGCAGACTTGGAGACACTTTTTCCATTGTGCTTCTTCATTGTCTGGGAGATCAGATTAAAGCTGGATGACCGGAAATTTTCTCTTGTGGATGGGATCATACCATGGCACACACTTTTTCCTGCCTTCTGTGAGATAGATGGCTTTTCATGATTGCCTTTAACATCATGGATGAGATTCTCAGAGCTAAAACACACAGACATCAGGTCAGAAATTTGTCTCCACAAAAATTTGTGACTGGATATATATAAAGATGACCATGCAGATTAGAAATTCCTTACAGGTAAAATTCCTGCTACTTTAGCCTGAAGCATTTCTTAATAATCATATGAGAAAAAAAGAAAAAAGAAAACAGAAAAAGGAAAAAAAAAAAAAAGAAGAAACAAGAAAAAGGAAAAAGAAAAAAAAGAAAAAGAAAAAAAAAGAAGTAATTTACTGTATTTCAAACTACAAAGAACCCCAATGCCATCATATTATCTTAAGAACACTATTGCTAATATGGTGTAGCCACAATACCATTATCCCTTCTGAGTCAGCCAGAAGTATCCATCATGGAAGGAATAGCACCTTATCATCACAGAAGTAAAGACAGACGCCAAAGATATTTGTTTCCTCTTTTATTAGGGGAAAGCCTAAAACTTTCAAGTTTGTGTAGCTAAGTCTGACCTGTAAGGTGCAAAGCAGGAGTTCTTGAAATAATTTACTGTGAATAAATTAATTTGTATTATTTCATAAGGTGGCAGGATTTGCTGCAATCTCAGAATATTTTATGCTATCAGTATAAGGTCGGTACTTATGAAACTAATCAACACTGATCGTCAGTGTTACTGCCATGGGGCCTTGCACACCTGTAAGAGTGTACAACCTTCATTGCTCATCACCAAAGCACCAGAACTTAGAAGTGAAGGGAATGCACCAGCACGAGCCATGCACCAGCACCATGAAAATATTGTGATTTTAAGATATCCAACTTTTCTAAACAAGTAAATGTCTGTTTTGGACTGTCTGTGCCACCTAGCCTGGCTTGGCCTTTACTTTCACACCTCTGCCCTGTTTCTTAGTAGCTGCATGGTCCTATCTTCTCCCTCCCTGCCAAGGCAGCAGGAATCATCCCTTCCTCCAGAAAAGCAGCAGATCAGTGCCTGTGTGCCAGTGAGTCCAGCAAGGCTGGGGAAAGGAGCTTCAGCTATGTGCTGATGGAGGGGGTGTGGTGCTCCAGATGAGATGGAGGAAAGAGGATTCTCTGCTTCTCTAATACTATCTTCCACTGCAGTCTCAACCATGGGATGAAGTCACCAAGGACAGCTGTCTAGTTTATGAATGAAAAACAATGAACCATAATGTCAGAGGAGCATAAAAAGGAGGAGTGTGGATTTGTAGAGAAATCAGGCTGGGATCATTCTCTCACTCCTGCTTTGTGAAAAATGCTAGAAACCTGTAAAATATAATAGTAACCTACCTGAAATCCTCTCCTACTTGTTTGGCAGAGGCTGCAACTGGCAATTTTTCTGTAAAACGTAGAAAAAAAATATTGAAAGTACATATCAGATCTCTTAGGAAAAAAATCAACACAATGAAACATCCAAATTTTGTCTTGGACAGTTCAGACTCAATAACTGACTGAGGCTGATACAGTTACTGTAAGTTGACATCACTGGACATCAAAGCATTTACTCAGATGCTTAGCTGTGGGGATTAAGACTTAAGTCATACAGAGCACATTCCAACTCATGTGCTCGCTTCCCCTTCTTCACCTATTGCCTAAGAAAGGCTATTTTGGGATAAAGACATTCTAGGTAGCTCCCATGTTGCACTATGCATAAAACTGTAAATCAGGAAGTGAAGGTGCCAAAGGCAACACGATCATTCTGTTTTGGTAAGCATGCAGCTCTGTTGAAGGACATGTTCTTGATCCCAGTGTCTGCTTCAAGGAAAGCAAGTCTTTGACATTCAAATGACACTGGACTAGAGTCAGAACAGACACCTCCAGAGCGCGAGTACTATGTTGAGCCCCACTGGTCAATCAGCATGGGTGGGAGTGGGAGAGAAGAAGAGTTGGTGCCACCCGACTGATTTTGACAGGTGTGTTCATGAGCGTGGTTGGTTGTGTAAGAACAAGGTGCCCTGGGGCCTGAGCAGTGCCAGCACCCAGGGAAGCTGCAAGTAGTGTGGCAGTCTCCAGAGCGGTGGTGCCACTGCATTCAGGCAGCAGCTGAACAAGGATCCAGCGCAGGTGAGACAATAGTACCTGAGTGACAGCAGCCTTTGGGCTAGAAATTGTTTGCTTTCAGCTACATGTGTAGCACCTGCCACCACTACACACCCTAATAATAAGACATCTCTGGAAAAGCAGTATGAAGGAGAAAAGGGGAATATAAAGTGTTTTACAGGCTCTTGGGATCCAGTCCCACTGTGGGATCCACTCCCCTCCAGTTTGGATCTAAAAACCACAGTAACAAGATATTAAGAGCCAGGATTTGTCTTGTTTTGTGTTTGTTTTGGTCAGTTTTTTCCCCTTCCTCTAAGCAAGGTCAGTTCCAGGAAAGCCTAGAAGAAGGTGATCTGTTATATATTTACCCGTGGGTATAGTTACACAATCATGTAACCACAGCTAGATTAACAGCCGCAGCTGGGGAAGAAAGTGCTTTCAAGTCATCCAAGACTGCAAAATCATTTAAAAATTAACTCTTTATTAATCTCCTCTTTCGCAGGCAAGCCCTCATCAGTCATAACACTTAAATGTACTTAACTGTACCGTACCTAAACTGTACATAACTAGACTGCCTGTCCCACAGAAGCCAATTACAGCTGTAATGATTTGTGCCTGGACTTAGAGGCTGGCAGAGGGTGAGTCACCTTTAACTTCATCTCTCCCTCTATACTGCAGGCGGCTCATGTATCTTCTTTGTCAAGACACGGGTCTCCAGCATGCCAGCTCCTGGGACAGGCAGGGCCCTGGCGCTGATGGGAAGTGAAGACCACGTCTCCTCAAGTGGCAAAATCACTGCTGCAGCCCAAGCTCCTGGCCTCTCTCTCAGCATGACCTGGCCTGGCAGAAGCATCTTACCAGCCAGCCAGCCGTGGACCAGGTTAGCTGCAGCTGGCTGTGGTGCTGCACTGCAAATACCTCACCTGCGGGGTTCGGTGAGGCAGGAAACTACTGGGTAAGGTCCATGATCAAAGTGTGAGATGAACCAGGTCTGACAGTCTATGGGGAGGCATGTCCCTTGGATATAAGTAATATTTACAATATTTTGAAGCTCCTTTTATTCTAAATGAAGAGATTCTTTATATTGTTGATATAGAATTTCACTAGTAATATTTAACCCACTTGGCCAAAATAAAGTAGGGAAGGCAAAACACAGGAAAACCTTCCAATTATATTTACGTTGGTTTAAAAGTACATTAAGAACACAGGATATCCTCCATCAACAAATCCCGTCCTCTCCTATCACAGGCACTGCCTTCCTACAAACCCTTTCACAAACCTAATATTCATCTGCTAGTTTTCTAGCTACCATGCTACTTTGTTTTATTTTTTTCTGGTTAAGTTCTGCAAGACAAAAACAAAGTAGTCATAAGGTAGAATAGCTCTAGGTGCACATCTGAGAAAAACAAGACAGGAATTCAGAACCAAGCACAAAGTCATTATTAAAACATGACATTGTTAGACGTTCAGGACCCAAAGTATGAAAATCACATGAGTAAGGATCACCCTGAGAATAAATTCCAGTATCCTTAATGTAGGCAGAGAATAAGTTCTCACATTCTTCTGTTTAACTGATCAGTGACAGCTCCCTATGAATCTATAAAACTCAGATCTATATTAGAACACAGACAATATATATGACCACTTTAATATTTCTCATCCAGTCCTTACTGAGGAATTTTAGATCTCTGCTCATGAAAACAACAGCTGAAGTACTTGTTCTGTATAACTTGCTGATGTGACATCTGGAAAAAATTTTAAAGCTCTTATAACAATAAGAAGAATCCTTTTTTTCTTTTTGTAATTCTCAGAATATTTCATGAGGCTTGTTTAACTGTGTAAGAGAGGTCAGAACTGAAGAAAAATACACTATTTGCTTTGCAAAATTTTGCCAATAAAATAAGCTGTAAGAATCTAAGAAAAGTGACATGATGATGTAATTAACACTGCTCAGAGGTGTTTATTGGAATAAATAAAAATTATAACAGTGGCTAAAACTAATGAATGCTGACTTATGATACTGTGGGATGAGGACAGGCAGCTTTCTATTCTTTGCTAGTTTCTTCATAGATTAACTTGTTGATCTTGCATGCTTGATAGCGGACTGTTTCATAGATTTGTGGGTATCTGCAAAGCCACAAAGTTTGACACTAAGCATAACTAATTCCATTGCTTTTCAGTACTCTGTCCACAGCAATGTTTTCTATTAAAATTCTAACAAAAACTCTACCAAACCCTATCCTTAAACTCCTGGATTGAATAAACACTAAATTCCTCTAAGAAGCCTATTCTGTTTTAATATGAAACATTAAAATTATAAGTTTATGAAAACCAGATTTTTGAGGCCTGAAAGAACCACAGATCATTTCATAATTCATTTTGCCTACCATTATACCTAGGCTAGCAATTTCATTCAGTTTTCTGTGGACCCTGTTGTAGACTGTGTGTTTGACTGAAGCAGGACAGAGAACCCACTACATCTTCTGGAGTTTGCACCAATGAACATCCTGACTCCCTGCCAAAATACGCCTCTCTTATTTCTAATGCAAATTTGTCTGTTATCAATTGCAGTCACAGCTTCTCATACTCTCTTTTTCATGGACTGAAATCTTTCCCAGATTTCCTCGTGCTTGCAATGACTCAAGTTATCCAGTTCTGTTTCCTTAGCTTCTCTCATTTCGTCTGTACTGGAACCAAAAAGTTGTGGGTGATTGCAATTTTCCATAGGATTTGGGCTTCCTTGTTTGACTTTAATTAATGTTTTCTCCTCTAGTCTCTCTGGACCAAAAAGAGCACATTATTACAAATGTGTGTACCCTACTGCCAAAAGGAACAAACATTTTTCCATCTCTCTGGAATTCGCCTCCACTGCAGTTTTTCTGAATTGAGGTCATTCCCAATCAGTAAAGCAGAGTGTGATAATGTGATGAAGACAGTTTAAACTACAGAAAAAATGCTCTTCCAAATGCTGAAACTGAGTGAAATCCCAGCCAAACAACTCTGTACTTATCTTTTTGGACATACTCTATACTGAGGTTTGAGATTATAGGAAAAAAAAATACTTATTGGGATTTTAAGAATTAAACAAACATATAAAGTTTACCTTTTTTCAGTGGGTCAGGTACCTGAAATATCTTATGTTGAGTTTCAATACCTTGAGTCTGTGAAACAGAATAGAAACACGAATGAATTACTAATATTATTAAGTTCCAAAAGACTGAATGACAAAAAGGTATTATCATCTTTATGATTAGGCTCTTCATGGCTTGTTCAAAGACTGTACACTAGGTTAGGACAGGGGAAGCTTGGTAAGGGTTCAATAACTAGTGGGAAAACAGTTAACATATAAAGATCAGTCTTTTTTTTCTTTATCTTTTTTTAAAAGCAGAAAGCAAACTAGGCATTCAGTATTTTCAAAAGCTCAGAAAACTCAGAAACTTGTGCTCACTTTGCAAGCTGTTGGGTGCCCAGCATTATAAAAATATTTAACTTAAATTCCTTTTCATGAAAGTAAGAACATAACATTAGACTCCACTGTTTTCATCTAGGATTTTTAAATGTTTGTCAGCTACAATGAGCCTCACATTTTTGAAATAGTTATGGAGGATGCCAAACAACAATAATAGAGAAGTGATGTTTTTAAAAAAGATTAGATCTTTTCTGACAACTATTCTGACAATGACCTTTTAATAAACTTAATCCCACGGTAATTGCTAAGCCAGCTAATGCTGAGTACCAAATCACATGCTCTGAATGGTAGGAAGAGGCACGATTTCAGAGCTGGGGCTTGGTAATGATCCCAGAGTTAATTAAAAAATTTACTGCCTGTTTCCCTAGAATGTCCTGTGACCTTTCTCTTTTTCTTCTCTTCACAGCACTCTACTGGACTGGAAAACACAACAGAAAATGTTTTAAGGACTTGTCAAAAATCTTGTTCAATAAAACTGGAAGTGAAACAGGTCCAGCTGAGGGAGTTGAGGTGTTAGTAGTTTTGGAGACTGAGAAGAACTGGTACCATCTCCAGCTCCAAGGCATATTCCTTGGCAGAAAGATCTAAGTGTATCAGATAATATATTAATGAAACATAATTTTACCATCTTCCCCTGCCCCAGACTTGTTGATGTTGATAATTCATTCATGGATGAAATAGACAATAAAGACCAATGGGCATTCTGTGTCATCAACTTTTGGTGACAAAATTGTTTGAATTGTGTTTGAAAGTTGTCATATATCAGTCTCTGGTCAATGTGTTTCTACTGGGATGAAAAATACTCACATTTTTGCTTTCATGACTTCTGTCCTGAGCAATGCTGTGCAAACGTTCTCCTGATGTTTTGATTTTTTTTTTTTGTTTTGTTTTGTTTTTTTTTTTCTGCACAGAACATGGCATGTAACCATTTTGATCCATGAGGGAGTATTATAGTTACAAAAAAAAAGAGTTGCAAATAAATATGATAATCACAATGCCAGAAGGAACACATGTAAGCAAGCTGCTCAAGACTGAATTCCTTATGCTGTTCTGTTCAGTAAATATTTATGAACCTGGACACAAACATATCATATTGACAAGGGACTTCACTTCCTACTCAGTTTGGCTTGTTTATTTTTAGTCTGGGAACCTGGAGAGCCAGGCTTTCTCAGTAGTATTAATTGCCACTGCTCTGTTTTTCCAGTGTCAGGGCTTCTGAAAAGAAAGATTGGCATAAAATGCAAAAAGCTTGCAAAGCATTGGTCTACCTATTGAACCAATGAAAGCATTAATAAAGCAACAAGCGTTATGATGTTTATATATATAAAAATAAAATTACCCATCAAAATATTAATGTGACTTCTTCTTTCCAAACAGCAATTTGCTTTCTCTAGGCAACAATAACAGTGCTCCTATTTTACAGCTGAGGGCCATTTAGCTTTCTAGGCTGAACATCAGCAAAGTGCTGTTGAGGGCTACGTACAGCTCCAGCATGAATTTCTCTCAAAAACTCTACTGTACCTGTGATATTCCTTGCTATTCACTTTTTCTAAATGGCTTTAAGTACTTCCATCAAGAACAACAACAGAAATTTCGGTAAGTCTTTTGATCTCATAACCTTAATTAGTCACTGAAAAAGATCCATGTGGGAAAATGCACATAATAATGAAAAGAACAAAAGTAAGAAACTTCTTGCAGGAATTGTCATGTACTATTCATTTAAATTGATTTGATAAATTCTTGTTTCTTTCTATACACAGTAACAGTATCACTCTAGCGTGTTTTGCTGCTAGTATACAATCAGCAAAAATGCTTTAATTCCTTGGATGAAAGATGCACAAATGCAATTCATACAATTTCGTTGCATGAAAGATGTCTTTGCCTCTGTTTCAGCGCAGAAATTACAGAACAGGACCTAGTGAAGCTCCACTTAACTAATAGTTTTGCAATATATACTGGTGTTTATAGGTACTGGCAGGCATAGACTTACAGAATCAGGCTCTTCTGTGGCCAAAGCCATGTTCAGTCCCAAACACGCTCAAATTTAGTTTACTGCTTAAAGAAAGCTATTATTAAATTTATTATTGCTATAACCCTATAAAGTATTATGTTTTGTCACAGTAAGATGAACTGAGGCAGGAAAAAAGGCCTAGGGGGGGACTTTCCTTACCTCCTTGTTATGAACACAGTAGTTCAAGAGAGCATCGCAGAAATGCTGTCCTATTGACTCCAAGTCTTTCATGTTGAAATGGGTGCTTTGTCTGCAGCCTGCAGCATCAATAGGAGCAAGACAGAGATGAAAATGTCAGTCATCCTGCTGACTGCTAGGTATCTGTGATATTTCAGGATGGTGGCTGACTGGAAACTCGCGCATCTTTCACTGACAGATGAGAGACAGGTCTATGACTGCTGGAGTTTTATACACATGATACTACAGATCACTATTCTGCCTATATGAACAAATCTATCCACTCAGAGGGGATTAACTGTAATGCATAGTTAACTGATTCCCTATTACGAAATTTCCTTAAAACGCAACTGGATTTAGTTACTGCTTTTAATTTGCCATTCACTAATGTTGTTTCATGATACATATGCAATCACGCTAGGGGTGGCCTGAAAGGTTGCTAGTTGAATGCCATAGTTTTAGTGTTTTTTCCACCTCTTACCTTAAATCATTAGAGAAAACACCAAGGGGACGGTAGGTCAAGCTACCATTCTCCATGAAAAAATGAAAGTAAAGGTCTTCTTTGATGTTTCCTACTAAATAGCTACAGGGACTTTTCTCACCTAACTTAGAGCCACAGATAGAGGCTTCCAAAGTGTAGCTGTTGTTGATGCCCATCTTCCACATTACCACTCGACCTGTGCCTTCTTTGTTCTTTCGTACTCTGAAACGGCAGTCTGTGAACGAGAACTTAAAAGACAGGCATAGCATTAGCCTTTGAAGTAAATAGGAAGATGCAGTAATTTAATTTTAACCTTGCAAGTTTTTTACAATCTTATCTACCAGGTAAACACTTAAAGAGTTTTCACTCTACTTGAATATTGCACAACATAGCTCAAAGCATATTGTTATTACTGATATAACGAAGATGTAGGTGAAATAACAGTCCCTTGATGAAAAGGTTATTGTACTTTAAAGATTTCTGAGATACCTGCAAATATTTTTTTATGTGGCTGTACTTACTATTTCTAAATGATCCTATACAGACAGCTGACCCACTGAGCTACCACAAATCCTGCTATATAAAAACATGTATATTTACTAAAAAGTTGGAATAGCTCTTCTCTCATGAGCTAAGAAACCAACAATTTGATGTAACCGATCTGGAGCTCACAACCACCTTATCATTGATATCTGACAAAAACTGCATTAGCTGCAAGTATGCAAAGATGTCTAGTAGGTTAGTTTGTGTGTTGTTTTATTCCTGAGCCTTTGCAACCTTTCATGTTCAAAAGCAGCTTACTGCAGGCAGATTTTGCTGGAAAATAACACATTTTAAAAGCCATCATTTCCTACTAAACTTTTTTTTCTTTCCTAATTGAAATATCTTACACAAATATGGTGACTTTGACACAATTTTCAACAGAAGCTTTCAAAAGGATTCAATATGAAGGAACAATTTTCTTCTTTAGTGTCTTATTTGCTTACTTGTTTGTTTTAATTCTACAATGTATTTTAAAGCTGCATTAAATACGAGTACAAGACTTAATATTAGTTTTTGACATTGTTAAAGCAATGTTACTTTGATGTTCTGTCTTTTTAATTCTTTGCAAAAAATCTTTAAAAAAATGCTAACTTTTTGTCCCAATTCAGCATGATACGAGTGCTGGAATTTCAAAGGAGGTAAAATTTCGTATTCCATTATTTTACTGGGTGAAGTGTGGTCTTTTAGTAAATGTGATACCTTAACAAAAAATTAGGGATCCCAGATGGTGCTTGAATTTTTAGGCGAGTAAGTTTCTAGCCAGACATTTGCTTACCTTATCTGGGCAGCTCTTGCTCAGCAGGAGTGGGAAGACACGTGGATGCACGTATGGTCCTTTTGCTTGCTGCTTTCTCTCACAACCATACATGAAGACATTTTGTTTCCTGTTGTGACCATGGATGTCGCAATACAGAAAGATATCACGTTCCCCCATCACTCTGTAATACACGATGACATAGAATACTTTATTACAAGTGTGGGTTTTTTCTCCACCTCAGAAATAAATCTGAGCTTATATGTTACCCTGAAGCTCATGTATAACCTAAAGAGCACAAAATCAATACAAGTTTCACGCTCTGAGCTCTAAGTTAAGCCTTGAGAGTGCTAGATTAGAGCCAAACTGCTCAGTGCCCTCCAGAATAAAACACTTGTCACTCTAACAAGTAAGATATGAGTGTATGCATCACCAGCCTTTGCCATGTGTTCTAACTCTCAGACTGTTATATACATCCACCCCTGTAATGTGTGCATAAGTATGTTGTACAGCTGAAACCCACTATTCTTACCTGCTGCTCTTTCACTATTGTACGTGTTGAATAATACATGCTGTAAAATTACGAGAGTGAAGCATAAATGGCAATGAATATTACTTCTTTTATCAAACTGGAGACATCAATTTTTATGATGTGTCACGATTCTGCAAAGTATTATTGCTTATGTAATTTTTTAAAGAAAATTTGCAGGTAGGCTCATGGGGGTTTAGCAACCCACACCCACCCCCAATGCCCAATTTGTGTCAAAGCTCTCTACACAGAAGATGTGATGGCACCACAGCTTGTCACCTAGGGCTTTACACTGGGCAGGAGTTGGAAATGCATGGCGGAACTAAGAAGGAAGCACTAATACATGTATCTGTCTCAGCTGACAGCAGCTGAATATGAGCCTGAAGGTCAATAGCACTTCAGCAGACATAATTTATATTAATTCCAGGTCACTCACAAGCGCAGGCTGTCTCAATACAGTAAGTCAGAGAGAGGAATTCTCATGGAAAAGAAGGAGAGATGCAGTGTTAATCCCCTGAGGGCTAGGGATCTATGCACCAAAAACATTCATTTGAAGGAACACAGACCTTATTTAACACAGGCTGTAACTAGATGAAAAACATCACATGTACTAAGTCTGACACTGGCTTTTTGCACAATAGTCTTTTTTTTTTTTTTTTGTATTAATTTGTTACAGAAGTTGAACCAGAGGGATTTAGTTTACTAGCTGAAGGTTTAGTTTAATACCTGAAGGCTTAGTTTTATATCCAATGTCTCTGTGACTGGAAGTCTGAATAAGAAATCAAACATATTTGTAGCAAAACATAGAGCAAACTTGGCAATCTTTGCTGTCAGATGGACATCTGGGATCTATTCTGAACCTAACTTCATTCTGAGATGTGGTTGTATGCCAGCAAAGAAGAAAATGTGAGACATAAGGAATTTGATAAGTAGATTTTGGCAGACGATAGTGGGGAGAAATATGCTGAAAATGTTTTGATGAAGACTCTTTTACTTTGGAGGTATAACTTATTACCAGGAATGGAGAAAGCATATTAAAGGAAAACCTGCACAATACTGAAGAAAAAAATAACCCACTCTGAAATGCAACTGAACATAAACAAAACAGTCAGAAGGCTTGTGTACAGGGCAAAGATGTAACAATACCAAAACACAAGGGACAGAGAAGTCACATTAACAAAGAGACAGTGGAAAGGAAAATCATCTATTCCAAAGGTAAAGAAAATTAGGTTACCTTTTGATCATGTTTCGGGTATACCAGATGGAAGGATAACATTTCTTCCCATAAGATCTGTATTTGCGGTTCAAGTCCTGACCTGTTAAAGAACAGCGGTGATTTCCCACAATCACACCATCTGGATTCAACATGGGTACCACTTTGAAGACAAAATTGTCCCGCAGCAGTTGAGCTGTGCCTGAATCGCCAAGAATGTAATCCAGAAAGCCCTTCATTATCCAGGAACTGTTAGTTTCTCCTGGATGCACCCTGGCAGTTAGTATCACAGCCTTCCTCTCGGTGCCCTTGTCACTTTTGAGGGGGTTGGTGATAGTTAAAACGTACACTATGTTTCCTGCCAGTGAATGGCACAAGATGTGAATCTTGCAGAATGTGGACTTCACTGCATCTTTAGAGATAGCCACCAGGTACTCCTGCAGGTTAGAGTAGGTGTAAGGATAGCAGTGGGCAAAGTAGCAGGTGTCTAGGTCATGAGGGAACTGGAACGTCCAAGTGAGTGAGAAATACTGACGTCCATCTTGCCCCACATTGTTTTTGTAATACTTGATTTCACTTCCAGTCCTTCGCCAGCCAACCTTGTGTTCCTTAGCATCAGCTTCTGAGTACAACAGTGGCCGCAAGCCACGTTTATATAGGCTGTTACGATTGGTAAAGTTCACAATAGTGAAGCGATATGGCATCCCTGCCTGCATGTTGCTTACTTGGAAGTAGTACCACTGTGTGTGTCTGCTTGTGTAGAGGTCGGTGCGCAGGGTCAGCTGGTACTCAAATTCATTTCTGGTAGGCAGAAAGAAGACAAACAGTTCTGAGGCTGGTTAGCACTGCAGTGTCAAATAACTGACAAAATAATTTCACTCTTGCAGTGTCAAATAATGCGGACTGCCATGAAAAAGCACCCTGTGGTGAATCCGGTGCAAATCCGATTTACACTGTCATAAATCAAAGTCTACACAGCTGCCAGGAAAAGATGTCTAATCACAATGAGCATGTCAATAATGCAACTGCTCTCTTCATTAGGACTTCTAATATAAAATGCCGGGTCCTGCATTTCAGTCACAACAACCCCAGGCAACGCTACAGGCTTGGGGAAGAGTGGCTGGAAAGCTGCCCAGCAGAAAAGGACCTGGGGGTGTTGGTGGACAGCTGGCTGAACATGAGCCAGCAGTGTGCCCAGGCGGCCAAGAAGGCCAATGGCATCCTGGCCTGTATCAGGAATAGCATGGCCAGCAGGAGTAGGGAAGTGATTGTGCCTCTGCACTCGGGACTGGTGAGGCCTCACCTTGAGTACTGTGTTCAGTTCTGGGCCCCTCACTACAAGAAGGACATTGAAGTGCTGGAGCGTGTCCAGAGGAGAGCCACCAAGCTGGTGAGGGGTCTAGAGAACAAGTCATATGAGGAGAGGCTGAGGGAACTGGGCATGTTTAGTTTGGAGAAGGGAAGGCTGAGGGGAGACCTCATTGCCCTCTACAACTACCTGAAAGGAGGTTGTAGAGAAGTGGGTGTTGCCCTCTTCTCCCAAGGGAATAATGACAGGACCAGAGGAAATGGTCTGAAGATGCGGCAAGGGAGGTTTAGATTAGATATTAAGAAGAATCACTTTACTGAAAGGGTGGTCAGTCACTGGAACAACCTGCCCAGGGAGGTGGTTGAGTCACCATCCCTGGAGGTATTTAAGATACGTGTAGATGTGCACTTCAGGACATGCTCTAGTGGCCGGGATTGTAGGGGGTTTTTGTGTGTGTATGGTTGGACTCGGTGATCTCAGAGGTTCTTTCCAACCATGACGAATCTGTGATTCTGTATTAATAATATCTAGGACTTCTAAAAATGGTCTCCACACTATGCTTTAAAAGGAGGTGCTTAAGAAAAGGTGTTGAGTTTATGTAGGTGATTATCACCTACAGAAAATGTTCAGTGCTATGGAATGGCTACCAGGCCATTTCATGTGAAGGTTACCTGAAACTACTTTTGAAGCTTATTCAAATAATATAAAACAAGTTACAAACCCAGACTAAGATATCTCTCTCAGAAACTGATAGCAGGCTGCTGAAAATAACAACAAAATTATAACTCCATCTTAATAAAAGAAAAAAAGATCAGAAACTTACACTTTGATCACCTTCTGCAAATTCCCACTCTCAAACCGTGCTTCAAAGATCAGTGTGTTGTCCCCTTTCTGGTGGAGGATCTGCTTCAAGGGGCAGAGACCTCTCACTCGGGAATACATAAAGCAGGAGTTTTTGTTAGCTAGGGGAAGGAGCAGAACAGATGTGTTTCAGTCTGAGTCATTTTAGGGAATACCTGCGTCTTTCTGAAAATTCCTTCTAGAAACAGACAACTGCATGCAGCTGAACTTCAAAGCATATCTTAGGTAAGCGTAAAAGAAATTATATGGAGATTTTTCTGCCTATTCCCACTTAACCTAATGGATTTCAGCCAGCTTAAGATCTGACTCTGTCTTGGAGGTGCCCGTGTCTCTCTGCACGAGCAAAGGGCAATTCATACTCTACTTTGGCAAAGCAACTGAATTAGGTGGGAAGATCTATGACTCAGCTCCCCCAGGTCTTTTCACCAGTCAAATGGGTAACTTCTCTACTTAGAAATCATATGTAGCTGACAACTCTTGCCATTGGTTTGTTTTTAGATCTCTGTATTCAATTATTCTAGTCTAGAACTAAAAAAGATGATGCCCAGACCCAGCAACAATTACTTTTATATTGCAAGTGATGATTTGACACCACATTTAGCATGCAGTTTGAGTCTATATCTCTTTGTGCTCTCTTCTGCTACTTTTTCCTCAGACGAGAGGCTCACAGAGGCATAACTCGACTTTTTACTACAACCTTCATTAAAGACCAGAACTTCCAGATTTGTCATCAGCAAGAATTTACTTTTTTGGTTGGGAAGCTGTCTAGGTTCCAGAATTATTTTTGGCATAGGATCCTCCCTTTACAGAACCAAGGAAAGAATCATTTTTAACATTTACTTGCTTTCTCTGTATTGGTGTCAATATGGTGGCAAAGGCGTGGAAAACCAGGGCAAACAAAACTTCCTGTCATCTCCAAACAGTACCCGCAATATATAGAGGGGATGTGTCTCTTCTGTCAAAAGTCGGGAGCCCAGAGATGCTGCTCAGAGTCAGTGTAGCTGCGCTGGTGACTCCGGCTGACCCCAGCAGCACAAGCTGCATTCTGATGCTTGGACTGGGGACAGCTCAGAGAAAAGGAGGACAGGTGAAAACTGCAGGCAATCCAGGCTCAAACTACATTCTGTGAGACTATGGGTTTCATACTGCTGATACTGAACCGGCTGTTTTATCTGCCAAAAGTGAAATTCCCCATTATGTAACTTTCTAACTAGCAAAATGAAGAATTTGTACTGGTGACCAGACACTAATCACCAAGATGTTGTATTCTCAGCTCCTGTATTCTTGCTTCTGTTTTCTTAACCGCCTGCACAACATCAATCCTCAGGAGCAGGAGGGAGAACTGGCCATATTTAAAGGCAGCAGTTTTCATCTCCTCGGCTGGAAAGTTTCATTAACAAAGTCTGAGAACTATTAGAGCAAACCCAAACTTTGCTGGAGAGTTGTACAGGCTTAAATAAGAACCACTTGCTGTCACCTGTGCATGAAGTTCAAGTCAGTAATAAAGGATGTAGAAAACTGCATTTTTAAAGAACAGCAACTAAAGCACTGTAACAGAAATCACTGTCCTTGTTTTCAAAAAGGCGGGGAGCTGGGATTCAGAGTGTTCCTCCACATTTTATCCCTTGCAATAAATTAGCAGGTCCCTTTGTGGAGGACAGAAGTTTGTTCCTAGTCACACAGCAGTTACCAGTTTTCTTGGCCACCAAATGTAACAACCTACTATTGAGAAGTAATACACCCGTACTGCAGAAGTAGCTAATTTCTAAATAAACATGATGTCAAAGAGTAACAGTTCTTTTCAGTATTTTGCAAGCTTTTACTAACTGTGTTGACCTCGCTAAGGATGCCAGCTCCCTTTTAGTTTTGTGCTTCTGAAAATTTTGTGGCCACATCTAGTTATCCTAGGATTGCAAAATCATTATCATCTTTCTTGTCTACGTAGAAGTAGCCCAAGACCAAAATCAACAACTGCCAGAAGTTCCAAGTTCCAAGATCCAAGGAAACTGGATCAACTTAGAACACTCAAGAAAGAATAAATAACTCTGATAATCAACTGGTGATGGTGGAATAAGGCAATTTCTGCCCTTCAGTTCTGTCCAATAAATCCTTGCCAAACTTAGGAGCCTGTAATCAAGCACTGACTCAATCTGGCCAGACTTTGGCAAAACCGCTGTAGCAAACAAAATAAAATCTTCTCGCAACATAGACTTTAGTGTTGATTCTGCAGTTACACAGCTCTCATTTTTTATCACTTTCTCTTTTGCCTGGTAAGTTATCTTTCTCCACTCGTATTTTCACAATAGAAAATTATATTGATTTCATCAGGCTTTGAATTACGTTCATAAAGGAGATCAAAGCAGGTGCTTCATCTACCTACAGCTGACAGCAAGACTTATCAGGGTGTCCCCACCTTCTTCTCCTAGATAAATCACAGTGCCTTTGTCAGGAGTTTGGTATGTCGGCATCATCTCCAAACCTGTTGGAGTGTACAGTGGCTCAGGGATAGTGGGTATCCAATCTGAAAATGAAAAGATACACAGAAGGAAGATTGTATTAGAGTCTTTATAATATGAAGGACACATTGAAGAGCAGGTCATCCTATTTACACCAGTTTCACATAAAGAAATAGGGAAACCCCCTTTTGAACCTAATTTTTGGATCTGTGAACAAATCTTCACTATAACTCCAAATAAAAATAGATATCAATCTGTGCATGGACTAACTTTTGTTGTTCAAACTTACTTCTGTTCCCTGTAGAGCTTGCTTACCATCAGTGAGGTTGACAATGGTGAACATTACACAGCATTGGTACCGTTAGGAAAACAGATGCTCCAACTACAGAGTGAAGTCATTGATTGCTGAGCACACACACGTGCATGGCTATAATGAAGTGTCTCCATGTAACTCACCTGACATCTGCCTGGCATGTCACAGATCTGTTAAACACTAATTGATTCTGACAGTAGGCCTTTCCTTTCTATAATACTTACAGCAGTCCTATCCCATTCCATTCAGGATACCGGGATCTATTTTCAAAGGTAACAGATTAAGAGCATAGATGTCTCAGTCCCATCTCTGTGCATTTCTGATTTCTACTGATTACTTCCAAGTTGCAATTAGTTGTATCTAGAAAACACAGGGACTGTTCAAGTCTTCACTATCTCATAATAGGTTTTCAGTACTTTTATACAGACTGCATAAAAATAATTATTAGCTAACATTCGTATTTAACCATACTGAAATACAGTACTGACATTGCTAGTAACAGGACATGAGATATATACTGAATTTGCAAGACCTCAGGACTGAGGCTTGTTAGGTTTGCTCTCTGAACTTTTCTTTAACGGCCTGCAGCTTTGTTTTACCTAATTTAGCTGTGACAGCAATTTCTCTAATTGACTGGGTATGTATGGCTAATTTGTTTTATTTTTCTTTATCTTTGTGTGGTACAACCATAGGCTCATATGGACAGCAGTAAAAAGGAGTTGTTCTGTGTAGAAATGCAGATATAGAGCTGGACAAAACTTGTTTTAGAGATAATGAAGGGAAGAAGGAAATAATATCTAACACATGTAATGTGTTAGACATACCACTGTATATGGTAAATTCAGATGTAGCACGGAGCTGCAGACCAATGAAGAAAGGGAAAGGTGTAAGAGTAATCTAGCAAACATATGAAAATGATCCCAGAGTTATTTGGATCCTAGAGTGGGGAAGAAGAAATCACCAATACAAACATCGTATTTTTCCCAGCAAAGGACCCCAGAGGCTGATAATTTGCAACAAACAACGCCTCTGCTCCACCAGAATGAAACCTCTGCAATGAAACCACTGACCTTAGGATCTAGAGGAGCAGTGGAAGGGGAAGCCAGGGAAAGGGTGGGAATTTGTTATTTAACAGCATTATTACTTTTCCTTTTTCTGTAGCAATTAGATCTGGAATAATAATGATTTGTCTCTTAAAGATTTCACTTATACTAACAACAAATTAATTCCTTTATTTATATATAAGGTGTGCTTCCTCTTTGTCCTTACACAAGATTTTAAGCATAGTACAGTAACTTACCAATGTGCTCAATTCTGTCCCTGATGACTTCACATTGGTGTGGCCAGTACACGAGGGAAAACTGGCTGGTAGGTGACGAGTCATCCAGATTCTGAGGCTCCTGAAGATGGGGTACCACTGTCTCCAAGCCAGATGACAACAGAATCTGGTTTGCCCTTGGAAAAAGATGAGCACAAACGGAATCTATAAGAAAGTGAAAGAACCCCCACATCAGTCTCTCTTGCTCTTCCGAGTGGAAACAGGCTGTGGAGATTATCTACGTAAAATCAATGTAACTAAGCATGGCACAATAAAATTACATCCCACTGAAATGTAAATTTAATGTTCCATACTGTGAATCACACTAAACTTAAAAGTACTGCTGAATGAACAGTTAATTCATTAAATCACAAAGCACATCAAGTATTCAAATGCAGGAGGGAATAGCTTATTTGTGTTCCTATTGTAAATGTTGGCACCTTTTATTACTACTGCTTTTATTACCAGTGTGTTATGGTAGGGCTTACCATCTCAATGTCCGAGTCAAAAATCTGTGCTGCACAATACTATATAAATAACAAAGCTTATTGCTGCAAAACTTATCACACAGAGTGTATATAACAACAAGATAGTACTGGCAAGCATGACAGGAGAGGTAACAATCTGATGCTATCACAAATTTTGTAAAGCAACAGAGACATTTGGAGGATGTGGCGGGGGTCTTTGCTTGTTGGCAAGGAATTCTTCAGTGTTATGAGAAGCCACTTGAACGAAAACATGACAGGCAGGGAAAAGGCTTTGAAAAAAACCTTGTAATTGGATGATTGGGACTGCTGGTACTGCGCACTAACCATAACACTGCCCTGAGAAAATTACTTGCCCTTTTCATAGATATGAAAAGATCCCCTTTCAAAGCATTCCCTGTCCTTCCTATTACCTGTTTAGAGCAGGCCAAAAGATAAGAGTTTGGTTTCATGGGAAATTATTTATTTGTATTTGTATTTGGGTCTGAATCAGATACCAGCACCCGTAAGGCTTATTTTACCTGAAAAAAAAATACTAATCAGTTTTACACCTAGGTTTCTAGACCTACTTCTCACAACAAACAACATAATAAGCAAAAGGCCTCACCTGAAGGATCTGTTTTCAAGTGTAGATGACATCATATGTGAAGAGTAAAAGAATTAAAAACAAAACTGCTGAACCCATTTTTAAACTCTAGTGGATACCTAACTCTAATTGATACCTGGCTACTGTAATGCCAGATCAGTAACTGGTGATCAAAAGCATGCAAAGGGACTGAGATAACTACTTACCTAGGTCAAGAACCATAAAGTATCACTAGATCTAACTCCAGTTTTGTTTAGAGTTTGACAGTTGTGTGAGTACTAATACCTTCCCCCTTCCCCTAACTCTTCCATCCTGTGGTCTTACAGGGACGATGCAGGGGAATAATTGAAAGGGTCCTAACTTTTAAGAACAGCATACTGCTGACTGGCTTCTGTCACAAATGAGTTGGGGGGGGTCTTCATCCTAAAAAAAAAATAAATTAAAATACCAAAATAAAATCAAAAGTCCACAGCAGGACAGGTTGCTTTTATTTTTAGAGAGAAGAGCTGCCTCTGTTTTGGTTTACTTTATGGCCTGAGTAAGAATTAGGCCAAATCTGCATGGTCATTATTCCTGGCCGCTGCTCAAAGAAGATATGCTTTCACTTGTTCTCCTTTGCTTCCCCAGTGCCTCTCTTGTGCAGTTCTAGTATTCCTACGGTTGTCTGAAAAGCTAGAGCAGAAAACTGATGTAAGAAAAAAATGTTCGGTTTTCAGCTGCACTAATTAGCCCTCTGATCCCACTCATTGAACAAGCCTACTGATGTAAGAGCAGGAGAGGCAATGAAAACCAATAGCTAGGACAGCCCTTCTGGTGGCAGCCCAGATGTAAACCACAATTGTCCCAAAGCAAGGAGGACTAGGACAGGGAGCAACTTGATACTGGGCAATTAAGGGATAATACTTGACAAAAACTAGAAACGCATCACTCTGCAGCCAAAGTTTGCATGGGCCATAAAAAGCATCCAACCTGGGTTAAATTTGAAGCACATTGGCAAGGTCGCACAGAGACAACAGTGCTAGTCCTCAGCACTGTGCTTAATATATGACATTTATTTCCTGGGTTTTCAACCTAGTGCCCTTTCATTAACATCGTATTTAATTAAAACCCGAATTTCCTTCCTGCAATATGAATAAATGTTGATAACATCAAATGCATTTCACAGCTGGTAAAAATACTATTTACTGCTCCTATTTACATTCACCACATTTGCAAATATAATACAGGGCGTCTAAAAATCTGCTAGTCCAGTAGCTGACCAGGAGCTTGATTTTTACAGGTCAAGAAGCAAAACCAGTTCACAAACCAAAGCACAGATAAAATCATAAAGAAGGTAGAGGATTTTAACTCACTAAGGAAGAGCCATACTGATTTCTGTAACATGGATAGTGCCAGGGATGAGTTCTCAGGGCAGGGATTTGGGTAGAGCGATATACCCCAAGGTCCCAAAATTTACTTTATTATGCTTAATTTAAGCGTACTCTGTGATGCATTTTGGGTGCCTGCAGAAACGGTTTGTCACTGGGGCTGCTCATGGATTTTCTTACGAGGATAAGAAGCAATTCTTTCTCATGAATTACGGCCCGCTTCCCCACCATCTGGGACCACCTCAGACGAGGCCCAGGCGCTGAGGGGACTTACTGAGCTGCCTTCCTCCCCGACGGCGGGGCTCTCCCCGTCCCGTCCCGCCGCCCGGGCGGCGGGACAGGGCATCCCGGCGAGGCGGCGGTACCGCCGTGATCCCGGCCTCCGAAGGGCCGCTCCGAACGCCCCGCCGGAGCTCAGCGGTAAACCCCCGGGCTGCGGCAAACTGAGGGTCCGCGCTGCCCTACCGGTCCGCGCGCCCCCGCCAACGGCCGCAACCGCCGCCGCTGCGCCGCCCCGGCTCTCGCGAGAGTTCGTTGACGGGCGCCGCAAGGGGTGAGGGCGGTGGCGGCGGGGACTGGGCGTCCGACCGTCCCCGCCTTGGTATCGGTGACCACGGCCCAGTGTGTTATCCCCTGCCCGGCTGGGCAGCAGTGGCTGGAGTCCCAGGTTTGTGTCGCCGGGGTGGGGGGAAGGCTGTGCAGGAGGGCAGAAGCTGTGCGGTGGCTTTCCTGCACCTTCTGGTGCTGCTGCTGGCTTGGGCTGTGAGGGGAGAGCGGGCATTTCCCGTCTCTTAGGTGTAACCCTTCGTCAGGGAACACAAGCAGCACAAAACGTTGCAATAAAGTAAATACAGTGCTTACAAATCTATGTATTTACATGAACAAGGTGATCACAGAATCATAGAACGGTTTGGGTTGGAAGGAACCTTAAAAGATTGTTGAGTTCCAACCCCCCTGCCATGGGCAGGGACACCTCCCACTAGAGCAGGTTGTCCAAAGCCCCATCCAGCCTGGCCTTAAACGCTTCCAGGGATGGGGCATCCACAGCTTCTGGAAGTGTTCAAGGTGGTGTCAAAACCTCTATGGTTGTAACTTAGTAAATCATTCAGGTAAATGATTCCTGACAAGACAACGGAATAGAAGGAACAAATGGACCTAAAACCAAGTAACAGAAACTTTAGCAGGCTGATTGGTCAAGAAACTTGGCTAAACCACATGAAATGTGCCGTTTAGGTGAACGTGACTAATTATAATATGAAAACCACTCCTCTAGAAGTTAGGATACCCGCCGCCACTTGAAGAGTTCCTTGGCTAAAATAGGAGGCCAAGTGGTTGAGTGTGAATATCCATCCCCAGGACTTCTGTGAACTGCAGGCAGGCATGACTGCCCAATGCCCTGAACCTTGCCCAAAGCAAGTCACAAAGGTGATGTGGTCACAGAATGGACTGTGAGCAGTAAGCATACTCTTTTAATGAGCAGAAGAGAGAGAATTTGAACCTGCCTCTTACAGTAGTGACATGTTACAATGCACTTTTGGCCTGTATAATTATGGAACAACTATTAGCTCCACAAGTAGTCTCCAGGACTAAACACTCAAGGGATATTTGCTGTTTCCTGCCAGAGGACAAATGCTGTTGCCTCTATATCAGCCGTATGCTGTACGGTTGTATCAATTTGCACATGAAATGAGGGGCGGGGACGGGGGGACGACGGGGACAGGGACGGAGAGGAGGGGGATGTCACTGCTTAACACATGTAGGAAAGTTATTTCCTCCCTGCAACAATCACATCCCACGTATGCAACTCCCTCTAGAGTCAGACCCTGCATCTTCAGCACTGGAAAGCAACGTATATGTTTCTGTCTGTAGTGAAGGTGGTTCTGAGATGCATGCAGATGTGGAACATCTGTTCCATGCTATTAAAATGTTTGAAAGAAATTAAGTCTCTGAGAAAAGAGATTTAAACCATAATTTTTCCCTACTTATGATGAGTGAAAATTGTGCATTTAGTGTAACCATAGTTGGAGTACTACTGTGTGCCTCAAGAAAACCTTCGTAACATGAGCAAATTGTGGGAAAAATAATGAAACAGGCCTTGAAAATTATTCTGTTTTGTAGACTGAAAAGTAGTATTAACTGACCAATATCCTGATACTTCCAGAATTGCTTTTTTTGATTTCCCAAAATGCCAGTTGAATGATCAGATTTACTTCCCTTGAATAAACTTTAGTCTCTAGAATCTATTCACAAACCAAATAAAATCAACCATATGTTCATATTTCAATTATTCACTTTTACTTCTATCATCACAGTAGGTAAAAATCATCGTCTCAATCAGAATCGTGTTAGGTGCTGTGTTTTGCTAAGAGTCCACCCTTACTTTAGAGAGGTGAACGGGAGAGGCAGGGAGGGCAGGGACAGGAGGCAGGAGTGACTTTGCCCAGAGGATGGAGTGGCAGAACTGAGAATGGAAACTGTGTCATAAATCTGTCCTGCCCACTGGGCAACATTGTCCCTTACAGGAGCTTGAAAGTGAGCTGCTGAGCTGGCAGGGGGAAGTTCACAGCCTAAACTTTAGTCTGGGGTCTCCAGGAACCTTTGGGTACCTCTGGTGAGAAGTTATGTATTGTTATATTATTTTTGTAAAAAACGTTTGTGTTGGTAACAGCTTGATTTCAAATGTTTTTTTCTTTAAGCCTTATATTTCTCTGTCTCAGTCTTAATTTATACCTGCATGGGTCAAGGATGGTAGGATTTCAAGATGAGTGGATTAAAGCTTTATTTGATATTACAGAAGTCGTTCTTCACAAATAGTTCATTTGTTTTTAAAGCGTCTGCGGTATCTTTCCTTAGAAGAGTTTTATGTACATTTGCACAATGGAGTGGTAGGTGCTATTTTGAGATCCTTGTGTAGACTTTAAGAAAAAGATTTTTGGCATGTTTTTCTTTAATGCTACTTCTTCTACAGTGACACAGTTCTCACACAGAGAACTTTGGGTTTGCTAAAAATCATTATCTCCAGTGGAACAGCTACGAGAACAGCGGAAAACAGAATTAACTTCTAAAGGTTTCGGCTGCTGTTGCCAACATGGGGAACAGAATGGCCACAAGGTGGTAGCAGTTTGTAAGGGAGGCCCAGGAGATGGCTCTGAGCTTTGCTTCTTGATCCAAGGAGGCAAATCTTGCCTGTGTGCCGTATGCCAAGCAGTGGAGCATTTGTAGTGTTCAAGCACAGTTATTTTAGATCCATTTTCTGTTATGTTATTTCACTTTGAGGTGATCTTGTGTGAGGTAGAGCAATGGGGGATAATACCATAGCATCTCTCTTCTCAGCTCTCAGGCCCCATAGGCTGGCAGCACGTGACTTTGCCAAGGATGCCAAGTGCAAATACATTTAAAATTGCCAGTGTAAGCCAGCATCTGGGCTTGTGCTGGTGGTTGGTACAGTTTGTCTGCTTTTCGGGCTCTCCTAATGGCATCCAGAATGGCATGGACTCAGGCTGCAACGCGTTGACCTCCTACATACGCCTTCTGCCAGCTCGATTCGGTTCAGAGTAATGTAGTGGGTTAAATTCATACTGCCAGGCTTAGTGAGAGATCAGACATCATCCATCCTCCCAGGGCTGACATAAAGTTCATGTTAATAGAAAAAGACAGTGAAAACTCTATCATGTGCTCTGTCTGATTTGACAGAAATGCAGTCATATGCCCACACGTGATCAAGATTAAATTTGTGCTGCTGAGTGATCTGGCAGTGTGCAAACTCCTATTACTGCTCATGAAGCCACAGTTTTGGAGAAAAAAAAAAAAAAAAAGCTTTTACTTCTACTGCTCCTGCTATGAGAGAAAAGAAGAGAAAGGGGAGCTTCTGACAGATTACTGGGGCAGACAACCACAGTGATCATTTTAGTCTAGGTTACAATTACCAGAAAAGACATAGGAGGTTATTCTGTAAACTGTTTCACTGAAATCTGGGAGAATTTCATCCTTTCTTGGTGAATGGGAATTATGGGAAGGTATGTGAGGACCAGCAGCACTGACATTTTTCTTTCCTGTATCTGTTCTACATGATACTTGAGTGAAGTTTTTGGGTGTCAGCAGGACTTAATATTAAGGCAACATTCAATTTACAACATTATAAGGTTAATTTAACTCTGCCACAAAGATAAGCCCTGCATTTCTTGCTGCATTTCTATGTATAAATGCTAGTTGTGCTGTGAATAGCAACAGTTTCATTTGGATGTGGTGGTCAGATATGAATGCTCAGACACATTGCAGCCTGCAGTTTAAATCATAGAATCATAGAATGGTTTAGGTTGGAAGGGACCTTAAAGATCATCTAGTTCCAACCCCCCTGCCATGGGCAGGGACACCTCCCACTAGAGCAGGTTGCTCAAAGCCCCATCCAGCCTGATCTTGAACACCTCCAGGGATGGGGCATCCACAACTTCCCTGGGCAACCTGTTCCAGTGCCTCATCACCCTCACAGTAAAGAATTTCTTTCTGGTATCTAATCTAAATCTCCCTTCTTCCAATTTAAAACCATTACCCCTTGTCCTGTCACTACACTTCCTGATAAAGAGTCCCTCTCCAGCTCTCCTGTAGGCTCCCTTCAGATATTGGAAGGCTGTTATAAGGTCTCCCCGGAGCCTTCTCTTCTCCAGGCTGAACAACCCCAGCTCTCTCAGCCTGTCTTCGTAGGGGAGGTGCTCCATTCCTCTAATCATCTTCACTGGACCCGTTCCAACAGGGAACAGGTCCATGTCCAAATCTTTTAAAGCAAAAAAACCAAAGGGTGTCAGTACTAGTATGGACTCAACATTCATTGTCACTTGCTTGCTGGGAGCCGTAACCAACAGTCTGAACTGTTGTTTCCTCCATGGAGTCCATCTTTACTCTTGTGCAAGTTTTTCTCCTCGGTGCTAATGATTTAAACACCTATTCATTGCTCAGTAAGACTCTGTCCCTGGAGGCAAAGGAGGAGTGAAAAAATGTCACTTAGTGTTGCACAAAATGAAGTCATGGTTTGTATTAGCTCCCTTTCACCCAGTGCTGCAAACGTGCACACATGCTTTAAATTTATCTTGATTTCTGTAGGATTATTCTTAGCGGCATGGTGAAATGTGCTTATGTTAAACATGCTAGAGAGGAGTTTCAAAATAAATCATGTCCTCAATTGACCTGATTCCCTTTATTGTTGTTTTCCTTTGGCTGTAATATAGTTTATGGAGTGATAAAATGCAGCACAGAAATTAATGGTCTAGTTTGTTTCTTTCTGATACAATTGTTGATTTCTGACTTATTTTCCATATTTTCCTTTGATTCCACAATTTTCAAAGGGTCATCCTCCATTTTACAGAAAACAAACTGTTTAAGAATATATATTCCAGCTACTTTTAGCTAAATAAAAATAGCATACTCTCTGGATACTTATACAACTGGCTCACTTACAGGATTTAGAAATCTCTGTGAATTTTTACATGTATTTAAGGAGCTCTTAGTCAAGCAAGCTCCTTTAAATCCAGTTATTTCTGATTTGTTCTTTTCCATTCTTTCCAGATATTTTCTTCTCTCAGGCCATCTCATGAGAATCACATCCCTTCCTGCCAATACTGATTCTTGTGTTCATGCTTGGATTTCTTTTTTTCTTTTTTTTTTTTTTTCCTTTTCCCAGCTCCAACTTTAATAAGCCTCCTGGGCTTTCTTTGAAGATTTCATCTGCAACTGCAAATAAACCCTTGTGTATCTCTGATGCTTCTATTTGGATTAAAAGGCCAAGTGACCTCGTTTTAGAGACTGAACAAAGAGCTCTTGATGATACATGGAGATTGGTACTCGACACACACCTGAACTCAAACCTGGAGTACAGAAAAAGTAAACACGTTTTTAAAATTTTTTCTCCGTTCATTAACAAATTGCTCTGAGCCTGTTGTAATGTTTAAGTTCCTTCCTGTGTTTACTGAGTTAAAAAGGAGTTCTGTAAATTTTTTCATTACAGGGGGTGTGTTTCTTTCCCATTTTCCCCCAAACACTCTGGTTCTTGTATATATATATATAAAGTTCCCCTGCATACTTTGGGAATATTTATAATACTTTCCTTTGTTACCTCATTCTGTTTGAAAGCCTTTGCTGAAGCTCTTGAGATGTGTTGAAACAACCTGAGATCACCCAAAAGGAAACCTGAAATGTCATGGTACAAACTTGGCCTTGCAATGTCAGAAAGCTTGCAAGCAACAATGTTATGTTCTGTTCTGAGGCAACCCTGTTTTAACACAAGTGCTTCCCAAAATCATGTTACTGCGTTCCAGCACAATGCCTCGAGAGAAATGGGCGATGGTGAGACCTCCCCTGGAAAAAAAAAGTCAAAGGTGGTGACGATGCAGAGATCTTACTCAGGGATAGGGAGTGTCTTTTTATTATATGGTTGTATAGCGCTTAGAACAGCAAAACTTTGAACTCTGCTAAGAGGTTTTGGATGTTTTGTGAATGCCAGTCAAAATTGTGCTATTTAACCAATGGTTATTGTAGTGCTGTGGCAATTTGGTTTGTTCCCACAGGTTTTATTTTTATCCACATTCCCCAGCTACGTATTGGCGTGACTGTCACTGTAACTGTCATGCCAGGATTGGTCCTCATTGCATTCTGGACTGCTTTATTTTTGGATTCTGAGTATGACACTCACCTCTAATCACATGCAAATGTCTGCATCTGAGCTAGGCACCTTAGATTTTCTCCCTGGTCTATAGAGGTTTAGTCAATGTGGCTGAGTCTAGGGTATGACTCATCTCACGCTGAAGCAGATGCCTGTGTTTAGTTAGATGAATACCTCCTTCAACTCCAGTGGTTTTACTGACTAGATCCCCCTTGGCAGCTGTGCTATAGATACCTACAGTTAGGAGAGATGAATTCCATCCTTAGAGACCTCTACCATGCTGCTGGTATAACTAAGCATACAAAGCTGATACGTAGATGGTACCTAACATGATCCCAGTCAGAGGGCTGGGCGCTGCAGGGGCTGTGTCCCTGGCCCAGCGAAGGGGGTCCTGTTTTTCATATTCTGTGAATCTGTCATAACCGGGCCCACAGACTCAGCCACATCTGCAGCACAGCGTGATGTCCAGATAATAATCTTTATCCCTTTTCCCCTCAGCCACATCTTCCTTCCTTGCCTGCCCTGTCCTGCCCTTCCCTTAGGCTAATCTCTGCTGCCGTTCCCAGCGCTCACACTGCCTCCTGCCCAGTCTGCCAGTTTTTCACTGGTTTCATCGTTATTTCCCTGGACATTTTTCACTAGTGACTTTCTAACTGCAGGAACAGCAGAAGTAAGAGAAATTCTGTCCTCAGCTTTTGAAATAGCTTAAGACATAAGACAAGCTGCAGCAGGCCAGCCTCAGGGTTTTCACACACTGGCCTTCGTGTTTCTGATAGCTGCCAATAGTGAACCCTGGGGGAAAATGCAGGGCAAGCCCACGGTGGTACTTCCATCCTGCAGAGGTCTGGCTCAAAGGTTTTCTAAATCAGAGACATTATCTTTGAACCTGAATACATGAACTTTCATAAACAAGGTGGCAACATGGCAGTGGGTCTGAGATTGACATGTCTAATCCCTCCTCTCCCCAGCTTACTCTTGACTGGGCATTGCTGGCTGTGTGGCTGCTTTGTAAACATGGGGTTTATTTACAGGAACCAACTCAATTACTTTTTCTCAGTTTTCATAATGAAATAATAATTAATTTTTCCTTCGCTTTAAACTTCCTAGAAATTCGCTATAATCAGAGACAGGAGCAGCAGTTAATAAAAGCATTGCCATCTGGGGTAGAAAGGGCCTTGTGGCAGGCCAGGGCTAGCAGGGCTGATGCATCTCAGTGTCAGTAGTCAGTGACTTTGAGACTTGCACTAAAGATTGCCTCTGATTTACTACTCGGTCATCCAGGACATGGACCTGCTGGGATAACCAGGCTCTGAGGACCCTTGTGACTTAGGAAGACCTCTGTAAGGTGGAGTCCAGCCAGAATCTTCTTTAGCTCAGAGTGTACACAGACAAATTGTAAAAATAAAGACTAATTATAAGCAACTCTGCGACACTAGTGCTAGGAGGAACAGTGACCAGTTTTCCAAAATGACACAGAAATAAGGGAGGCAGTGGGAAGGGCTGATGGAGGAAGATGCTCTGGGGAGGGAAAAGTTTAGAGATCTGTTTTACGAAAGGGAAGACAGGCAGACAGCATATGCTTTCTGATGGCAAGCTCTGATCCTACAGCACTGCATCAATAAACCAGAGCATTTAAAGAACAGTTATCTAAAATGAGTACACTGTTAAGGAGCATAAGCTTGAATTTACACTTCCACAGCATGCAGTGACAGCCTAAAGCCAAACCCCTTTGAAGCAAACTCAGTGCTTTGCAATCTACTTTCCTGCCTAACTCAATCTAGGAATGACACCAGGTGGTCCCCTGGTGGAATGACAAATAGATTATTTTGCTAGGGCTTCTTTTACCTGCTACATTTCTAATGTACTCCCTTAACATGGGCTGTTTTATACTGCTGCACAAGAGCATGGAAAATATTTGTTATTTGCTTATTTATTTCTTTATGCAAACTTCTTGTTTAGAGGTGATGTGGTCTGTGTAAAATACTCAGCATTCCTCCAGTGATTTCTGGACTAGCATATAGTTCACATGTCTGTACTTCATAGCTCAGGTGTCCTGGAGCTAGCGCCAGTCACTGCTGGAATATTGGAGCAGTGCTGTGCTGAGGTAGCAGTTTGGATCTAGAGAACAGTACAGCAGTTTCACTAGTGACTCCATTTCTCTGCAGGGAAAATGAGCTGGCCAGGCCGCTGTGCTGAGGTGTTAGGCTGTTTCCTAATCCAGAGCTATTTTGGTGGGCGTTAACTCTGCAATCGTTGCCCTGTTGTGCAATGCAGGTATGCTCCGTTGCCTGTTTCAGCACCAAACAATTCTGTGATATAATAGACAACATAACAAATATTAACCCAGCAGAGGTTATTTTTGTCCATCTGTTGCAAGATAGCTGTACCCAGATTAGGACAATGTGATGCCTAGTGAGTCAAAAATACCCAGAGTGACTGGGTAAATCAGCAAAGCAGACCTATAATGCAGAAAACAGTTCAATAATGTTTCTACTTTTAAGATGAAAGCAAAGCCTCTTCACTCAGTGAAAAAAACAACAGCTCAGATAAAGTAGCACTACAAAGATGATGAAACCACTGCACTGGCTTTAAGCTATCTGGCATGGATGCTGCTGAGGAAATTGGTGCAGCAGCAAGAATTCTGCATGGGCTGCAAAATGCTGCTGAGAAGCTATATAAAACCACCCCAGTTTCATGCTTCAGCCAGTTGAAACGCTTATAATCCAGAAAGTGATATGTACAAAGTAGGTTCCTGCTCTTTAGGTGGGTTCATGGACTTTCCTAGACTGCCTCCAACCTTTTATCTTTTTCCAATGTGTCTCCAAACATTTTCTAATGGGGTGCGAGTTCCTGCGCATCAAATTAAAGCGTAGTGACAAGCATGTTTTTTGCCTTGGTTGTTTTTCCTGGACCCTTTAGAAATACTTCATAGAGTCCCTGGGGATTGTAGACCATAGGCTGAAAATCACTTACTAATTCTCTTTTCTGGTGCCTTGTAGACTCCTGGGACACAGCATCTCCTTCAGCAGAAAGACCAGCCAGGGTGATGCATCCACAAATGCAGTCATAGCTTATTTGAGACAGAAGGCATGTTTTTTAGGTCAGAACAGTGGGGTATACATGGCAAAAAGAACTTGATAGAGAACAAAAGGGCTAAGTGACATTTAGTGAATGATGAATTATTTTCTTCATTTCTTTTTTCATTTGAAACTTTTCCTTGGGGGGTGAGGTGAGGTGAAAGGTAAATGAGTTTATAGGGTAGAAAACACTGGTTAGAGTTACTCTGCTGTGGCTAGTTTTATTTTTTTTATTTTGACTTGGGGATAGGAACAGTCTGTGGCTGTTTCTTCTTCAATTGTATTTTTAACTTTTGGCAAAGTCACACAGTCTTGAACATGCTTATTTTTATAGATTTCAGAAAAAATAAATAAAAACAAGCTATTTGTATCTCTGCGCTTGTGTCATTCAAAGTCATAACTATGATTTTCACTGGTCAAAACAGGACCCAACAGCTATTTTTCTGCAGCTGTGAAGAGCTCAGATAATACTTGATAGTGCTAAGGGTACAAAATATTTTCCCCAAAGTCCCCTGTCTTTGCTTCCAGTAAGAGAAAGTTCTTATTATGGGACAGCTGCCAAAAGATGAAACTTGTGTTAAAGGACTGCTTTTTTCCAAGTAAGTCTGTACCAGCAGCTGGCATTTACTAGAGTAGAAGTCAGTGCTTCCATGTAGGGGGAATTTATCCTGAGATAGACACACATCATTGTAGATGAGTATCCAGGCCCCCACTGTTACTCCCCTCCTGCATGGTGGGTGGGTCATGGGAGACAGCAGGGCTCCCTATCCTCTACATTCAGATGTCAGGTATTCTTAATCCCATGGTTCCTCTTCAGTGAATTTCTGAAAACTCTCTAAATGTTTCTATGGATGAGGAACTTCCTTGTGTTTCAGTGCCCTGTGTTTCAGTGCCAGTAATGGGAATCTCTGTTTGAGGATGTAGCGTGCTGCCATGTGCCATTGGGACTTTTAGTTGGACTTACAGGGCAACAAGAAAGTGGATAAAGGCTGGAAGATGGCAAAGGGCAGTGGGATGGGACAGTGATGGTGTGTCAGGAGAGTCTTCCCTTGGAACAGGCTCGCTGAGAATGATTTTGCGTCAAGGCCTGAGAAACAAGCGTGGGCTGGTAGGGCAGAGGTTTTAGGGCTCTGTTTTTACAGCCTCTAAAAGAATGCCATTGTCATAAAAGGAGCTTTCTGGTATTTCTGGATCTAAAAAGTCCAATAAAAAATTAAATGGGAAAACATACCAAAGTCACCCTTATTTTCTGTGTTTATAGCTCTAGTTCTCACAATACATCGCAGACATTACCATCTAACCATACAAGGCTGTGTCCTCAATAAGGGCATCTCTGTATTAAGCAAATTCCCCTTCAATTTGGCACAGCCAGGAGCCGAGCGCCCAGCATGGTGCGCAGAAGGAGAGGGGGGCACAGTGACCCTTGGATGAACATCAGGCAGAACCAGTACAAGCATGTGGGGAGCCCCAGGAGAGCAGGACATGTTTGCCAGCCACCATCATCATCCTCCAAAAGGAGCTTTAAGGAGGTAGTTGCTTACAGGGGATGGGGAGCGAGAATTGGCTCCACTCACATGCCTGCAGCCTCACCGCCTCCAGCACTGGAACAAAAGTAATGCCAGGGCAGTCCCAGTCTGTGCTTAGTGGTACTGACAGAAGTTCCAAGGGGTGGCCTTGCTTCTGCCAGCTGGACTTTGCTCTGAGGGAATAGGGGTGTTCTGGCTGCCTTCTTGTTAATTAAATATTCTTTTTTTCTCTACAAAGAAATTATTAGCATCTCTCTGTTTTGATCCTCACAGGGATCTGCAGTTCTCCCTCTGATTCAGCTGTGTCAGGTGTGGACCCTGCCTGCTGGACATGCCCCATCTGAACATTAAGTTCCCAGTTTCTGTCCTAGATGTGTCTTGCCATCGGTTCTAAGGCAGTAATTCTCCACCATAACCTTGCTTTGTGTAACCCATAAAATGTAATATCCTAGTTTAAGATATTAGTGGCCATGAGGCAGCATCTTCTAGTTTGTGATAAATGGTTAAAATGTTAAACCAACAAACTACCTTGTCTTCTCTAAAATGTTCCTCCTTGCTAGTTACCTCATGAAGGCTAAGAACTTTGCATCACTTTTCATAGTAAAGTCCTCAGCCCCATGTTTTCAATGAGCTTTGCTGGATTTTACTGCCAGGATCAGCTGCCAACCCTTGGAGGAGCCCAGTGTTGATACTGTGAATGGTGGTGCCTCAAAAACCAAATGTGTGAAAAGACTGCTTGCTGGAAGAAAATGCAGTTCCTTGAAATAGGGCACACAAGAGCATCTGAACTTCTCGTGAGGACCCGGAAAGCTGGTCTTGTGACAAGTTGCGCTGAGCATATGGTGACTTATGGGAGCAAGGTCAATATTCAGTAGCAGAGGTTCTGACCCTGTGTGTAGGGGAAAGCAGTGAAATGTATTTTTTTATCTTGCAACTACTGGGTGAATGCAGTAATTGTTGCCGACAGGAACTTTACTAACCAAACTTCCAGTAACTTCTCCTAATCTCCACCATGTCCTATCTGAATTCTTGAAATGCTGCTCTTAAGTAACACTTAAAAGAAAACCCAACCTCCCACTGTCACTTATTACAGTGTTCTGTAACTATATTTAAAGGCAGAAGGTCTCCTGACCTGTCTAGGTGAAGAAGAATGTAGAGCTTTTAATATTTTTCAAGCAATGGTGTTCCAATCTGCAACCTGTCATTTGCTGTTGATTACAACTGTCCAAACAATAAATGACCACAGCATCCTCTGCTTTGGAGCACCAAGAGAGGTAGGAAAGCTTTGCTTTTGTCAGGATAGTACTACCGTCTCTTCCAAGGCAAGTATTGAGGAAACTTGCAGGTGACAGCAAACAAAATGAGGTGGGTTTTTTTCTGTATCCTGAGATAAGCAAAAGGTCACACTTCTATTTATTTCTTTATTAGGTTTGAGTAGGTTTATTGTGTGAACTCCTTTCCTAAGGCTACCGTGGATGCTAAAGGTTTCTGTAGGTTCAGAATGTGTCTCTGCTGCATCATGAAGGAAAAATTTACAAAGTGCTATGAGACACAAAGGCATCAACTCTGGATCAGGATGTCCTTGAGTGCAAATCATTGGAAGCTAATAGATAATGTTAGTGACGTAGTGTTATATATTGCCAGCTCCTTGCATCTTCTCCTTTGCTTCCATTACTGGCCACAGCTGGAGACAGTATTGGGTTTGAGGGACTTTTTGTCTTATTTGGTAGAGACATTACCACCTTCTGATGCTTTTCTGATTGTTTCTGTTTTAAATTTGACAAGCAGAAGGCAGCAATGAAGCCCTATTTTGTCTGTCCCATAGCAACAGGCTAGAAATTTTGCAGTGCTTGTGTCAGGCACAGTGACATTGTTTTAACATTCATGCCAATCTCCATTTTTCAAAATACTTACGTATGAGTATAAAGGCCATCATATTTAAACAAAGCTCTTGTTCATGAGCTCCCACCTGTGCACCAGTGGGTAAACATGGGTGACAAATTGTCAAATCCTAGTGACATCCTGTATAGCTCTGACTTGAAAACTTCTCCAGTGGTCCTGCACAAGAGCTCTGAACTGCCTGAGCCACAGATGATAGCCACAGGATATCTATCTTGCATCTTGTCACACAGGCTCAGTCTGAAGAACTACAGGGCACAGATCACGTGGAAAGTTGTTTCTGAGGTTCATTATTTCCTCTGTCAGAAATGAGCCATGTGGTTATTATCTGAATTTGTCAAGCACTAGTTTCCAGCCGCTGGATCTGATTTTACTTTTGCTGCTTGGAAGAAAGACTCATCTCCTATCAGAAATGCATTCTCATGAAGACATTGCTGGGTCTGATCAAATGGCCTTTTGACCATTTCTTTAGTGAACCAAACAGGGGTTATGGATCTGTGATGGAAAGTAATGATGCCCTTTCAGGTTACTGAGTACTGCTCAGCAGCTGAGCTGCAGCAATGGGTTGTGCTTGCACTCTGAGCTTGCTGCAAGAAGAAAGGATGTGTGCAAGTATAAGCCACCACGAACTGTATTTTATTTGACAACTGGAGCAGCCAAAGAGGTCACCTTCTCTAACCCAGTCAATAAGCAGTAACTTTTTAAGCTGTGGCAACCCTCTTGCTTTGGCTGTATGTCTGAGCTCTGAGCTAATTTACCCCCTCTGTGCACATTCAGTGCCTCATCACAAAGCCCGAGGGACTGAAGGGGCCATGGAGACAGATTTCTCTTATTTTTAAGTAGTGTCAAAGTGAAGACACATGAAGGGCAGTGAATGGTTTACGCACTGTTGTGTAGCCACCGGCCACAATTCCAGTCTGAAAGCAAGCCAGAAGATTTGTACTACTGAGACCACTTGGGACCTTTATTTGGGGCTCAGGGAGAAATTCCAGGCAGTCCCCACAGTCTGACTTTATTCAGTCCTTCAAAAGAGGTGATTTAAAATTTGCTGTGTAATTAAATTATTATAACTAGCAGCAATTTTCTCCTGCTTGTAATTTAGTTCATATTAAATTTATCTCTATCATTTTTGTCTCCATGAACTTGGGAATCTTGTATTTAATTGACTAATTTAGATAGATCAAGAGATAAGGTTCTCCTGGGAGTAGGCACCCGAAGGCTCCAAACTTCTCATGTTGAATCATCGTATCAGCCCAGGGCCAGGGTAGTGAGGGTAAGGAAATAGTCCTTTCTGCAGAGTTTATCAAGAGCATCTTGTGATCAGGGAAGTTAATTATTCAGGTTAAACACTGTTTGAAGTTCTTGTGAATGCAGATTTTATATACATATAAAAGCTATGTGTAAAAAGGTTATAAACCCATAGCACTTTTCCGGTCAGGTAGTTCACCGGTTTGCAGTGGGTCAGTTTTTTTTGGAGCCTGACCTGATCCAAAGCCTGTGGAAGTCAGTGGAAAAACTGCCAAGAGACTCCTGGCCTTAAGTCAAGGAATTAAGTTGTATGCCTTAGTGCCATCGGATATTATTGGACTAAAGAGCTTATTAAGATTAAAAATGGGATTAGGCATTGCCATGAATGAATGTAAAGAGGTTACACATCTGGGATAAAGCTGCAAAGCTTTATTCCGCCTTTCAGGGAAATGGTTCCAGACTGGAGCCAAGAAAAAAAAAAGTAGCATATCATTACACACAATGAGGTGCATCTTGTATCTTCCAAAAAGAAATCTGGCACTGAAGATAGGATATGGAAGTAAAATCTCACTGTTTTTTTCCAAGGAGCAGTTCTTGCTAATCAGTGAAATGAAAACGTCTCATCTACTTCCATGTTCTTTCTTTTGAGCTTTAGATTTTTTCTTTTTTTTTTGATATTTATTTTTCCAAATGAGCTTTTGGTTGCAGTTGCTCCCTTAGCCCCTAGAGAATGAGCGAAAGACCCTTGGCACTGCAGGGAAGAAGCCTGGAGAGGAGAGGAGAGGAGAGGAGAGGAGAGGAGAGGAGAGGAGAGGAGAGGAGAGGAGAGGAGAGGAGAGGAGAGGAGAGGAGAGGAGAGGAGAGGAGAGGAGGAGAGGAGAGGAGAGGAGAGGAGAGGGGAGGGGAGAGGAGGGGAGGGGAGACTTGGGTCAGCTGCTGTCAGTGGGAGCAGATGGAGGAGATAAAAGGCTCCTGAAGTGCATTGTTTGGCAGAAAAGAAAGGCAAAGCACAAGGGAGGGAGGAGGCAGAAATGGGAGGAGAGAGGGGCAGGGAGGATGACAGAGAGGGTGAGCAGACAGGTGTAGTGCCAGGGACCATGATGGGGCCATGCAGATGATGTGTGAGGATCAGGCACCCCATGCCTCAGCTCGATGAAGGGTTGCTGGGGACTGCACACACGCCCATACCACGCTTTCATAGTGCACAGTGAGTGGGAGGTTGTTGCTGCTGATTTTGCTCTCTGATGGTGAAACAGTCCTTCAGCAGGAGGAGGTCATTTGGTCTGGCACTTGCTGAGGGCCAGGGGCAGGTACAGCCACCTTTCCCAGAGGGCTTGCTGGGTGCTAATGGGGGTGTGGGTCTGAGCCAATGGTCCCTACCCTTCTTTTTTTTTTTTTTTTTTTTTTTTTTTTATTCCACAGAGAAATAATAACTCCTGCCAGGTAACAGGGAACAGGGATGAAAGCTCAGCTCAGATATTTTTCTTCCATCCTACTAATGTCCTTCTTTTTCTTCACTGTGTTTTTGTATGTCTTGTTATCTGAATCTTACAGATGGCAGCTAAAGAGAGCTACCTGTGTATTTAACTTTCATATTGTAATGACTGAGCATAATTTTCATATGAAAAACAGACTTACTTTCTGTACATCACTACTGTATAGCTTGAAAGAAAGCAGCGATGGTGATGGCCCAGTGCAACTGCTCTGTCTCCTGCAGGAACTGCACCTGACCCATACCAGATGTTCTCTGCAGGGGATACTTGGATGCTTTCTACAGTCCGGTCACAAACATCCTAACTAACAGAGCTTTCCCAGTTCCCATGGGATAAGAAGCCAGCTTTCCCAAGGAAGGCATTTATTAGGACTTCTTGGTAACAACTACTTAAAATTTTGATGTCTTGCTATGTTCAGATAGATTTTCCTTGTTTCATCCTAGCTAAAATTTGTCCTCGTTTGTTATCTGTACCTTACAGAGGCCTCCAGATGGGCATCACAACTCCATCTGGCTGTCTTAGGGGGCTGTGCATGCTGGAGCAAATTCCCTGCTGCCTGTGAAATTCTTACTCCTTTCTTCATTTTTCTATCTGTATGTTTCTTTCCTCTCCTTCCCCTACATTAGCTCAAAATGGTTAACAGTTTATGAGCCTCTGTCCTCAAAATGTCTGGAACTGAATGCAGCTTTCTGGATGGGTGTGCAACAGTGTTAAGCTCCTCTCAGGTTTCTCATAACGTGGCTCCTTATGGTACTATTTCTGTATAGGCAGCGTTAGCCCCAGATTGCTTCATTTGCTGACCATATTTCATTCCAATTTAATTTCTGACTTGCTTTCCCCTTGCTATTGTCTGGGACTGGTGCTTACCAGATCTTATCCTAGCTTAGGATTTGTCTTTGAAAGGACTGTTCCCTGATGCCTCCATCTGTGTGTTCCTCATCCCAACTGTCTGTAAGTGACCTGGCCATGTACTGACATTTGCAAGGCTGTTTGTGCTGCATCTCCTCTGTGAAGTTCAGTATCCGTAGGCTGGAGTAACACACTGGCTTGGAGATTGGGATTATTACTAATTCATTAGTTCCCAGTGATGTACTTACAAAGTGCCTAGCATGGAAAGACCTTGATCCCAGCGAGGGTTTCTGGTAACACTGCAGTTGCTAAAGCCAGATCTAACACTACTTGTTGTTTCCCATGGGGTTGGCCTGCTGTTATTTTTCTTTCTTTACTTTCAGACCTGCAGCCAGCTCCCTTGGTGCAGACAGATGCAAGCTTGCTGTGCCCGTGCCAGCAGCTGCCTGGATGATAAGGTGGCTGTCTGGTGTACAGGTTTGAGCTGACTTGTATCCAACTAGCTTGTGAGATGAGAAAATGAGTTTGCCTTCTCCTTGTGCCTGGAGAAACCAATGTGGGGTTTTGATGAAGCAATATGAGTTTGTGCCTCAGGTCACTTGTGGGGCAGAAACCTCTGTGTGGCTGAGGAACTGGCCTTGTCTCCCATCTGTCTATAACCTGCTGTGCCCCTCTTCACCCTCTGTAAACCTGCATGGATCTCACTTCCACGGGATGTGTTCTAGCAGCCTACATTGGACAGGGTGTTAACAGTTCTGGGATTTCCATCTTTTGCTCCTTCTGGTGTCCTAGCCAGAGATGAGGGGAAAAAAAAGGCAGGTTACTGAGTTCTCCTAATAACACAAGGTATAGATTCTCCCACTGATGTTATTCCTGCTTACCTACTCTGTCACCCATGATTACATAGCCATTGTGGTGGTAGTCTGGAGCACCCCTTGCTCTCATATTTTGATGTGTTTCTCTCCAAGCTCTCTTCCTTCCTCAATGGTTGTGCTGCTTCAGCCACTGTCTCCCAGACAGAGAAAGGCCTCTCTAAGGGACCAAGTTCAGCTAGCTCAGTGGATGCCCCTTGTAGATAGTTTGTGCCTTGTGCAGATGCTTTTATTCGGTACCATAAAGGCTTGGAGCTCCTGCAAGTGCTCCGTGGCCATCTGCCATGCCCTGTCTGGCACAATCCACAGGGCAGAGCCTGCTGTACTGCTTTGGCAGGCAGTGTGAGCTTTGCTGCTCCATACTCTTCATGTTCTTGAAGGAATCTTTCCTTACTATGCACTTTTTCTGTGCTCACCACTGTCCTGACCAAGCTATCAGGGTACCAAAAGCCTTCTCCGCTCCCAGTGGCCCCCCTGACTAAAGTCATACTCTTCACAGGGTAATGCAGTTCATCTGTTTGTGTGGTATTCCTGGTCTGCCCAGCCATGGGGACAGCCTGGTGTATGTTGTACAGGTGCTGGTGACTGCTATGCTCAGCCACTTCATTTACAGTCTCAGGAATGTGAGAGGCCCTCAGAAAAATGCCTGAAACAAGCAAGTGTTTGAAAACGCCTGAAGGCAATGAGCCATCATAGCGAAAGTATCCGTTTCACCCAATGGGAGCAGCAGGGGCCAAAAATCTCACCGCAGTTATGCTAAACTTCAAGAAGGGGAACCACATAAAAAATGAGAGCACTTGTTAAAGATAAGCTAGAAGTTGTAACTGATGGAATTAAATCCTTTTGTGCTCCCGGCACAGAGGCTTCAGCCATCTCACTCCTTACAGGTGGAGTACAGTTGGTGTGAGGAAGCCTGGGAACCATAAGCACTCCCTGCCTTGGGCCGTCAGGACAACATCTGGACGTGCAGGTGCTCAACATCACAGTACTAAGCTGAGGCCAGCTTTAACAACCGTGGCAGCCCGATGGGGACTGGGAGCAAGATTTCAAAGCTAAGCAGTCCAGTATGAAGAAATTCCAGAGTTGAGCACATTCAGAAGCATGTGATACTATCTTTAATTTTAATTGCATGATCTTCTGGTTTTTTTTTCCAAATCTGTCTAGATTTGCATCACAGTGGTGTGGTGATGCTGAAACAGCCTTTTGACTGGAATAACCTGTCCACCCTGAGTGAAGCTCAACAAGTCATTCCTATAGGGCATTACATAAATGCATTCAAAATACATACTCATTATTCCTCGGATATCTAAGATGAGGCCCTGGATCTTACTGTCTGAGTGAGATCAGACTCAGAGAGAGTGAGACTCACTTAATGAGTACTCATAGCTGCAATCACAAGCAATGACAGCTGTATTTTAAACACCGAGACATAGGGTTAAGTACTCTGAAAAATCAGGCACTGGAGACCTAAAGGTGACAGATACTCTTGGCATTAATTTTTCTAACTCTCAAGATCCCATATATAAAATAGAAAAATGCCCCACAAATCACACATGTTTTCAGAGTACATTTTTAGTCCATGCCAAATTGATAAATACCATAGGAGAATGTGATAGTGGCTTGACACTAAATAAGGTGCTGATCTGCAAACTCTTGGACGATGGAAATCTTGCACTGAGCATCTTCAGATCTCCTGAAGAACCCAACTTACACTGAAGATGTTTTTTTTTAAATTGGAATACCCGAGGAGATTTGGATATTATGGAGAAGGAAAAGCAAGACACATGCTTCTTACTTACCCCAAGCTTCATGTTTCTTTTCCTGCAGAGATTTAGATTTATTTAACTGTCTCAGTAGAGCCAGAAACTGAGGTCAGTGAGGATGAGATTCATCTTTGAGGGCACTTTTGGTGTCCTATAGAATTTTCTAGGCATCAGCTAAACTCAGCTTTAAAGTTGGTACTATTAAATAGCAGTAACCATGTGAAAGGACCTTTCTCTGGCTTTTAAGGTGCTGGAGAAGACTTATAAAAAGCCCTCCAAAATGACTGCTGGCTAACTCATACTGTGTCTCATGGGATAGAGAGCATTCAAAGCCAAAGGCTTTCAATTAGACACTCAGTGATGAGATGCAAGAAAAAAGCTCCAAAGATTGCACAAAATAAAACACTTTCTAAGGCTGAGACCTAGCAGCATACACCAGGAGGCAATTAAACCTGACCAACTTGAAATGCCTTTGAACGTTTAGAAAGTTCAACAACAAAGAAGCATAAGGAGATGGACGTTTGCAGCTCTATCTTGCAGTCATAGTAATGAGAAGGAGCCAAGTGGCATTCATGTCTCAGTAGGGTAGAAACCTTGCTATAGGGTAGAAACATGCTGACACTCGAGTTGCATAAAAAGTCCCAAAAGACATAACTGGCCAAAAGATTTCAGCCCTAAGGAAATCATGTGCACCACGTCTGGGAGAATACACTAGTCATCACTCAGGCAAAAATTGCTTCTCAGATGATGTTGCAGTTAGTCTTTATTGCCTATTGTTTGGAGATAAATAGCTGGTTTTCTCTCACAAAGAGTTGTGAGTTGCTTTCAGAGCTTTCCTAAGGAAAGGATTTTGGAATGAAAAGTTAAGTCATCTGCCTTTCTCTGGATATTATTTTGTAAGTAAGTCAGACTACATTCCTAAGATTTTTCGAACATTTTTATTAATTTTTATTGCTTTTGACTTGTTTTTATAGTAAAAGAACAAAGAATAACATATTATAATGTATATAGACTGAAGTCCTTCAACAAGCTACTTTAACACATTTGCTTTCTTGCACCATAGCCATCTCTCACTGTTTGAAAAATGGAAATTTCAGGGGTTATAGCTCATTAGAAAAACCTCAGAACCTCAGACAAAACAACTGTGAGGATGTTTAAGTCTCCTCTTCTAAGTCTCAAAATTCCTTATAAGTAAAGGAATGAATGTAATCCCTATTAATGAATAGAAATTATTTAAAATAACTAACAAACTGTGTTGACTCAAAACATCTTCTGACACAGCTCATTAGCCAGGCATGACATCTGGGGTATGTGTGCATTCCCATTGGACTCCCCTAGGAAGGAGAATGGAGTAATTCTCTGATGGGAGCTAGGGTTGTGGCAATCAGATGTGGAACTACACCAGGACCCTCTGCTGAAATGCTTCAGTCCCTGGACTAAGGAGAACTTTGCTTTTACCCCAGTATTTTCTGACAGAGGATCTCACTATCTTTAGACTGCTTTCCCAAGGCCTGGGATGAAAAGGGAGGAAAAGGACTAATTCAAAGGTTCTCTTCTTATTGTTCTCCTACTTAAAAAAGGGAAAAACACAATGATCATAGAGGCAGACAGCTTGCAGGGTCCAAAGCTGGATCCTGTGGGTCTTTTTGCAGATAGAAGAGGACAGACTGAGAAGGTGGAATAAGGATCACATGCTACAGGAGGGAAAGCACAAGAGCATTGACATAGGAACATTCACATTTAACCGCAGAAGGAGAGGGCTAGCACATGAGCTTGAAAAAAAAAAAAAGAAATTAGTCCCCTACAGTGAAAGCTAAATAAAATGTCATTTACATAAAGAACACTTAGGGACAGAAGAAAAGCCTTAAAAGGTGAGAAATGTGGGAGGAATTGGGGTAAAGTGGAAAGGACAGACTGCCTCTGCCCAAGGAAATAGCTGTGTTCTGCAATTAGCTAAATGGTACATGACTTCCGTGCTGTGATTTTGTTGCGGTTCTGAACCGCTCATTAGTTTACTGCTGTTTCTAATGGCAGGAGTGCTGAATAATAAAAGCTGTACTCTGGACTGCCAACAGGAATTTCCTTTAGGTTTTGGTGCTGAAGCTGTATTTTAAATGAAAACTGCTAGCTTTTATTTCTGGAATGACAGTAACAGATAACTGTAGCACAGACATGGATTTATAGCAATGCTTTATGCGTGGGGATTGATCTTTTAGGCAGGATTTGCTCTCCTCTCCACAACTACTCCTTGTTCACATGAACATGTTCAGCATGAGAGAGAGAACCTGGGGGTAGGCAGAACTTATGCAATGAGGCTTGTCAAGCTGAAGATAATGATTAAAAATGCCATCTCCTCTTATGAATATTATGTAGATAAAACAAATCTTGCCTCCAAACAAAACAAAAGCCCTTCCTTAATGGCAGGGCAGCAGGGAATCTCAGTGCCTTCCCTGAGCATTTAAGTGGCTATGAGTGCCTCCCCACTCACCAGCACCCAGGCTGCTAGAGACCAGGAGACACAAATCGATAGGGTGAAGTGGATTCGCTCTGTGCTTGCCTGCATATACACATCCTAACCTCCCCCTGCCTCCCCACCTGCCCTGCTGTTTTCTCTCTCTCTGGAGCCACCATTTGCCTGCTTGTCCAGACAAGCTCCAGAGCTTGAAGTTGCAAGGGGGTTAAGAGAAAAGCCTTCCTGCTGGTGGCGGGGGGTGCGGAGGGAGACTTGCCCCACGCTAACTACAGGGAAGAGGGAGCAACTAATGCAATACCATCTTCTGCTAGATGAGGTGGGACTACTGGCACTGTCTGGTGACAGATCGTAATGATTCTCCGTCTTCTTAACCCGCAGCAAACATGTCCTGGGGAGTGAATGCCTCATGTAAGTATGTATGGGCCTGGGGACAGTGCAAGTGTCACACAGGGACCTCCCATCGAAGGAGAGGAAACACAGTGTCATTTGGAGTGCTGCTTCTTTGGAATTGCAGCCACTCAGGAGCACAAAAGGAATGAATAGTGGGATTAATTCATTTATCTATTGATCTCAGACACACACAGTTTCATTTAACATTATTAGAACAGCCAGAGTCTCACGGCTCATAGCTGGTGGGCAGTACAGCAGAGACTACATTTGCAAGCCTTTTTCCCCTCTTGCTGATGAGGTAAATCTTAGCAGCAGATTGAGTGAGCCCCGGGGGAAAGGCCTTCTACATAAAAATAGCCCAGTGTCTGGACTGGTGACTCTGAACCTGTTCTTTATAGATAGACTCTCAGCAACTAACTGGTGGCCCAGATAACATGGGGATCTACCCTTGGAAGTCCTATATAGAAAGCTGTCAGGGAGGGAATCATGGAATCATGGAATTGTCGGAGTTGGAAGGGACCTCTAGAGATCATCTAGTCCAACTCCCCTGCTAAAGCAGGGTTGCCCAGAGCACATTACTCAGGACTGCATCCAGGAGGGTCTTGAAGATCTCCAGAGAAGGGGACTCCACAACCTCCCTGGGAAGAAAAAAAATGGGGTTGATATAATTAGGTCTGGACATACATGCACACCCATACACACAGTATCTCAGCTAACCAGGTGAAAAGTTAACCAGGGGAAAAGTTCAAATACAGCCTCCCTGTATCTCCATAAACATGAAGATCTATGACAGTGGGGGAAGATAGAATATGGTGCAGGGAGGCATTAAGATGTTTTTCAGTAGTTTCAGCACATGGAACGTGAGGTCTATTCAGGGTCCTGAATAACTTCTTTGCCAAATTAATCTGCAAAGGACGTTCTCGTAACTAGCTCTTACAAAACCACCCTGCAGGTGGATGCAAGGGCCAAAAATAAGTGTCAAAGGTGATGAAGATCATGCTGGGATCTGTGGAGTCACCAGGTGACACCAGTAGAGATGCTGGCACCTTAGATGATCCCAAACTGGGCCAGCTCATGCAGTTCCAGATGGCTGAAAGCTTCCCATGGGCAAATCACTGTGATATCTGCAAAAGAGAGAGAATGAGAAATGGTTTCTGGTCACTTCAGTTCTTGGGTTTCTTTGGTATTAATAGAAAGGCAAATTTACTCAGGAAACATTAAGAGATGGGAAGAGCAAGAATAATGAGACTCCACTTGAAGACTAAATGAGCAGATGAGCTCTTCAAATCTGGTGCTACCTACCAGACTGAACCAGATCACTGTATTTTCTCCTGTGCCATCTTTCTCTGTGAGCAAGAGCAAACCAGCCTTTCCTATAGTCTCTTCAGTGACTCTGTAGACTGATGTAAAAGTTAATTCTTGTTATGTGGTTTTTCCTGTTCTTATAAACTGCCTGTAGCCAAACTGTGATCTCCTTGAAGACATGTTCAATCTTAAAGCAGGTGCTGAATGATTTGGTCTTCAACATTCAGGATCTTAACTCTGATATGTGCAGTTGTTATTGATACCTAAAAAATTCGGACTGGTTACAGCTCATCCAGTGCATGTTTCTCAATCCCAGATGGGTACATAATATTCTTAAAATTAGGATTCTGGTGACACACAAATACTTAACCAGCTGCAATTTAGTTACTGTGATTTTTGTTATTAATAGCTTAGCATTTGGCATTTCTATGAGAACCTCGTTTTGCTGAAATTCTTAGCCAAAGTATTAGCAGAAAACAAAGACAAACAAGTCTATTTGCAGCCAAATGAAAGTATTCAGAAATTGAAGCATGCCTAAATAGCCTTTCAATCTTGTAGTGTATGTAAGCATAAGCATGACCGTGGCAGCTTGCGGAGGGAGTATTAGCCTTCTCTGGTGACCCTGAGAGCTGCAGAGGGGCCCAGGAGACAAGGAACCCACCCCAGACAGTCCTCTCCTGTGCTGAAGCATGACTGCGCTTGTGTTAAAGCAGGGCATGACAACAACATCCTGCAGCACTTACCTGTGCCCAGTCCCTCCATGCCTGGGATGTCATCTCCAAACCTAGGGGAAGAAAAAACAGGCAAGGGGTGAGTTGGGCCAGCAGCACCCAGGAAAGGGGAGCTGGTGGAAGATGGTACCACAGGAGCCCAGCTTAGCAGTGGGGAGCCACTCAACTAGCATGGCTAGTCTTTTCTTTCCAAAATGCCCTTACCCTTTTACTCCTTTTTTAGGAGGCTTGCTCTTGAACTGCCTCGTCTGTCTCTGCTTGAACTTGGGAGGCCCCTTGCGTGGTGTAGTGGGACCAGTTGGAGCATCTCCAGCATTGAGGTTGGTGCCTGGGTTCTCACTCATGGCTGGGCTGCTGTGTGTGGCTGGCTCACGCCTCTCTCAGCTTCCTCAGTCTGCAAGATAATGGCAAGTACTGACGCAATGCTCTGCTTATCATTTCTAGGCATCAGTGGTCAGGCAACAGAATTATGGCAAGTATTGATTGTGACAGGATTAAAGATAAAGATATTAAAGAAAGATTGTAATGCATCCAAACTAAGCAGGGTAGCACTGTCTTTCATCCAGCATGCTTGAATTAAGATGCCAAACAAAGGACACTCGAGCTAAGGACTGGTTCAGGATATGACTATGAGGAGCGCAAAGACACACTGTCTTAGGGCATAGAGAAATACCCTGTTCTTGGGAATCATCTTACTATACTTCACCTGTTCTTATACATGTGCCTAAGCAGTACCTTTTGGACACTGGTGGAGATAGGATGCTGAGCTAGATGGGCTCTTAGTCTGGGTGCAGCTGCAACCAGGACCTCATGTTTGTCAATACCAACCTTAAGGGAAATAGCCCAGTAGCTTTAAAAAATTGTAAAGAAGGCTAAGGCAAAGCATGGGAGACTGTCTTTTAGACAGAAGTGGATTTCTCAGGATTTAGGAGAGCAAGGTCTGTAAATTTTCCCAGGATATGTCCATTGGGGTATTTTTGAGCATTATATTACAGGCATATATTACCTCCTCTGCACCAGACTGCACATAAGCCAAGCTCCACTTCCCAGGGGCTAAATAGTTATCAGGGAGCAATTCTTGTGTGGGAGACATCTGCCTTAGACAGTAGAAGTGCTGCATTCAGAGCCTTTTCCTTCCTTCCCAGAGAAGACAGCAATAACTCTCACCAGTGCCCAAGGGGGAGCTTCCAGCCCTTCATCAAATTTTCTGCTAATTAGTACGCTAGAATGATTTGACCAAGTGCATTTATGGAACATAAATAATTGCCAACTTTTCCTCCCCTCCTTGAAGTCATATTCTTCCCCATGACCTTTACATAACTCATAATTCCCATCTCCAGGTGTTCATCCCTGTGCAGCCAGGCTGATGGAATCGCTGATGGAATTATCTTCAGGATTTTGTACTAAAGGCTAATCCCATTATGTCACCATAGTGCTCTGGCCTAATCCCTAACGTCACCTGCAGTGACACTTTGGACTTTTAATCTCAGAACTATAAATGCTATCAAAGATGGGTAATTTTTTTTTCCTTAATCTAAAGACAGTTCCTGTCTTTGACAGTCCTGAAATAGCCAGAGTGCCAGAAAGCAAAGCCTGAGATGCAAGGAGAAAAACTGTCCAAGCAATCCTCCTGTGTCACTTCCACATCAGTGCAAGGAGAAGACCCATGTTTCTGTATCTGTGGCAGCCTGGGAATAGTTCACCCCTGACTTCTTCCCATCTGTGCTGGCAGTAGGATGGATCCTAACGATAGCACCTAGAGGCATGCTAGTTTTTCTGTCGCTTGCAGTTGGGCTCCTGTCTCAGCTGCAATATCCTGAGCAGGAGACTGGACGGGTTCCAGCCGCCCCAAATGGAGCAGCAGATGGTTGTGTCTGCAGCTGAAGTAGGCACAGATGCTATTTCCCCGCCTGTAACACAACGCTTCCTAAGCACACACTGTGCCCACAAACAGAAGGACCAGCTGAAATGGTACAAGTTACTTATTTGGCTGCTATCTCTGAAGCACCTGGACAATCACCCACTATTTACAGCTTTATCCCCACAGCGCGGTGGCAGGACAGGCAAACACTCTCACTTTCATCTTTTACAGAATGGGAACAGAAGTGCAGTGATCGCTATGACCTGGACTGCACAGCTGGAAGGAATGACAAAATCTTTTGACTCACAGATTTTTAGGGCCAAGCTAAGAGGTGAATGCAGTTTGGCTCCAAACCAAAGGGAGAATTTGGTGCCTCACTTACGCAGGACCAGTGAGGAATTCAGATGGTAGTGCCCTACAGCAAAATGTTTTGCACTGGAAAACTGCTGCATGGCATGTTGGCTATGCCCCAAAGCATAGTATTATGCCTCCACCTCAGGAGCAGTCCTTATCAGTAGAGTGTCTGTCTCAGTGCTAGGTAGCCCTCCTGAACTATGAGAGACACACATCCACTTCTAAGCGCCTTCAGTTCATCTGACATGCAGAGATACTTGGCACCCCTCTGAAAGCCTGCTCCCGAAAGTAAGACAGAAGAAACACACTGGCTAACAGTCTTCCAACCCTTTGGCTTGACATCCAAAACTTGTAAGAGGCAGCTGAGCTCAGCCTCCAAGTGAGTTCCTGGCACGGTACCTTAACCACAAAAAAAGTCTTTGAGGGTCAACTCCTCTTAGTTCCTTGAGTCCATGCCTTGCCCCTGGCCTTCACTCAATAGAGAAATAGCTAATGGGAAGACTCAGTCCTTGGAGTTTCCCTTTCCCTCAGTCTGAAGTAGTCATATCCACTTGCCAGCTACTTGATACCTGAAATTTGGTAGGGAAAAAGAATCTGCCCAAATCACACTTCATCCTCTCTCTCACCTGCATGAATTCCAGAATTCAATGAAACTAAAAGGAACAATTCTAACCTCTTCCTTACCAATCTCCCTCTACCTATTCTCCCACGCATCACCGAAAGAAAGGTCAGAGGATGGAAAGCAACCTTAACGCTGCACAACACCTCCATCTCGCAGCAGGAATCAAGCTGTCCTCCTACCAGTGAGTTGGTGGGACTCACCTGCCACCACACGCAGGTCCCCATTCATGCTGGAGAGGGCCCTGCCCCACAGCAGGAGCACTGCCCCAGTTCCCACACCTCAGGAACCAGCTGATCCTCCACACAGCCAGACGTAGGTGTGTGGCAGCCCCAGGATCACAGTTGCAAAAGAAACACCCACAGCAGCTTCCCAGGGGAATTCCCCAGCCTTTTGCCTCGCCGTACCTGGCTACTTGGATAGTCCTTGGTACCACACCAAACGGATGGCTTGACAAATTCTCAACGAGACTGGGTCTCCTTCTCTCACTCTCTGCAAGTGCTATGCTGCCTCACCCCAGTGCTTCCCAGGCTGCCAGAACTCTTCTGCCACCGTCATCACTGGGATGCAGTTCGTGGGGGAGAGCTGATGGCTGTGGATGCAAAGGCTGTTGAGGAATAAGATGTTCTTCCGTGCACTTCCTCTGCCCCCTTCTCTGACAAGGTGTTACCTAATCTCCCCTGACAGCATTTCTGCTCAGTCCAGGGTTTAATCCTCTGAGCAAGAGCTTTACTTGCATCCGAATGCTAATTATACCTAATACACAGTAATGGACTTATCTCAGTTGCGTCAGATATCCCACCTCTGGGTTGCTGGCCAGGTTAATCATCCTTCTTTTAGTTTTCTTTGAACTTAAAGAGGCTTGAATACTACAGACAAATGCTGACTCTTTAATCTGCCCTCTCTTTAATCTCTGATTCTCTATGGAAAATTTCCCTGACAGATAATGCAGATGCCTCACTTGACCTTCTTCAGACAGATTCAGCATAGGATCTCATCTTCTGTGTCTGAAACTTCAAAAATACAGACTTCTCTATGTCCACGACAAGTGCCTTCATGGCACCTTCTTCATGGTGCCTCAGGCGTGTCAAACGAAGAACCCCCATGGGCCGTGGCCCTCCATGCAGCAATATACTGGTAGAAGATGGCATCTGGAAGGAAATAGCCTTGTTTTTACATTCCTTTTGGTGGGGTTCTTGCATGCTCAGCTCTTGACCTCAAGAGAGCCACCAGCATCATCCTTGTAGCCAGGCATTCATCAGGGAATATTGTATCCAGTGTAAGATGCCTGTGAGGAGTGAGGAGTCTCAGCTCCAGTCTCAGTTGCTTGAGCTGACTAATCACAATGATGGAAAAAGTCCACGCAGGTTCAGCCCTTTCTGATCCTGTGTTTTTACACAGGATCTCAGACCCTTCGTTCTAGCAGGAGTTTTAAGACCAAGAACAAATGAAAGAGGATGCACTCTAAAAGACAGAAACTCGTTGCAATTAGAACTGTATTTCCACAACTGCTTCCCTGATGGGGATCATTGGAAAGACTATCCCAATTGAAAGAAGGGATTCAGTAACAGTGGAGGTACAGCATCACATGGTATAAACTCCCCACCGATGTGCCCTGCGTGTATGGCTGGGCACCGGGGCAGGAAACACCAGCTGCCTGTCCCAACCGCTCCTCAGGATGCCCCCCGGCGCTGCTTACATGCAGGCTCAGCCAGTTGAAGACACAAGCCAAGGGGGTGCCAGGGAGCCCTGACCGAGGGGTGCCTGGCACGAGAAACCGAGTAGCCCCACGGAGGGCAGAGCTGCTCACACAGCCAGGGAGCTTCAGGACAAACCGCTGCTGCAGCACTTGCCCTGATGTTAGAGGAAACAGAAAACAACCACCCAAGGACCACAACTCCCTCCCTTAGCTACTGGGTCTGTGCACACTCCGCAAGCACAAACATCCAGATTTTTCTCCCATGGGGTTTTATCAGGACTTTTCTCTCCTCTGGGTTTTGCAGCCACTGCCTCTTTCACCGCCCTGCCACCCTCATTATTTCTTTGAGCTCCTGGGAAATACTTACAGCGCCAAGGGCTCCTCTTGAAAATCATTCAAATCCCGTCCTCCAGCCTGCGTTGAAAAGGTCTCGAGGTGTCCTTTCTCCTCCAGATATACCCTGCCACCAGGTGACACCAGGCTGCCAGTTGTGGGCGGGCCCCCGCACAGCGAGGGGGGGACGCGTGGGCAGTGCTGTGACCCTGGTGTTCTGAAGGCACAGCTCCAGCAAAGCCTGGGGGAGCAGCAGAACCTTGACACTCTGCTGAGGGGTGATGTACCCCTTTCTGCAAGAAGAGGTTGTGGCTTCCCTGGAGCTCCTGGGGGGACATCTCCAGAGAAGCAAAGAGAAATAAGGACATCACCTGCTCTTTGTGCAATGCTGCTGCTCATGAACACACACACACATGCCTGCACATGCAGGGAAGGGAGGAGTTGGTCCAAATCATCCCAGATCCCTCCCCTGTGCTGGGGAGCTCATGGAGGGTCTTCCAGCAAACTTCTCAGCAGTGCCTCAGGGGTCAAGATGTACCTGACAGATCTGTGTACTTGGTCAGCCCGGTGCCAAGAGGGCTGAGTCTGCTCAATGGAGTGATAGAGAATGCTGCTGAGAGGCTGTGCAGGGCCCTGATGGATATTTAGCTGCATCTAGCGGATGAGATGGCAGGGGAAGAAGGGTGGACCTTTGTGTTGCATGCTGGTGGCCAGCCAGTGGGGTGGCCTGTCACCTCTGAGAGCCGAGGCGCTGGCTGAGGGTAACAGCTAGATCACATCTGGGTACTGATAGCATTGCTACTGTGAGGGTCTGTCTGAGAAAGGGAAGAGCTGGTGCCTTGGCCCAAACTCCAACCCAACAAAACTCCATGGATGGTAATGCACACTCTTTTATCAGCTGCTTTGTATCTCCTATGCATTTTAATAGCCTATGGTGACTGTCTGGGAGATCAGCATCAGACACGTGGAAGAAGTGGGTGAAGTCTCAAGATGAAAAGAGAAGGTCCAGGGCCCTACTAGAAGGTGCTGGAAGATCATCCTCAGCTGCAGCAGCACTTCAGTCATGGACTGTAGCTGTCTGGATTGAGGAACAACCACAGGGTTAACAATCCTCTGGGGTCCATTGATTCTGGTGAAGCACCACTCATTTACCTTTGTTGAGCGTCCAGCTCACATGAGATCAGGGCTGGCAGGGCTGAAAATGGTTCCAGAGAAAGGAGCTACACTAGGAACATCAGAGCAGCGCTGGGGCAGAAGAAAACTGAGGTGTGGGTTTGTGTAGGGATGGACGGGCTTCATCTTTGGGTGAGACTGGAGGAGGGGGTTTTGGAGCAACCTTGCCAGCCAGGGGTGTGACAGAGAAAGGACAAGCTCTCTCTGACATGACAGACCCTGGAAGTGGGGACCAGTCTGGTGTTGAGCGAGAGCCCCACAGCTGGCCTTTCAGATGGCTGAAGTTAGATGAGATAAATCCCTCAGCAAGACTCTTAGATTACATTTGAAAATCGATAAGGTCCTAGCCCTTGAGTGAGTACAGAGGAACCGGGAAATAAATCCTAGATGCAGCCAAGGGGCTTTCAATCTAGCAGAGAATCAGCAAACACACTTCACGTTTCCACGTGCTTGAGGACAATCACACAGCTTTCAGAGGCTTGTGTGATAATTTCTAGGCACAGGAAAGAGGACGGGGGCAGCATGGTGTTGGCATCCTCTCTTCCCAGTGACAACTAGAGCTTGTACACAAATGCACGGAGATTGATTGCACTCAGCAGCTCCTGACAGCAGAAGTGATTATTGTGGGCAGGGACCTGCTTGTGTGGATATAAAGAGGTGCAGCCTGCTGGCAGCAGAATCTGCTCCCATCCCCGCTGCTCATTCCCATGCCTCCATCTGCTGCAGACAGGTTTCCGGGGGCTCCCCCTCCCCTTCTGCCTTCTTCTATGTAGGTAGAGTTGCTGGGGAAATCAGCTCTACAGCTCCCTACTCCTCTTTTCTGAACCTTAAAAATTTACGGTTTTTTCAGGCTGTTTGTTTTCAAAACATCCCCTTTGTTTTCCTGTTTACCCAATGAAATCTGGCTCATTTCGCTTTAACAAAAGTGGACATGTGGGAAAAAAATTTCCATGGTGTCACATGAAGCTGTTTTTTGGCCACTGAGAAAACATGGCAGAAACTCCCTAAATGGCCCCACTTATCATGTTGTTTCTTATCTCCCATTATTATCAGGCCATTTCCCCTCTCCTCCTCTCTCTCCGTTCATCTCCCTCACAAAACGGGTGTCTTTTGCTTTGTGGGGATGTGCGTGCACAGCTCTGCAAGCAACACGTGCCAGCTTTGTGTCCGTGCCCAGCTGCCACCCCGGATGGATGATGAGTTCTGCCCAGGGACCAAGTGGGACTGCCCCAGGAAAGCCTTTTGAGCCACATCAGTTACCACCGATCCAGACCAGAGCACACCAGAAGCCACAGTGGCCAAGCGATAGCAGGACTGCCACCCCTGTGGCCCCAAAGGAAAACCCATGAGCTTTGTTACCTCTGGCCAGTTTATTCCCTATTCCAGAGAATCACATAAAAAACATCTCCAAGGTTTCTGACCCTATTTATGAGCTAGTGTAGCCATGGTAACTGTAGTTATACCAGAAATAGCAGCTCACTTGAATGACAAAGAAAACACAAGTTTACAAGACACTGACTTTTCCAGGGGCTGACTGAGCTCATGGGACTGTGGGAGGAAATCCCAGCCAAGGCGTAGACTCTGGGATACAGCAGATGACGGCTGTGGCTGGCATGGGCCACAATAACTCTTTTGAAACATATCTTTACAAGCTTGTGCCAGGTGCTTTGGAGACTTTGCACCTTATTGATAGTTTTATCACTTGCCACACAGACGTACCTGACTGGAAATGAGAAGGGAATTTTCCAGGCGTCTGTGGTTAAACCTTGGTTTCCCTCCTGCAGGCAGCCTACCAAGTGCTTCAGATTCCCTGGCGAGAGAAGGACAGTGGTAGGACCTGGATTTGGAATGAGATTGTCTATTGGTCTTGTAGAAGGTCAATGGGGTTGTCATGTCAACAGCATTTCGGTGAGAAACTCAGTGTACCAAGGTGCCTGTGAAAGAAGATTCACATGCTGTAACCCTTCTTCTCCAATGCCCATCATGTTCCTAAGCTGTCTGTTGTTTGTGCTAGTGAAACAGGAGAAACAGATATAAAGGACTGGGCTTTGCCTGGAGCAGATATTTAGCTGATTGAATTAATGAAAATCAGTCCATCAAAGATGCAAAGAAGGCATCCTCATGGAGTTTTATCGCTCTTCCTTCAGGACATCATGCATCACTACTTTGTGTTAGGATTAAGCATCTATAACAGCTTGCAATAAACTGGACTTTGGGAATCTGTGCCTGCTGCTGGATACAACAGTTATGTTGAGTGTCTCTGAGCTGAACTTGCAAAAGAGCCTGGTCTGGATTCTCATTTCCACTCATGCCCTTGAGGCTGCTTGGGCAATGGGGCAGAGATTGAAGAGGCTGAGGTCTGGTTGTCCACTGTCAGGACTCTAGAGAGAGATTTCCATGATCAGTCTGGAGAAAAGGGTCCTTTACGGAAACATAAATCAAACTGTAAGACAGCAGTGGCCCTGTCTGTGTTAGAAACTAGGTGGCACTGGGGACATGACTAAGTCTGCAAGCAAATGGCCATTTCCAAGGCTTCTTCAGGAAAAATGAAGCCCCTGCTTTTCTCATTTAGTTGAAGGTGCTTGATTTGTGCATGTCAGAACATCATTAGAGGCCCCAGGCTTTCAGGCACCAATGCTTTAGGACGTGCTGGGGCTTTTTACAGCAGATGATATAAAACCCATGTAGCCTGTCATACACTTCATTAGTTACCAGAGTTACATTTTCTTCTGAGTAGTGAGTCTGGCCTTTCTTGGAAGAAATAACCAAGTCTTACCATCTAATACCACAAAACTGCTACATTAGTATGATTTTATTAACTTAAATGAACTTTTCCCTGGTTGGCATAAATAAAAGGAAAAATGGAATGAATCCTCTCTTTTTTAGATAGCACTTTTCACCCACAGATCTCAAAGCACAGAGCTAAATTTTCATTATCCCTATTTGTAAATATGGGAACTGATGTACAGAAAGTTCACAGACCTGCAGATGAGAGCCAGTTATCCAGATACGGGCTGTGGGGACTGATGTGCTTGGCCATGCAGCACAAAAAGCTCAGTACTTTATAATTGCTTTGTGATTAATTGATAAGAGCATCTCCCTGCTCATTACAGAGTTGTCCCAGGAGAAAGCAGTAACATTAGCGAGCGTCCTTTCCCTGCACTATCTTTGCTTAATGTCTGCATCCAGGCTGTTGGGAGTGCTGCAATGGGATTGAGTTTGTTAGATCATTTTAAAAAGCTTTCTCTCTTTCCTGTTTTCATACTGCCCACAATTAAAATATCTGCTGTTTCTTTTATAAGATTATTTTTCTCCTGAATGCCATTTAGAGAACATACTCAACATTAATATAGTGAACCATGATCTAACATTTTTTCCTTTTTTTGATCAATCCCAGCTAGTTAATCTTGTTATCTATGTGACTGCCAGAAAGCAGAGAATGTGGTTGCTCTTAAAAATGTACCTGAATAACAGTTTTCACAGTATTGTCTCAAGGGTCTTCCTTAGATTTTTCTTTTTCCATAATTGATTCCTTCTCTATGAATTACATGCCATATACCTGTGAACAGTGATTATATGATCCACTAACACTCACTAAAATGAACACACATTGAACTAAACAGAGAAGTAATACTGCCTTGTTTAAAAAAAAAAAAAAAAAAGAGAGACTGCCAGAGGGTGTTTTTATTTAAATGGAAATCAGATAATTCCAGAGCTTTATTCGGTTTAAAACAGTGAAGCAAGTGATTCAGTGTCACTGGGCTAAGAAGAAGAAACTGTACACAAGTCAGCTCCAGATGTCTTCTTTCCTGACAGCTTCTTTTCTCATCTTTTTTTCTGAACGATCAATTCTTTCTCCTTGGCAACCAGCAGCCCAATAAGGAAAGGCTCTTCTGAAACATTTTGGTAAAATGTTTCTTTCTTCTTCTTAAGGGGACACATGTCTTCCTATGGCTTTCACACCATGCTACAGACATACTCTTCTTTCCTCCTCCTACCAGATAAAAGCACCGCTGCGCAATCTCATTCAGTTCAGCTCTTTGCCACCATTATTATGATTTTTTTCATGTAGCAGCTGAGGCTTTCAAACAGAAATGATTATTTCTGGGGAGCATCTCGCACTCTCCTTGGGAACATTCAACTAATGGGCAGGGGAGGCAGCTCTTCCTGCTCCATTATCTTGTCTCTTGGGTGGCTGCTCTCCTCCCAGACGCGCTGATGCTAAATGCTCTAGCTGCTATGCGATAGCAGATCCCTGGTGGAAATAACTGTGGAAGGGGAAAAGCCAAGGGATGAAAAGGTGAATAATTTTTCTTTATTATTACTTTCTTCCTTTGTTGCTCAGGTATATTACCAGGTACTAAGCCTTCTGTTCTCCCCTCAGGATCTTGCAAACGCATACAGTTTAATGTTTTAGTGCTTTTTTTAATGGCCTTTCACTAGCAGATTCCAACCTTTCATTTAATTTACAGCCTCTACACTCTCACTTTCCAGTGGAGATACACACCTCTATAAAGTGAATTAGAGCCTCTTACTGGGAGGCCCTGAAGGGTATTTCTGTGCCAAGAACCTGGAACTGCATCCCACTTCTGGGGTCCGGTCAAACTTCATAAACACATCATAGGCTAAGTGAACTCTTTAGGAACCATCATTGCATGCTGGGCGAACATGTTACACAAAGGATAATTCTGACAGTTTCATATATGCAAAGATTTATTTGTGGGGTCCATAGGTGATGGCATACTTTGATTGTAATAGTGAAAGTTATTTCTAGAGAAAAATGAAAATAAAATAAGAGGAGAAAGAGAGAAAAAAAGGGGAAATTTTCCCCAGTGGCCAGCTGGAAAGGGCAATGATGGGGTCCCATAGGAGCATCCTCCTCTGAGGGCTGTCTCCAGTGCAGCAGGTGATGACAACAAAAATGATGAGGATGATGATTTCTTGCTGTGCTTTCCCTTAGCATTATATACTTTTATTCAGGACCCACTTAAACTCCCTATTGGTTATTCCTGGTTGTGTTAGCTTTGGGAGGAGAATGCTCATCACGTGCAAATGTTGCACATTCATTGCTGGCTAAGCTTCTGTGAATATAGATTACTGGATAATATTTATTGAGAATTTAAATAACTGTTAGCTGCTTTGTTGAGCACCACATTTGTTTTTTATGTACTAAAGTCTACAGAACAAGAGATAAAGAAGGAGAGGGAGGAGAGGCAATTCTCACACCGGTGCCTTCCATGAGAATCCGCCACAATAACGCTGTGGGGGGTTGCAGAGGCAGGGCTGTAAGAGCAATAACACGGGAGCGGCACAAGTGCAATAAAGGAAAAATGTTGCCACAGAGACCCTGATAATTACTGCCTTGTGGCTTCAGAGGGAGGTTATGTAGCTGCAAGCAGTACCCCCTGAGCACTGCCAAGGCTAAAGCACCAAGACACATAGGCACCTAAGAGCTAGCAGGAGTCTGGATGCAGCCTGACATGGAGCCATGAATTCCAGTATAAAATCAAGATCTCTATCAAGAGGAGTGTTTAGCACAGGCAAGGCAGGGTGCAGCTGGCAAGGGAGATTTTCTAAGGCCAGCAGAGGAGAAGAGGGTGGCACAGCTCTCCTCCTAATTTAGTCCCGGCTTCAGCTCTGGCTGTTTTGGAGGAAAGTCACAATGCAAGGAGGAGTGCTTGGATAAATACCTCCTAACACCCTGCCTGGTGATCAGCTTAGGGCTGAGATTTGATTACACTTGCTGAGATTTCACCTTACATAACCACATGTTTTCTGAGACGTCCTAAAATAATCCAGTCCTCTTTCAAATCCAGCTCTGGTGTGTGACTTCTCTTGGACACCACCCCCTGCAAGACACCAGCTCCTGCCACAACATCCACTGACGGATGGAGAGGAAAAGCTGCTTTCCTTCATGCTGGGCTCTGGAGCACAGGGGGTGCAGAGAAGACACCCCTGCTCCCCGGTGGCAGGGACCTTCTTCCTCTCACCCAGTCCTGTCCTCTCACTCCCCCGTTCCACCTGCTTAGCTCTCCCTCTCCTTGTCTGGGCTGCTCTGTCCATCCTCAGCCTTTCTCAGGCTAGCCTCTGGAGGAAACTGGATCTGTTTTGCCCCTAGTCTCTCATCCCCAACAAAATAATTTTCCTTTCTCTGTCTTGCTGTTCTCCTTGCACCCCCACAGGAGTTGAGCCTTCTGGAAGTGACACGTGAAGTCTTTGCGCACCTTCAGGCTGGAGATGGGGGTTATGGGATTAGCACGTTAACCGGTCTGAAAGCTGCTTAGACAAGCATTAAATCTCCAATCTTCTCTCCATCTTTCAAGGAAATCTCTTCTGGAGGAGTTGGAGAGATGGAGCACCCAGTCACGTTCTCTGGGGCCAGCTCTTTGTCCAGCTGAGACTCCTCAAGTCCTGTGGCTGGGTGGTTTGAAAGGATTGCCATTGGATCTGGGGGTGGGAAACCCAGCTAAACCCTTACCAGGGGCTCTGTGACTGCACCCCAAAATGCCTTCTTCCTCCTTGCTCTCCATGCTGAATATTGTCTCTCTTGCCCGGCATTGTGTCTAGTCCCCATCCCTTTCCTCCCTTCCCACCCCATCAGCTGCACTCTCCCTTGCAGCTCTTTAGGAGGAGTGAGTGGCACTGAGTAGGAAGAAGACGGACACCACATGTGCTGGGTATAGCAGGACCAACCTTAGGATTCTGCCTTTTAAAGCAAACCCTGGCACACCTCGTGCCTGCGGTTTATTCACATGCTTCACAGCCTGCATCCCGCTGTTTAACTTGCTTAACTAGGAGGTGGAGGAGGCAGTTCTGGATTACCAAGGAGTAGAGTGGCACCTCATGATGCAGCGAGTGCCCCCTCATATGGCAGGGAAAGGCCTCATGTCTGAGCTCCCTGACCTGTCACCTTCCCCCACGCTCATCACCTCGTGACTGCCTCAGGCCCAGATTACGTCCTCCTATCTCTGGAGGAGAAAGGATCTCCGTACTGTAGCGAGGGACACCACCTGGGGACATCCACCTGGGGGACACCCATGGCCAAACTGACGCTTACCTTGCAGCAGCTGTTGACATGAATTTGCTGCGCCACGAGGGTGTCTTCCCAGTGTATGGCCTGTAATCTTCCCAGAAACTGGAAAAAGCTTGAGGGGGGGAAAAGCTCACGTCAGTGACAGGATTTGGCAACATTATTCATTAGACACTAATATGAGTTAGTGATATTATGTACTGAGTTCAGTGCAAATGCAAATGAGTAGCTCCAAAACAAACCACTTTATAAGAGCAGTAGAAAAAATATTACACTATTACTTATTACTCTTATTTATTTATTTATTATATACTTATTATTATATTACTGATCACAATATTACTCTTACAAGTACAAAAATGGATTCACTGCCTGGACTAAAATCTCTTTATTTTTCCCTGCCAGAGCTTCCAGCCTGGGAAATTTCAGCTCCAAACTAGAAAGTTTTTGAATTAAAGAGTAGGTGAATGTAAAGAATTCTAACGGGTGATGGTTTCCTGAATTAATCGCTTCTAAAGGCCATAAAATAGTACTTTTCCTCAAATGCAGCCTCTTCTGCAGAATGTGGAGATGACATTTAGCAGCACGCAGCAGTGATGTAACGCCAATATAGAATATTCAAATCCAGAAGTGCTCTACAGCTTACAACAGCAACCCAAAAGCAAACAGAAAAAAGATGCCATGCCTAATCTTTTAAAAACTTATAATTTTTAAGAAATCTCAAGATTTCTTGGGTCCAATAAGGTGCTTCAGAAGACATACGACTGTTGAGAGTAAAGGTCGTGTAGTTGAAGGATATGCATTTTAAAATTTGCACAAGCTTCTGGCTATTTACTTGAAATAACTTTAGATACTAGTGATTGATTGAACGTATTAATGTTGTCAACTAATTGTACAACTAATTGTGATCAGTGGGGAAAAAGTAAATAAGACCTAGTAATAATATTTTAAGTAGAAAATACCGTTTTCCAACTAAGGACACATTTGAAATATTCCTGTTTCCCTTGCAATAAAGCAGGTACGCTCTGGCTGCTGCCCTTGCCTCCTTCTGTCACAGACATGAGAACCGTCTGGGGTTGGACAATGTCTGCCAAGAGATGATCTTCATCGCGTGGCATCAGTTTGTCAGAGATGAAATACTCATTGGTAGGGATTTGCATTCGGTGATATGCTGCTCCAAAGCAGTTCAAAACCTGCCTTTCTTCCAGCAGATCAGTGACGTGGTTCCCCAGCAGGATGCTGGATACGCTGACCCAAAGGATGATGCCTGGCTTCTAAGCCCCCATCTGCTCAGCATGGTGCATATCCAATGTCTACAGCTCCTCCTCACCCCTCTTACCAGTAGGAAGATGAAGTACAGAGCAATGACATGATTTGCCCATGATTACATACTGGCTAATTTCTAATCTAGGAGGAAAATCTGTTTCTCTTGCACAGAAAGGCAGAAGTGCCGATATGGGCTGAGCGTACATACATATAGTGGCATGCACATTTGTGGATATACTGGTCTTGATGTATGCTCACACATGTTTAGAAATAGTGTGCAAAGAGCTACACAAACACACAAGCAGTCTGGTATTTATCTCCAACCTAAAAAAAAAAAAGGAGAAAGCTAAATCATACCATCCTCCAGCAAAAATGATCATAATAATGCTAGAGTTACGATTGCACTTGTGTCTCTGCACGCAGCCGCTAAACCCAAGGAAATCTCAAGCCAAACCATGAGCAAATGGTAACCTCAACCCACACACCCTCCCAGCCAAAAGGGTGTTCTGGTCTCTGAAATCGGAGAGTTAGTCCAGACAGCACGGGAACCAAGACAAGAAGCTGATGTACAGGATGCAGGGGCTACTTAACAAGATCATTTCCTCAAGCTCTCCCTAATAAACACATCTAACTCTTCACACCTTTTCCAGGCAAGGACTATTCACATGAACAATTTAAACCACCGTAACATGGCCCTGTCATTGAAAGAATTTCCTCTGTCCGTTCCCCATCCCTGTTCCACACAGCTCCTTCCCTTGTGCCAGCACAAGGGTTTAACCACATTTGGCCATCATGAACTGCACTCGAAAAACCTATCTGGGTTTAAAACTCACAATTGCTTACGTATTTTTGTCAGGTATGTTTTAAACTCAGCTCAGTGCTGTGTTCAGCTTGGTTGTGCTGGCCCACGGGGAGGGTTAGCGTAGGCGTGAAAAACAGCAGCAGAGAATAAAATAATTTCTCTTGGTGGTGAAGCTAATTCGTGGAGGTTTAAAATGTTTCTGAGGCTACAGCCCTTGCTAAATGGAAATCCACTGCCAGCCAGACTTAGGCTCTGTTTGTCCCTTGAAATGCATGAGGTCAGAATCCAAGTGCCAAATGAAAGCAATGGAAGGAAAATAAGTCCCCTTCTTCTGAGATCTGCCCATCCCTGAAGGGGAGCCCTCTTACTCAGTTGTTTGCAACATTTAAAAATTTGTGTATGATAAATGTTTTCTAACAGACATGTGGATCCAGGGCAGTGAATTTAAGCCCATTGACAATAGATTTGCTTTGCTAATTTTGCTTGTGCAAATGCATTAAAAGCAGTCTATCAGTCATTGCAGCCTCAGATTTGTTGGGTGCAAACCAATGATCTAATTTGTTCTTAAATTCTGCGCTGAGGATTGTGTGTGTGAAGGGTTTGTACGACTGAAGAACTAAGTGGGCACTCCCTGAGTGGAAAAGAAAGAGAAAATCTGCTGGTATTTCAGAGGGGAAGTGGTGTAAAATGTCTCTGATCCTTTAAGCACCCCTGAGCTAGATCTTTGAAACTGTTTGTGTGAAAATGGCTGAGAGTTGGGAACAATTAGCTGATTAAGTGCAGCAAGTAGCATGTGTTAACCAGGAAAAACGAGGTTCCTCAGTAATGGCACCCCCATATCCCTCCACATACGCAGGAATACACTCAACCTGATCCTCCGCTTATTTTAATCGGTAGAAACCGGGGCCAGCTTTTGAAATCGACCTTAATTACACCAGGAAAATAAACAAAATAAAAGCCGGGGGTGAAAAACAAAGACCCCCTCCCACTCGCGGGCAGGACGGCAGGCACCGAGAGCCCGGAGCCGCGCACGGGGAGCCCTCCCGCGGCCCCGGCCGGCCTCAAGCCCCCGCAGACAAAGCCCTGCGCAAAAGGAGCGCAGCGCTGGGCGGGCGCGCAGACAAAGCGGGGCAGGCAGCCGGCGGAGCGCCGCAGCATGCGCGGCCGCGCAGGGCTTCCTCTGCGAGTGGGCTGCTGCTGCTGCTGGTGGCGGCGGCTGGGTTTTTTTTTTTTTTTCTTTTTTTTTTGCGTGTGAGTGTTATTTTTTTTTTTCTCTCTCTCTTCACCAACTTCCTTCCTGCTCCAACTGCCAAAGCTCAAAGCTGAGCGCTGAGAGCGGAGGAGGACCCCGGCCGCAGGCGCCGCTCAGCCGGTGAGTAGGAGCCCGGGCGAGGGGAGGACGGGGACGGGGGCGGGGGGAAGCAGGGCAGGGGGAGAGGAGCGGACTCACCCCCGGTTCCCTCCCCCTCGGCTCTCTCCCCCCCCCCGCCCCGGGGCGCCGCGCAACTTTGCGCCTTTGTTCCCCTTGGCTGGCTCCGTTACCCAGCCTTGCCCGGGGAGACGGGCAGGGCCGCCTGCATCCCAGGGGCTCTGCGCCGTGGTGGGATGGCGGGGCAGAGGAAGGGGAGGGCAGCCCCCGCGCCCCAGGGGTGGCGGGAGGGACCCCGGGGGGGTGACGGCGGGTGTATGTATCCCTACGGGGCGGTATCCGGGGGTGGCTGGGCAATGGGTTCCCTTTTAGCTCTTGCGCCCCAGGGGGGTGGGATGGGGAGGTCGGGGGCACTGGTGGGGTCGGTGTGTTACTCCCCCCCTTGCGGAAAATCGCTTCCTCCCTGCCAAACCCGCATCCTGGAGATAAGCCCTCGATCGGGAGGTGGTTTGGGGGAGTGAATTTTGATGCAGAGAGGGAGGGCGAGTAAAATGCTGACCCTGTGACATTGCTCTTTGTGCCCAGTGGTCGCATGGTGGGGGAGAAAGAGGTGCCCACCATCCACCATGTCTCCTGCCCCCTCCTGCTGCAGGTGCGAGGGCAGCCACCCACCCCCGGCACAGGCAGAGCCCAGCTGAGAGACGCTGGCACCCCTTGGCAAGGCATGATTCCTCCTTTGCCTCCTGCAGCCACCTCTCTCTCTCTCTCTGGGGGTCCCTTGCGCTGCCCCTGCCCCTCTGTCTGCTGCTTTGTGGGTGCTGCCAGGCCTCAGAGGTGCAGGTGATGCAGGACTGCGGGTTGGGGCTGTAGGGGAGAAAAATGTGGCAGGGCAGGGCACAAATCACCCGTATTTCTCCTTGCACAGAGCATTTATAGGGTTAATTTTCTCATTTTTAATGAGGCTTTCAGGCCATAAGGGGTCTCCATCTTATCCCAGCCCTTGGCCAGGGCAGTGACACAGGAGCCCAGGGATCCCGGCAGTTGGGCACCGACATGTTCCTTCTGAGGAAGCGCTGGTGCCTGAGCCCAGCAGCATGTCTCAGCTGGCAGAGGGGACCAGTCCCTCAGCTGGAATGAGTAGAGACAGGGGCAGCTGAGATGTGAGCTTTCTTCTTGGTCACCTCCTGCCTGGGAATTTGGCAGGAAGGCAGGGCCAGGTCCACAATTTGAGGAGAAATGCCAGAATTGGGTCTGGTTGTTACCATCCTGAGACGCATGTGACCCAGGGGTTGTTCAGCCCAGACAGCCTGGCTGGTGCTGTTCCCTGCGGGCTCTTGCTGTTGGAAGAGCAGGTTGTGCTTTCCACCTCTGGGAGGTTTTCAGAGCCTAAAAGCATATCCCCCACAAGTGAGCTGCCCCCATGGGGCTGGCAGGGAAAGTCTCTGCGGCATGTATGATGCAGAGGGAAGGTCTGAGGGATGGGGAGCAACCAGCTGGTGCAGCCCTGACTCTCTGTCTTTTCTTTGTGTGTAGCCAGAGATCCCTCTCTCCATTGCCTGGGTCTCTCCCTCTCCTGTGATAAACCACAAAACCCCCCCGCAATGGATGGGGGCAGGCAGGCAGGTCTGCTCTGTGGTCATAGTGGTGGCAGATGCAGCCTGGTATCGTGAGAGAGCTCAGGAGAATGGAAATGACTCAGATCTGCAGCTGGAGCCCAAGTGGAAGGCAAGACCTGGTGGTGGCTGCCCAGCTCATCACATCCTCTTGTGCCAAGTGTGGGATGGCACTGAGGGGATTGTAAGACTTGGTAAGGTGACTGTGCTGGGGCTGTAGAGCAGTGGGGCATGAGCAATTGTTACTTTCATGAGGGAGCTTCTGGTCTCCTTCCTCATGAGGACAAGCTGAAGGGCCTTTCCCATGGGACGTAGGTCCTTCTCACTCCCAGGGCTGAGCGTGAACTCAGCCAAGGTTATTCAGCTGCTGGGACGTGCTTTCTTTCCTGTCCATTTGCGTTGGGATTCCCTTTTATTCCCCAGCTGCCCGCTTTGCACTAGTTCCTGACTCACCACAAAATGCCATTGCAAAGTAGTCTTGCATCAGGGCCATTGCCCATTAGCATGCCCGACTGAGTCTTCTTGTTCCTGTACTGCTTGGTCCTTCTTTGTCCCTTTGTAACTTGCTAATATACCCCTCACTGATTTATTTTATTTTTTTTTTTCCACTGGAATTGCACTGGGAAGTCTGCATATTACTCACTGCTGCCTGATTCCACTTGCAGATTCACCCTGAACTGTTGCATATGTTTTGTGGTTTTTTTTGTATTTCCTTTCTGTTTTAATGAATGAGAAAACTGTCCCACTAGCTCCCAACTTAACTTTTTGGAGCAGGGGCAAATGTTAAGGCCACAGCTGCAGAGAAGGATAAAGGGCTTGCTGGGGAAATTGCAAATAAGCAGGCAAAAGGGAAATTTTTAGTAGGGACAGTCTTAAAGAATGAGTTAATACAAGGATAAGTGGAAATAAACTGAATGATCAGTGTAGTTTGACCAAATCTCTGTGCTGCCAAACTGCAAGGAATGCCTTGGCCAGTTGCGGCAACCACCGCTGCACCAGGGCACTGCTCTGTTTTTCAGCCTTTCTCTGAAGAGTGGGAAGGTGGTTAGGACCATGCGTCTGGCTCCGCTAGGCAGGCAGCTGACTAAGGGGGACCTGGCACAGCACTGCTTGCCTCTCCAGCCTATCTCCTGTTCCCCCATCCCATGCCCTGGCTGCCCATCAGTTCATCTCTCCCCACTCTGGCTCCCATTTGGGATGCCACCCAAGCAGCTTCGCTGCCATCCTGTGTTCCGTGGCACATGTCCCAGCCATGCTGTCTGCATGGCTGCGGGCTCCAGCCGTCCTGCCTCTCCTTTCCGAGAAGCCCCACTGATGCAGCACAGGTACACATGGCTGCTCTGCAGCCGGGCTGGATATGGTCACCGTTGTGCTTCCTTCCCCAGTGGGAAGGAGACCTGATCGATGCCTGCAGTAAGCTGTTCTGGGAACAAGCACGGGGAACGCCAGCAGATAGACTGTAGTGGGTGCATTTCCTTGAGGGCTTCAGCTAACTTGCTAATATAAGGGAGTTGCCGCCAGGTATTCGATCTTTGTATGAAATGCTGCCTGACTGTGGGTTTTAACCCATTATGAGAGGGTGAATGAAACCTCTGGCCTTGGCTTTATTCGCGTCTCTCTGTGCCCCGGTGGCTCTTTGTGTGAGACGGCTGGCAAGCACTGAAGCCTTGTACGGTGGCTTGTAATTGCAGGGTTGCCGGCCAGCAACTGTGCTGCAGAGTGGCTGTAAATCACTCTGGTTTCAGCCTCTGCTCCCGCACCTCCTCCCCGGGAGGGAAGAATGGTGTAGGTCTGCGTGTGCGCAGGGTGCCTGCAGGGAGAGGAGCGGGGGCAGAGGGGGGTTGTGTTGGAGCCAGAATATCAGCATAGCGGAGTCGAGATTGCAGCTGATCACCGGCGCCATTTGCCTGTAACGATCCTGCTGCTTTCGGCACTGGGCAGATGCCTGTCTGCTCCGGGGACTGAGCCACATTGTGCCCAGAGTGAGGTCCTGTGGGGACACTACCCCACTCTGGAGCAATCCCATTGACTGTCCCCTCCTGTTACCCAGACCAAGCGACCATGACTGAGAAGACCCAAGAACCTCATGTGGAGGAAGATGATGATGAGCTGGATGGGAAACTCAACTACAAACCTCCTCCCCAGAAAACGCTGCAGGAGCTGCAAGAGTTGGACAAGGACGATGAAAGCCTTGCTAAGTACAAGAAGTCCCTGCTGGGAGATGGACCTGTGGTAGTAGGTAGGCTGAGGCAAGCTGATAGGAAGGGACTGGGGAGATGTGTAGCAGCAGTGTGCTGTGGGGATGGGACAAGGGTGGCCTCAAAGAAGAGGGAGCTTGTTTGCACATGCACTGCTTCTGCTGGAGGACTGGGGATGGACAGGTGGAGAGATACATGGAAAGGAGGCAGGGATAATTCTTTGACCATTAGGTGTAAGATTACTAGGCGGTGCTGGAATCGGAAAGGGACTTGTGGTAGGCAATGTGTGGGCCTTAGAGGACACCTGAGGGGTTAGAAAGATGAAGGGACCAGCCAATGCTGAAAGGGAGCCTTACTGCTTAGAATGATCTTAAGAGAGGAGTCTCCTGTAGTGGAAAGATCTCCTCCAGGTATTGGGATGGAGGCTGGAGGGATCCATGTCGAGGGACTAGGGTAGATGCATGATCCTGTGGTGCTAAGAGAAGCCTGGCATTACTGAGTGTTTCATGAAATGCAGTTTCTGTGTGGGAAAGCAAGTGCGTTTCTTCAGTGTCATTTCCCTCCCCCTGCATTTAACTTTGCCCGCTGACAGCTTTCTCCTGACTTTCCTACCTGCAGACCCAACAGCTCCCAACGTGGTGGTCACCCGACTCACCCTCGTATGTGACTCTGCTCCAGGACCGATCACTATGGATCTTACAGGTAGGCACAGACTCTGTCCTTGAGCATACAGGGGAACAAGCAAAGGCCCTGGCATGCTTCAAATTGAAAGGGGGTTTGTCCTCGGGATGCTACAGTGAGTTTTAGAGGAAGTTTGAGGGCATCTTAGCCTTGTTTCTTATTTTAAGGTATACATGTATGAAAAAGAAAAGGAGTTGTAACAGGAAAGTGTTGAAGGTCTCTTTCTTCATCGAGACTGCTCTAAGAGCTCCTGGGTTTCTCCTGTCTTCTCTTCTTACTTCCTTTCAGTGAGACCTCATGAACACGAGGGATGTGCATGCGTTCGGGTAATGGGCTGTTTTGAAACTTGCAATCAAATCGAGCAATACTGCAGTTCCGGCTCCTGGGGACATGGGGAGAGAACTAGGCTTCACCTTATATGGGCTTTTCTGCAGAGAGAGGAAGCTGGGCCCGGAGGAGCAGAGAAGCTTCCTGTTCAACCAAAACCATGCAGAGCCCTGCAGAAACTGGGCAGCCTTGCAAGCTGGGCAGGAGCTGCGAGACACGCTCCACTTGCCCAAGCCAGGGCTGGGCATGGGTCAAGCATGCACACACTCCTGCAGATGCCTGACGATGAGTCTGTGCATAAGTATCTTTGTATGTGTGTGCCTAGACTTGTGTATGTTTAGGTGTTATCATAGATGTGGACACAGACACATCTGTGCATGTGCTCTTGTAGTGCAATTGCTTATACAGACCTCCGCGTACTCATTTTGCGGGTGCGCCATCCGTCAAAGGGACGGCGCCAATCCCACCGCATGCGGTCTCTTCTTGCTGTGACACCTCTAGCTAATGGCTTGATGCTCTCCTTACAGGTGACCTTGAAGCGCTCAAGAAAGAGACCTTCGTATTAAAGGAAGGAGTGGAATACAGAGTTAAGATCCACTTCAGAGTGAGTTGTTTTCCTTCTTGTTACTTCTCATCAGTTGCTGGCAGTCTATCGGGATAACTAGGATGGGCATTGTGCCTGCCCAAAAGCTGGGCCCTTGTAAAGCTCCTCTAGCTTCAGGTGTTGTTCTACTCAACAAGGCACCGGATCTTTCCAGGGAATTGCTTCTGCTTGCTCACCCCTTGGAAGAAGTTGCTTTCTGTCCACTCACAATGGTGAACAGCAGGTGGTTTGGAAGCCAGATGGGTAGTTTTGGTTGAGCTTGGCTTGACTTTTGTGCCACGAGAAGATCTTTAATTCACACAAAGCGGGAATGGACAGGGAGGAGAAGAGATTATGGCTTTCCATGAAGTACTGGTTCAGTCTGTACGGCTGGGCTTCGTGTAGGCATAAAAAAAGATTTAATACTGTAGCATTTGGCTGACAATACCTGAGTTCTTCTGTATCACGGTATACCCAAATGGGCTCATTTCTCCCCTATTAACCAGCGTGTCAGCCATTTCTGCTGTTTCCAGCTGAAAATGAAACTTGGCCACACTGCGGTGTGGCATCTAGCACTGAAGTGATCATCTCCACATGTTTGCTGCAGACAAAGCTGGCTTTGGCAGAGAAGGCAAAAAAGGATGGAGGATAGTTCTCCTGCAATGGTGGAGGGAAAGTGTTAATGTTGTGGGTTCTGTAGGAAAGATTTCCCTTCTTTTCTGAGGCTTGCTTGCTGTCTCGGGGATGACTTTGTCCCCAGAGACACCTCCAGCTCTCCTTTGTGCTATGAAATATTTCCATCTGTATCTGAGCCCTGTTGACAGGAGATGCCTGGAGCCAGTCAAGTTTTTCTGACTCTCTCCCTCAGTCCCAAGACTGGTGAGAGCTGGCACCATGTGAAGTCTCCCCTGGGATGTAAAAGGATCTGCCCATCTTGTTTCCAGATTGAGCAGTGCTGTGGGGAGGCAGTGTGTGCTGGAGGGGGACAGCAAGGGAAACATCCAAGCTATTCATGGGAGATTTGAGGAAAGATTATGAACAAAACTGTGTCCCTCTGTCTCTTGAGAAGAAACTTTCTGGCTCCCCATGGAGCTTAGAGGGCAGCTGGGAGTTCTCAGCTAATCTTGCCCACCCGTTTGTGCTGGAGGGGTGACTCTAGTCACCCATCTCTGGTTTTCAGTATGGAAACTATTATCTGGGAACTCCCTGCTTCAATTTGTCCTCATCAGCCCATCCTGGGAAGCTGACTGATGTGCTCCAGTCTGCTTCAAAGTCAGGGAAAGGATGGGGAAGGGCAGGAGATGCACAGAGGGTGCTGTAGGTCTCCAGGTGCTTATGGAGAAGTCATGTTAGGACTCACCACAGTGTGTTCTGTGCCGAGCCCTTGAGAGCAGTGGTGTAGGGAGCCAAGATGAATATGTCTCTAAGGAGAGAAAACCAGCAGATAAAGAATCAAAAGCCTTCCCGTGACACTTACTTCTGGTCACTTCTTGCAGGTAAACAGGGACATTGTGTCAGGACTGAAATACGTGCAGCACACCTACCGGACAGGGGTGAAGGGTGAGTACGAGGCCTTTGTGCCCTGCACACCAGGGCTCCTGCCACTGTGTTCCCTCTGCTCAAAGAAGTGTTCCTGCAGCTCTGGACTGGGACAGAGCTTCCCTTAGCCCCGAGCTCCCGCCTGCACCACCACACAGGAGGCGAGACTTCTCAGCAGAGTGCATTATCCTGCACTCTGCATCACCCAGACCAACTGTTTCCTGTTCCTGTGTGAACTCAATACAAGCCAGCTCTGGTATCTCTACGCTACACCACTGTCTGCAGCAGTAAAGTCCCCAGAGGCGCTGTTTAGACAGTGCTTGCCACAGATTTCCTCTCCATGCAGAGCTCTTCACCTTCCCCCCTATACCCTGTAGAGTAGCTCACCTTGTATAGAGATTCTCAGTCCCTGAAAGCTCTTCCAGATGCATTTGGTAAAATTCAGAGCTGCTCTACAAAGCTTCCCACTGTCTGTGGAGCCCTGTGTTCGCCCATGACCTCTCCTCTTTGTGCTGCCCTGCCTGGACAAGGCAGAGGAAAGCCCCATTTTGCATACACACATCCTACGTGCATTTTTGCATGCAACCATCTCTAAGGCTCCAGTGTCCCATTCAACACACGTTAAGTGGTGTCTGCTCACCAGAAAAAGATAAGTAGCAGGGGATCAAGAGACATCTTGAGCCATATACTGGTTGTACCCACTCCTTTCCAGCAGCATGTAGATGTGAGAGGGTACGGACTGAGTTGCCTGTCCATCTACTTATCCATCCATTTATCCTTCCAGCTGTCCTTGTGCTTCAGTAACCCACTTTTTCCACTGATTCTGTTCCTCTTGCTGACACAGACCATCCCTTTCTCTCCCTACTATCTCTTTTCTGTCTGTGATCTGTGCTCATGCTCATGGCTGCTTCTCTCCTTTATCATTCCCCACCTGAGGGGCTCATCCCTTGTGGATTGTTTTCTCCTAGTGGACAAAGCCACATTCATGGTTGGTAGCTATGGGCCACGGCCAGAGGAGTACGAGTTCCTGACGCCTATTGAGGAGGCTCCTAAGGGTATGCTGGCTCGAGGCACCTATCACAACAAGTCCTTCTTCACGGATGATGACAAACATGACCATCTCACCTGGGAGTGGAACCTGTCCATCAAGAAGGAATGGACAGAATGAGTTCACCCAGTTTGCCTTCCCCCTTGCCTCCTGCACCAGTCTCCAGGTGGGCCATGCCCACCACGCTGCTCCTTCCTGCCACCGTGGCCGGCCACAGCCCTGGCAGCCCGTCCCGTGGGAGCTGGGGCTCTGTGCCAGCCTCGGTCGATGCACAGTCCTGCAGGCGGCCTTTGCTGCTGCTCCTGATACACTGAAAATAACGCGCCCGTTCTCACCACTGCCCCATCATGACGTATAATGGGTTAAATAGGGAAGCATCTCCCTCCCTCTCTCCCAGTACTTCCTCCTGCTGCCTCCATCTCTCCTGTACCGACTATGGTCCCGGAAGTGCCTTTTCTAGGAAACAAGATCACCTGGCAGGGCAGACTGGTCCCTGGAAAATCCCTATCTGAGTTACACTTGCCATGTGCTCTGACTCATTGTAAATGGTTACTTACCTCCCGTGATGGTCTCCTGGTCTGTGTCTGGTGCCCTACCCCATTAAAATCCATCCTTGTGCAGGCAAAACCAGTCAGGGGGAATGCAGCTAGATGCTGTAACAAGACTTCAGTGTCCCAAGAATAAAACCAATTTCTTTCTTCTTTTCTGCATGAGTGTCACATTCTTTTCTGGAGTGTGTTTTTCAGTGAGGTGGATGTGGAGAATGCGTGAGAGGAAGGCTTAAGAGCATGTTTCAGAAGGGAAATAGCCCTCCTCTTCAAAACATCAAGCTAACTATAGGCAAATTATTTCAGAGCTGCTTCCTTCAGGGGTGTCACGAGTCCTGTGATGCCCAAAGTCTTGTCTGTAATGGGAGTACGCTCCAGGGGTAGTCAGTCCCCGCCTCATCTTGGGTGGCAACTGAATGAGCCCAAGGAGCTATAATATGGCCGTCTCATGATTAATGCTTATCATGGCAGCTGTTCCCCATAGCCAGAGCCAACGCAAGAGCTGCATGTCCTAGTGGCTGCCCCGCTGGCCAAGCACCAGGGAAGCATCAGCCTCTCTGGGACCCAGCACTTGGAGAAGTGCAGTGGCTTCTGCATGGAGTGATGTTCTTACTCGGCTGGGGCACCTGGTCACGCAAGTGCAGGTAGCTGAGACTTCTGGTGCTGTGGGTGAGGATGTGCTTGTGGCAGTGTTGGTGAGGCTCTCCAAGGCTGGTGCCTGCACAGCAGGCAGGGGTTCTCTCCTGGTCAGGTGGTTATCTCAGGAGCTGAAGGCTTCACCCTGGGCCAGGTGCTCCTTTCCCACTGCCCCAGGAGTGACTGTGGGCCCCTGCAGCAGCTGACGTGTCTTTCACCGAAGAGAGGACAAGCAGTGTGGCATGGTGAGGAGAAGGCAAGCTGGCACCATGGGCACCTCCATCTTCCTGTGCCTCTTCGTTCTCCTGCTCACTGGGGGCTCCCCAGCAGGGTGTGCTGGAGATGGCAGCTCTTCATCCCATGGTAAGTGAGTTTTCCTCCTGGCTCAGGGAAAAGGGTGGGTCTGCTGTGGGGAGACCTCCTTATGCTGGGTCTCCTTACCCAGAGTATGCTGTGCAAGCATGTTGAGCTTGCAGGAGAGGTGTGGGTGGGCATGTAAGGGGGAGGGATGCTTGTGTGCGTGTTGGGTGAGCCTCTTTGAGCTGGTCTTTGTGACCAATCCTGGCCTCTCTTCTCCAGCCACAGTGGGCACTGCAGAGAAGCCTGTCCCGTTGAGCAGCGTTGCAGACGCCGAAGCCTTCGTTGACGGTGCAGAGGTGGCGGTTGTTGGATTCTTCCAGGTGTGTTCATAACACCTCCCCTCTCCCAGCTGTGAGCCCTGTCCCACCCTGACAGGAGCGTGGGGGCTGGATGTGGCATAAACACCTTCCAAAGGCAACTTCTGTCCCAAAAAGTGCTGGGTCTGTGACAGGCATGTAGAGGGGTTTGTTGACAGGTCACAAGGAGAATGCCAGGAATTCGGTCTGTGTGTGGAAAGGGAAATGGAGCAAAGGAGGAAGGTGAAGGAGGTCACAGGAGTCCTGGAGGGGGAGAGAGGGAAATGCTGCAGGGGAAGCAAAACTGGAACGTGGGTGGCAGAGAAACAGTGCTGGTAAGGGGTAAGTGGGAATGTCAGTTGTTTGCTTTAGTCAGCAAAGACAGAGCAAGGCACTGCCTGCGCAACGGGGAAGCTGGGTCTCAGGGAGCAGCACTGGTGTGGGTCCTCTGAAGTCCAAGAGCATTTGCTCTCAAGGTGCAGCCTCCTCCCAGGGAGGTTGTAGGCATGGTCTCTCTGTCTTGCTGCTTCGTTCCCCAGAGTGGATATCCTTGGGATCTCTGCTCTCTGTGTCTAAATTCAGTTGAATTCAGTCAAAGGTATTAGAGTGACTGATGGGTGCGTGCCCCTTGCCCCCAGAATGGTGTGAATATTTTTCCTTAGGAAATAAGACAAAAATATGTATTGAGTTAGGGCACCATAAAACAGAGGCCTCTTTAACAGGATCCTCACTGGTTTTAAGGTTCCCAAGTTGCACCTTTTTTCCCCTTTTCCTTGAGCTCCACCCAAGGCTTCTGCTGACCACACACTACCTCATAGCTTCTGTCAGAGAAGATGTCATCCTTTCAAAAACAACTCCTTTCTGCAAGCTCCTTCCTCCTCCTGCCCCGTGCTGGGGGCTGGAGGGCAGCCTAGAGAGGGCTTAGTGAGGGATGATGGCACATTGCAGACAGCGCAGAGCGAGGACCAATGTTGCTGCCTCTGCAGCACAGGTAGCAACAAGTGCCTGAGCGCTGGAGGCTTCTGCCCCAGGGGCCTTGCTAGGCACCGATCACAGAGCAGCAGCCTCCTTGCCTTCAGCGCCCTTCACTCTCGCAGCACTACAGTCCTGCAAACCAGCCAGGCAACCTGCACACGCAGAACGACAGTGCACAGACCAGACGCCTCCTTCCCCCAGGGCAGCTGGCCGTGGTTGTGGCAGGGCTGTCCCCAGGGCACAGAGCCTCCTGCCCACCTATGGGCAGGGGACGGTGGCTTCTTGCCGGGTGAAACAACGCGAGGGCATAACAGCCGGTGTCTTGTGCCACCGCGGCCTCCCTCCTGCTGCAGGATTTCATTCGTCGGAGTCGACAGGATGCGGGGTCCCGGGGCAGGGAGGGGTGGCTGTGCCGTCCTGCAGCGTGGGGACAGCCCCGGCTGCCAGGAGCATGGGGCAGCCGCCAGCGACGTGTCGGGCATTCAGTGCCTGAAGCACGACAGGGCTGCATTTAAACAGTAGATAAAGACGTATGTGTGCCATGGGGGCTCGTCTTGGCCCTCTGCCCGAGAGTATATTCATCCAAATAATGTCCATGTTCTCTGTTAGCCATAAATTATTTCTCTGCTGCAGCCTTTCAATTCACTGCAGAATGCGGCTCGGCAAGCTCCCCTTATAATGAGCACGGCCTCCCTGACTGGGAACAGTATGCCATGATGGAAAAAACAGCACACTGCTCCAGAAACCCTGTGTGTCTGCAAGAAAGGGCCATGCTTGGCCTGATTAAACCCCAGCTTTCCCAGGAATGCTCCAAAACTCAGTGAGGTTATTCCCACCCCAGGCTTTTAGTGCTCTCACCAGAGCCATGTCAATGTGCTGGCATTTCCAAAACAAGTCACAAGAGTTGTTTTTCTTTGGATGCAGAAAGAATTTTGTTTTCCATTCTCTCTGGACTGAGCTGACGGTACAAACCAAAAAGAAAAACAAACCGATTTCCAAGCAGAGACTGTGTCTTGAGAATTTAAATCCAATAAGTAGAAGCATCAAAAAATACATCACTCAAAAGAAAAGCTGGGAATGGGAATAGCAAGGGAGGTTTTACTGCAGGCTAAGGCTGTAGCTAATGCTCTCACCGGAGAAAAGAGAATGAACCCGAAATTACTGAGAAACTGCCCGCTTCTATCCTTTGATGTATCTGCGTTAGCTACTTTTCAAAGGATATGTTTAAGACACCTTTTTAAAAGGAGCGAGGATACTGCTAATGCAAGGTGTTCAAAAATTGTAAACCCCTGACTCCAGAATCAAGGTTTCTTAGAAATTATGGTTTTATATATTTATTACACACACAGAAATATACATATGTATGTGTATATCTATTTAAGCGTGCTACATCCAGATTCTGGGTTTCTCCCCTCCCTTTTGAGATCTTTAGGGCTTCACATCACCACCTGTGTTACCTGTGAGCGCTGGAGCAAGAAGGGAGGTTCGGGAGAACTGGAAGGCACGATTCCCACGCTACCTGCTAGCTGTGGCTCACACCGACGCCGGCTGCCTCCCCCGATTTTGGGAGGAGAGCTGGGTGGCGGGGCGAGGGTTGGGGCGGGGGGGCATCTCTGCAGCAGATCCCTCCACGCAGGCAAAGTGACACACTTACCCCGGCGTCCCACCCCCGGGCTTCCCCTCCCTTTGGCTGCCCCCACCTCTCGGCCCTCTCCCCGCTCCCCCCGAGGGGGGGGGGGGCGGCTCTGCCGGGCGGCCGGTAGGTGTCGCCCTCGCACCACCTCCGGGCGGGCGGCGGTGGCGGGGGGATAAGGGGGGGGTCCCTGGTGGAGGCTCCGCTCATCAACCCCCCCTCCCCCCCCCCCCTCCGCCTTCCCCCTCTCCCTCCGCAGGAACCGGAGAGCCCCGAAGCGTCCCAGTTCCGCCTGGCGGCCGCCCGCATCCCGGAGGTGCCCTTCGGCCTCAGCAGCAGCCCCGCCGTCCTGTCCCGCTACGGCGTGGAGGCCAACACCGTCACGATCTTCCGCAGGGTGCGTGGGCTTGGGGTGGGGGGCATCCGCGGCACCGCCGCTGCCGTGGGACCCGGGGAGCTACGCGGGGCTGCTCCCCGAGCAGGTCCCTCCCCGTGCAAAAGGCAGCGTCTACAAAATTAACGTGGTGGTTTAGGGGTTCCCCTGCCTGCCGGTTTTGGGGAGAGAAGCTCTAGGGCAAGTGTCTAAAAGCTACCTGCAGTTACGGTACAGAAGAAATGAAATCTTTGGGCAGTAGTGATAAAGAAGAAGGTTAAAGCTGCTCATCTCACCTCAGAGCAAGCAAAAAAAAAACCCCAGCTTGTTATTGACAGTCACTCTGCTTGTCCACCTAAAAGGCACGTCTCTAGAGCTTCCTGCCCCAAAGAGGTCTTTTGCTTTTCACTTGCAGAGTTCCCATCACTGAGACACGCAACACGTATTACACCTGATAAGATTCTCGATTTTAAGACCTCCCGTGGATCTGGTTCAGCCCCGAGTGCTTTGCAAAGAATGATGTCTGTGTTTCTCAGTGACCTGCCTGGAGCTCAGTGTTACTTGGATGGGGTTTCCTTGGCTTTTGAAAGGCTCCTGAGACACAGGAAAAGCATCTAGAGGCCATGTTACAATGGATCAACACAGCAGGCTTGGTATCAAATTTTGCCAAGTGTCACTTCAGGCAGAGCAAAGCTGTCTCCCTGGGTGCACAACTTTTCCATCGTGACTGAAACCAGAGCCAGACTGGGTGTCTGCATTTACGGATGCTCTGCCACCAACAGAAATCCCAAACACTCTTTTCTGTCTCCTCTACTGTGGTTTGTAGAGTTAGTCCCTAAATATGCTTTGGGCATGGGCCCATTAAAAATGTTACTTTCCAGTTTCTTGGGGAAGGATGCTGTGCGAGGTCAAATCTTTGTTGACTCCAGCTGTAAGTGCTGGTGCCTCACTGAATTTGAAGTTATGTTTGGTGAAATTTATGGAGTCGATATCAGCTATTGTGTCACCAGAGCTCTAAGCACACAGGGTGGGTGGGTGGGATGGGGACACACTAAACTAAATGTGGCAGCTTGGCCAAGTTCTAGATCCAGGTTGTATGAAAGTTGGACAAAGCCAGTTTGTTCCCCCTTCTTTCTCATCATTTCCTGCACCGTGTTTACCACTGGAATTATCCAAATAATTCAAAGAGAATGATCTAAGAGTGAGCAATAGGTAGGCAGGTCCTTTTATTTAACCTTTTATTTGCTATGTGCAGATGTTGCAATTTGGAGCAACACCCATCTTAGTTTTGGTTCTTAGTCATGGTGGTTTTCTTCCCAAAATGTTGAAAAGATCCTTTGTTTTTGAGCTGTGGCAGATAGTGAGGATGACTGCATTGGGAGGGTGCTTGATAAAAGAAAGTGTCTGGACTGTTGGAATTTGGATAATATTGAATATTCTTTGTTCACAGTCCAGTTTTTGCAGCTGAACTCTTGTTTAATAGGGAAAAACAACCAAGATACTAACACACTAGTCAGGTTCAAATGTGGTTGACAATGCACTTGTCTAATTGTCAGTTTTTCTTAAATTAAGTTATTCAGACACATTATTTTTTCTTTTATTCTGTGCTGAATACTGTGTAGGAGTAAGAGGCCAGAGATAAAAAGGAAAAGAAAAAAGATCTGAGACAGGAACTTGGAATCAAATACCCATTTGAAGAATACAAAGATGCGTGACCAGGACAGCAGTGAATCAGAGGCATAAACTCATTTTTTCTTTGCTTTTGCAGAGTATGAAACATGTATAATGCTTAGACGTTTAAAAGATAATTACAGTAGTAGGAGGAGCTGCTGTCAACTGGTGAGACTTCTTTGCATATAGCGGAGAGAAACTGTTTTATTCACTTGAGGAATCTGGCCTGATAGATCTAAAAAGAACATAATTAACAGATGCTAATAAGCTGGTTATATGGAATGATGAAGACATTTTGATCAGAGCTTCAACTATTAGATGCAGAATATTTTCCAGCCTTATTTTCTTGAAATCATAAATGTTGAGCTCAGATTTAGGACATTATTATCCCAAAATGGATGTCAGGTGTTTCCAGAAGCCCATAAAAGTCAAGGAAAGACTTTCTGTGGAGTCCAGGGTGCTTTGGATTGGTTCCCAATGTCTGTCTGATCTCACCCGCCCAGGTGTTGCACTGCCCTGATCCCATTTACTTGACTAGAGCTGCCCTTTCTTTTTATGCAGGAGCAAATCTGTGAGAGGATTCAGGCTGCACAGTCTGAAAAGCACCAGTTTGAATTGCCACACAGGGCACCGTGTCCCCCCTACCAGATCAAAGACCTTGCCAATGACCACAGAGCAGCAAAAAGGGCTTCAGATGTCTGCACACCACTGGAAAAACTAACACAAGCTTTTTCAGAGGTCATTCAGATGCAGAGAATAAAATCTGGGGTGTGCATGTGGACCTTTCCTCAGCCCCAAGAACCTCATTCAACATGTGTATCAAAGGCCTTCAAATCTCAAACTTTGATCCTATTGCGTGTCAGAGCCCAGCGTCCCCATGGCTCAACTCGGTCACGTCCTGTGGTGGTCCTGCTCAGCAGCTCTGCCCCTTTGGGTGGTTTAGCTATCATTCAATGGTGGCCTGCTTTTTTTCTGTTTACCAGGTCAAGCAAACCTCAATCAAATCATATCGTTTGGGCAAGGGGGTGGAGTGTGGGGAGATGTTTCCTCTAAAGCTAAAATGTGCTGGGCTTGATTTTTTTTTTTTTTTTTCTGCTGTACTGGAAAAAAAATACTTTTTTTATTGGAGAGATTTCCTGCTTGCACAATGTTTCCAGGAAATCCATACAGGCCTGTGCCAATGTTTATTACTTGTAGAAGAAATAGAATAAGCAGATGAAGATTAAGAAAGGGATGTAAAGCCAAAATCGATGTGAGGAGTTAGGCTATTTAATGATCTCTCCCCACAATGCCTAGAATAGTTTATCAGCTAATCCTCCCTGTCTCCAGTGCATCAGGAGCTGATACTGTAGGGATGTCTGGAGCGCTCAGTGATTTCTGTTATCCCATGAGTTTGCCTTGTCCTTAGGAGACTGAAGGGGTGTGGAAGATCCTTATCCTGAAGTGCAGGCTGATCTCTGTAGGTCTAACAGCTCTGGACCTCCAGAAGTGGGAATTATGTGGTGGGGGTGAGAGGAAGACAGTGTCCCAAGGGTGGGTGTCTCCATCAGTTACAACCGTCAGCGCCTCTGGAGAAGGTGCTGAGAGGAGAGGACAGCTGTGACTCTGAGTGTCTTTGCATGTCTTCAGGTAGACAATGACCGGAGGGATCTGGTTATGAACAACAAAGATATTGATGCTGAGAAGATGATTCGTTTCGTTCGGATGAATGAGCTCCGCCTGGTGACAGAGTACAACCCTGTGGTAATTATCAGCTCCCTATAGCCCTCACCCTGGTGGTTGCCTCATCCTCATGGATGTCCTCTGGCACAGAAGTTTGCACATCTAGATGTGTGCAAGGGTTGTTGCGACGGTGTGGATGGGGTTGGGGAAGCCACGCAACTCTTTGCTGCTACTCCATATGGGAAGTGGAAGCAGATGCTGTGCTGGGGCGTGCGAGTGGGGTGGGGAGAGGAATGGAGACGTCGCGGTTCCTTTACACTTCCAATAAATTTGGGGTGTTGATAATGTCCCAGTTCGAGGTAGAGAGTTCCACTTCTTACCACTCCTGCTGGCAGTGCTGCTTCCTTCCATGGGCATTTGCCATGTTGTGGCATGCCTGCAGACCCTGCTCAGCCATGATCCCGTCTCTTTGGCTGAGAAGCCTTGAGAAACATGGAAACTTGAGTGACCTACTCCAAGAAGGCAGGCTTTTCTTTATCACCCAGCACAAAGGGCTTGACATAAGGCTGGCTATTTGAAGGCATATTCAAGAGCCCATTGGAAACTTCCCAAGCAAAATTTTCCCCATCCCCTCCATCCAGAATTCATCAGTTCAACAACAACAACAGTCAGACATAGGATGCTTCCATGTTGGCAATCGTCACTAGCTCACCCACTTGACTGGTAGTCACTGGGTCTCAGTGACTCTCCTCTATAGAGGGTGACCAGGGATTTAGGCTCCCCTGAAATCTCAGCAGTTCACTGGGCTCGTAGCTGCGGAGCCAATAGGTCTTAGAAGCTCAGATGGCCACAAGGCTGAGACTTTCTAATTGCTGATGGAATCTTTTGTGGAATTCTGAATAGCTGCAACAGTGCTGACCAGGTTGAACTTAATCAAATGAGAATGGCCCAACCTGTTTGAAAGCTACACCTTTTCAAACTGATACCAAGGATCAGCCAAGAGGTCTGCCACATTCCCCAGCTCAGGTGCAGCCTGCCAGTTGAGAGAGCATTTTGTTTTGGAAATGCAACATTTTGTTCCCAAAATGAAATACTGTAGAAATTCTGGTTTTTTCTTTTCTTTTTTTTTTCTTTTCTTTTTATTTTTTTTTAAACAAAGCAGATTTGGTTTTTTATCTTGATAAGGGATGTGAAAAAAAAACCTTTCAAAATCATGGAATATTTCTATGGACAGAAAAGCTATATCCTGCCCCACTGTCCCTACAGCCCTTTGAGAACACCCAAGGAAAGTGTTCTCAAGTCACGTCAATGGGGATGTTCTTGTTGTCTTTATAGGTTCCAGGTCTTCTGAAGCCTTAGAGCCTCTGCTGCACCTTTTGGCAATTCATTACATTGTGGCCCTTTATTCATGTATTTCTGCTGATGCTTTGGGCTCTTGCTCTGGGGTATCCTGTTTGGCACCCAGGCTGTCTCCCGGTCCGAGAAGTCCTGAGCTCTTCAGCTGGTCCCCTCCACCCTGACTGGCAGTTACACGTTGTTCCAGTTTTTTTCTCTGACACTCTGGACTCCTATCAAGGTGCTGCAATTAACAGTGCCTCCTGCAGTCCCCGGCCCGAAGCCTTCCCAGTTCCTCTAATATAGCTTGTTTTTTCATAAATATTTATTCCCAGTGCATATGCTGTTTACATCTAAGAATGCTGCAGAGGCTGGGGTCACGCGGATCACATGGAGCACTGCCAAGAGTTTCTCTCCCCATCTTGGGGCCCTTACTGTTTCGCCCACGTACTTTAGGAATTTTTAGGCAATGCTTACCCTGTGTGCTTTCCAGGAGGGTCAGATGTGACCCAGCCGTGTTGATGAGCTCTGCTGATGGCTCTTACACAAGGTTGCATGGACAGGCACACCTTTGTCTCGAGCTGCTGGAGGAACTGTGGCTCTGGCCCTGCCTGCTCTTAGCCCAGCCTTGTCGTGGCCCTTGGTGCTGGCCAGCTTCACCCTCACCTTCAGCCCCATCCTCTCCCATGCGGTCTTCTAATGCTCTGCAGCCTTGGCGTGCATCCCCTCTACTCTCTCCTGCCGTGTCTGAGCATCACCAGAGAAGAGAAGGGATACAAAATGTCTGATAAACATTAGGCTAACAGCAGAGTCCCAGCTGCCAAAAATTAGATGCTTTGCAGTGCCTTTGCCAGCATGCACTCCCTGACCCCTTCCATATTACTCTTGGAACGTGTGGAAACTTTCTTCTCCCACTGGCGGGGAGCTGCCCAGTCTGCGCCTCCGTGGTTTCAGTGGCAGAAGGGAGGCAGCAGGTCTGGCCCGGCTGCTGTTTAGTTTGAGGGAGAGGCTGCAGGAAGCGGGCAGGAGGAGAAGTGAGATGATGAGTGAGTGCCTGGAGATGGTGCAGCAGCTTCTTGGGCAGTGCCAGCCCTGTCTCCTCACAGAGGCCAGTGTGCGCTGCCTGCTTGGCCCTTGCTCAGGGGATGAGGGACAGCCAGGTCTTCTCCCACTGCAGGACTGCAGAGGCAATTTTAACCCTTGGAACTCTGCAGTGTCCAGGCCCTGGGGTCGCTGAAACTCATCCCCATCGTACACACAGCTTAATGCTAAAGAAAGGAAAAAAGGGGAGACACCAGCCCTAACACCACAAATCCTTCCCACTTTCTTCCTCCTATTTCAGATGTGCTGAACCTCAGCGATTCAGGGCACCCTTATGTTCAGTGTTTGCTGTCCTTCCCTCTCCATTTCCTTGCCCCTCTAGACTTCAGTTTGCTGTATCCAGGCAGTCCTCCTGCCTCGTCACTGGCTGTTCTGAGGCACGTGATGAACTGTTGTGGTCTTCAGACTCTCATATTGGGAATAAGCAAAACCAGGAGTTTTGAAACTTCCGCAAAGAACCCAGATTGAATCACTCCTGCTTTAAAGAAAGCTGTCCTGCTTGTGAGGCTGATTTGCAAAGAAATCTCAGCTGAGACATGAGGATTGATGTCCCTCTGGAAGGGCATCCGATGTGGATTGAATGTTCTCAGTCTCCTTGTCTGTGTGTTTCTGTCTGTGCTGGCCGTGTTTTCGGCAGACAGCAATAGGTGTGATGCAGAGTTCGCTCCAGCTTCACCTGCTCCTGATCACAGACAAGATGTCCCCAAAACACCCCGAGCGAATGCGCAAGTATCGGGCGGCTGCAGAACTCTTCAAGGGGAAGGTAAGTCCAAACAGAGAGGAAGGGGAGTCATTAGCGAGAAAAAAGGGAGAAAAGTGAATCTTTCCGTGGATGGGGAGGACATAATCTTCTTCTCTGTGCATTAAGGAAGCAAAGGCCAGGTGGTAGGAAAAGAGGATTAGCTGGATGTTTTAAGTGGAGCGGTTGGATCTGTTCACCTTTTGCCAGTTTGCCTCCTTGTGGGGAAAATATGCTCTGCATCCCTGGAAGTGTTTAAGACCACGCTGGAAAGGGCTTTGAGCAACGTAGTCTAGTGGAAGGTGTCCCTGCCCGTGGTGGGCGTGGGGGCTTGGAACTAGGTGGTCTTTAAGGTTCCTTCCAACCTAAACCATTCTGTGATTCTGTGATCCTGCTCCTCTGCTCCCTCAGTGGGACATCATGTACTTCCTTGCTTCTGGTCCAGTTTTGTTCCCTTGCAGTGGGAGAGGACAAACAGCTGCTGCACTTCAGTCTGGTGATGGTTGCATTCCAGTGGTGTGAGAGGTGATTTTGTGTATACAGCTTGCAAGATGCCAAGGAGCATTATATAAGTGACCAGACAGCAATTAATGTCGTGGTGCTTCTTAACCCTTAGCTTTCTGGGTGGATCCTGGGGAAATAGGTATTTTAAAGAAGTCGCAAATGGGTTTGTTGGATTTTCCACACTAAGGTGATGGGATATATGGGGTCTTCCAGAGAAATTTTGTCTGGTTCCCACCCCTCTGTGGGCAGAGCTCCCCAGGTAGTAAATCTTCCCGTGGCTGATTCTCTGGCAGCAGCTGGATTACAGGGGAATTTGTGTCCAGGGAACAGAGGAAGGAACTGCCAAGCAAAGGAGAACTGGGAACAACAGGAAGGCATTTGGGGCAAGGGAGAACACAGATGGGAGGAGGAAGAAGGTTACAGCAGTGGGGAAGGCTGAGTTCAGAGGCAGTGGAAGAGATCTTCCTGGAATAAGAATGGAGCAGGAAGGAGTTGGGGTTTGAGAACAAGAACATCTGCGTGCATCTGTTTGTGGCACTGAAGGGATAGATTAAATATCAACTACATCCTCGTCTTCAAATGGAGAGGCCACCTCAGAACTGTGTGCCCTCAAAAGTCTTGAGACTTGTTTACGGCAGGACTACTTTGGACATTGCTACCTGTCCCACCCATTGTCAAGAGACCAGGCAGAAACCATTTACCTGAAAAATTCCAGCCATTTCATGTGAGATGTGTGTTATAGTGACACCATTATCACTGTCCTCCATGGGTAGCAGAGTCTGATACAGGTGTCCCTCAAGCAGCTAAGTCTTCTGACACAGCACGTTGCTGTTTAGCATCACTATCCTTTGCCGATCCAGCTGCAGCTAGTTTTCTCTTCATGCGACATGCCTCGATCTGAGACAATGTGAATAATTTTCCTAGAAATACTTCACAAAACACTGCATAAAATGTTGTACTGAAGTCCAGATAATTTATAAATTGCCAGCAAGCCAAATCTAACTTTTTTTTCATTCATGCAGGCAAGTTTCCCACCGAATCAGTCTAGAGGTTTGCCAGAGTAAAATACAGAGGTTAAAGATGTGGGATTTAACTAATTTTTTCCACTTTACTGCAGTGGTACTGCAGGACATGTAGATGAAGGGACTTCACGAAGGAGTCTAATAAGTTGATTCCCAAAGGAATCCCAAAGGAGTGGCACTCTGAGGAGTAAACTGTGATTTGGACTGCTCTGTTACCAAGCAGTAAGAGAGAGCTAGGATCCCTCTATTTGGGTCTTAGATCTGGATACTAAGGAGTAAGCAGAGCGATATGCCCACTTAGGTTTTTCTCCATTGCTCTGTCATGTAGAAAGCCATGGATTAGTTTGGGTATCAGAAGTAGCCACTGCACGATACCATGGAAATCTCTGCTGCCTCGTTTTCCTAAATGGAGTTATCTGTTGAGGACTACCAAGATAACTAAGGTTTACTTCAAAATAAGTAAAGTAATGAGTAGATTTTGTCTTTTTGTGGCTCGCAGATTGTCTGTGAATAAATGCAAGATTCTTGACTTGAATTTTATTCAGGATTACCAGTGAATAATTCATAACCTGTGGGCTGGTGATGAAAGGCTTGTTTGTACTGTGGGATGAGTGCTGTCAGTGGTTTGAGCAAGGAATCATTGCTGTGCAGTGGAGAGGTGTTCAGGCTCCCTGTGAGCGTGTACCACTGCAGCCAGCAGTGCTTCACCGTGACTGCAGAGTGTTGGAACAGAGTGGGGAGACTCAGTGTGTGTTGCATCTTCTCCACAATGCCAGTGCAGAACACTAACAGAGCCTCAAAGGGGTTCCCAAGCAGGGAAAGGGGTACCGATCCTTTCACACATCTCTGCTGCGCTTTGAGGGAGGAGGAGTCCTTGTCATTGCCATCACCAGGTGGAGGGAGAAGAGAAACTTGTTGCTTGAATTGATGAAGAGATAAAGAGGAACCGCTGCTGCTGAGTTGTCTGACCCCAAAGAGTGAAGAAAATCATAGAATCATTTAGGTTGCAAAAGACCCTTAAGATCATCAAGTCCAACCGTTAATGGATCATGAGGAGGTGATTCACCTGCAAGATCCTGGATTATGGCCCCTTCATCTCTGGTTTATCATCTTTTTGTTTTTGCCTGAGAGGAAGCTGAGGTTTTCAGCTGGAGGATCCTTGAGGCTGTATGGTGAGGACCATTATTTGAAAACAGCTTGAACTGCACCCTGAGCAGCAGTGAGTGTCTGAAGGCGGCCTAGATTCCTCTAGATTTTATCCTGGAACCTGGGGCCTATAAAATGCTGGGGAGGAAAGCGCAAATGTTAGATGATGCTAAGCCATCGAGAGCTGACAAGAATAAGAGGAAATATGGTACTTTTCTAGCAGACACTGAGAAACAATTGTGGGTGGGTAACAGTGAACAGACAGAGCTCAGAGCACTGCAGCTGCAGGAGTGAATCCACCAGCCTTCTTGGAAGGATCCCACTGCAATCAAATATGTACTTATTTGAGAAAGTACTGCCAAGAGTCCAGGCTTTCTACTGGAAAGGAAGTGTCAGGGTTTGTGTTGCTGAGCCAAACTGGCATCAACATCTTCAGTTTTCTTTCCACAGTATCAGAGTATAACATGACAATTACAGGTGGTGTACCTCGAGTGTTTGCTCAGGTTTCAAGAAGGTGATGCTGGGAGTTACAAAACCAGCTTTTGCTGCAACTGATATAACTGGTTTACAATGTCAAAATGATTTGGGTGGAAATGTTTGCAAAGTCCCTTTTAATTTATATGTAGGCCCATTTAGAAATAGGTTCTGAGAAACTCCTGAGAGTCCTTCAGGAGTTCTTCCACGGAAATGAAAGGACAGTGCCCTTTCTCTTGCAGACAGTCATTCATACACTTTTTTATTTTTCGTGTCAGACATTGATGGCTCCAGAACTGAAAGACATAATATTTAGAGTTGCCTCTTTTAGCCATAAACAGGGGAACCTGTAAATGCGGGTTTTCTACGTCGCTTAGCAGATATCTACAGTAAAATTGTTTTTGTAGCTTGCTTCTTTAATAAATTCATGAGTTTTATAAACTCATGTTTTCATTTTGCTTTGATGTATTGTGTAAGCTATGTAAGAAATTACTCAAACTTCAGAATTTGGTCTTTTTGCTTGTACAGTCTCCACAAAGAATGAAGGTTGCAGCTCCATGAAGTTCAAAGTCAAATGCTGGACATGATGCTTGATCATCCTTCCTGTTTGTCTTCCTTAGAGGAAAAACTAAGCAACATCAAGTTGGTTTCTACCATTGCAGTACTATTTTCAATTAACTTTAATTCCTTGGGCAATAACATCATTCCCTATCTTAGTATTTACTGGGAACTCGATGTTCTAAAAGCACTGGGCTAGGAGTCAAGTTGTCAAGACATCAAGACAGCACCAGTGTACAAAATTTTCTGAAAGGGAGCTTATTGCAGGTGACAGTGCACAGATGATATCACACTGTGTTCTGTGTTCTTGGGTGTATCGTGTGGAGGGGAGAATTTGTGTTGGGAGTTCCTCATGCATGCAGGAGAACCTTCACTGCCTCTAGCAGCAGACCTCTGAAGGCAAAAAGACTGCTACAAAATGAAACAATTTCATGGATATCGTTTCAGAATGAAATAAACAGCTATTGTACAGCATAGTATAAAATAGAAAATGAAATTTCTGTTTTGGCTGGAACTACCTGGTTTCTAGCAGTGGTGAGAGAGTTGGCATTGTAAGTGGGATTTGTTTTGGTGAATTATAGCTTTGGTAAGTTGTCTGAGCTAAGGCTTTAGGCTCTTTTCAGCACTGGTAGAGAAGGACAGACATGTCCTTCCACCCCTTGTAAAATAAGTGGAATCAAGTGCCGTTTATTGTACTATTTATTGTAGAGGTTTCCTGGATGACTGGCTGAGAAAAGACTTAAGATCTGGATGGCAGAAGTTAGGCAAGGTGAATCTTGTCTCATGGTCAGTATAATTTTCCATGGTTACTGCATTCATTCTTTATGATTAGAGCTGGCTGGGAATCTCTGAACAAAATAAATTCCTCATGAGAAAATGCCAGTGCCAGCAGGTGGCATCTATTGTGGAAATGTCCTCATTGAGAAATCTGCTTGATTTCCAGCTGCTGAGGAGACCAGGCTTCCAGTGCTTGTGGTCTCAGTACCAATGCACCTTACAGGCTGCCTCACGGGTGTGACTTTGAAGCCACACAGGCCTTGGCAGGACCCCTGGAGCACATCCGGCATAGGATGTACAGCCTGTCCTTTTGCTGAAGGAGGATTTATCCCACATCACAGCACCCACCAGGAATGTGTCATTCTAAAATGCATGTGATAGGCATTAAGGTATCTTCTTTTGAGCGACAGTGGACAAACGCAATTGCTGTCTGTCCTGTATTTTTGGAATACAAGAGGGGAAGGAAACTTTTGCTGTGCTTTGGCACCCTGTAACTCCGTGAGCCAAATGTGAGTCATTAGAGAGATCCAGGTCAGGAACTGTGAATGATGATATCTCAGCCTTTCTAGCTGAGGGGACAGTTGTGTCTGTGTGTTTTCGTTTTCTTCTGTAAGGAATAAGGTGTTTGGAGTTCTAAGCCCCAATGTTTTTATTCTTGTATTCTTACTCTATTCTTTGTATTCATGGATAAAATATGTATAACTTTTTAGTTTTGGGAATTTTAACAAAGGCTGGAAGCTTGGTAAATTGAAGACTGTTGACTAACGTTTATTTATATTACCATTTTAAAATGCTAGTCATCTTTTTTAAAGGTGGAGGAGATTTTGTATAGAAAGTGACAACATTTAACAACCTAGGTATTTTAGGTGTGTTTTCTTTGATTAACTTGTTTAACATTTGATTAAAAAACTGTTGTTGTCTAGGGAATCTTTCACAGAGAAACCCAAAAGCTGGTGAATGAACTGGTGAAAATGTGATACTGTTTCCTGCACCAACCCTCTGAAAGTGCTTCCCTCCAAACTGGCCTCTGTTTCCAGTTTGCTAGTTGGAAGAAGAGCCCTAAAACATAAGTATTGCGGCTCCAGCTGAAAGCCTCTTCGATCAGGTCCTTGGACCTGGGACCCTTAGATTTGTGACCCTTCTCTAGCTTGGTGTTTTATCCTGCTCACTAGCATGTTGCCCTTGGGGCACAGTTGACTTTGGGAAGAGAAATTGCAAGTGGTAATTATCACATATCCAGTGAAAGTGTTGTTCCTGTTTCTGTATGGCAGTGATTATCTGCAATTAAACCTTACGCTAGCCTAACTATCTCTCCTTCCCATAGGCTGTTGCCTAGGAAAGTTTCCAGATATATTTGGTTTTTTATAGGACATAAATTTAATAAAGTAAAGAATTTGAGATTTACCAAGTTTATTTTTGGAGAAGAAAAAAGTTCTGAACTAACTTGAGTGTTCTTGATTGAAAAGAAAGAAAAACATGAGTCACAGCCTGGGAACTGGGCACAACATCTTCACATCACATTACTTTTCTTTTTTTAAACTCTTCTTTTTTCTTGTGTAAGTTAAGTCATATCCATGTCCATAGGTACTTTGAGTATGCTATGCCCAGTAGACTGCATAGGATAAAGAAAAGATAAAATGATGCATGTTAGCCGGATGTTTGTTTCATTAACTTGGGTGTGACCTGTCAAGGGATTCTATTTAATCGACTCACTGATTAAATTTTCAATTGCTGCATTTATTTTCTTTTATAAAATTTATACGTAATGTTTGTATTTAGTATTAACAGATAATTTAACAAAGATTTTTGAGATAGATATATATTTTGTTGATAATCTTTCAGATTCCAACATTTTCAATTTGTACCAATTCCAACTGCATCTATAAGATCTCAGTTGAAATTTACTCTAAAAATAAAATCATGCAGTTGGTCACCAATTCTGATAAATCCATACTGTTGAATTATCCCAGCAGAATCCTAATCCTTGGCTTGATCGTGCTCTCCAAGACTATTCGGGAGCCCAGAAAACTGTAGATCGTTCTCATCCTGACTTATTCGTTGTTGGGCTTCTCTCCTCAGGTCCGAACAATACTCCACTGTGCTGGGCTGTTTGGACATCAGTGTCTCACCAACAACTCCTGTTTCCCAAATGATTGCATCTTCATTTCTATTCACTACAGCTCACTTAAATACATCCTTTGTGTTTGGTACTCTCATGTTCATATCCTTGCAGGCTCCTGCTGCCCTATACTTTACTCCCACATTCTTGCAATTGATAGGTTTTCTCTAAGTCTTCATGAATATATCACTGCTAGTCTTCATATGATCACTGTTTGGGGATCTGTTTTCTCTCTCAGTTTCTGTTTTGCTCACCTTTCCTCTCCTATTTCCATCACAGATTCTCTTCATCCTGTTAGACAGCAATTTGAAGAGCAATGAACGAACAGTGTCATTCTTCAAACTGAAGAAGTCCCAGCTGCCAGCTCTGGCTTTATTCCACTCACCAGATGAGGAGCAGGATGTGTTGACTCTGGATGAAGTCTCCGTTGAGCGTGTACAGGACTTCTGTAATCGCTTCTTAAAAAGAATGCAGAAGGTAAAGGGGGACTCCTGTACAGTCTACAGGAAGTGGGGATCTTGTAGGGCAATGCTGGTTCTCATAAGGCTCTTGAAGAAGATGACTGCAGTTCCTTGAACTGCTCCTCCCCACCCCTGCCACCTTCTCTTTCATTTTCATTTGCACCTGAATATCAGAAAAGCATCAGATCTAGAGCAGAGCAGAGATGGATGTCTTTGCAGATTCTCTTTCTTCGTTGACCTCTGCCTTCTAGTCTACAGCAGGAAGATTTCACTGACCTTTGCAACTGCATGAAGGTCTTGGTGAAGCATCTATTTTCTGGGAACAGCAGCAGGGGAGACAGAGTGAAAGGTGCTTTTAGACACAGAGAATGGGGGTGTGGGATGGCAGCACATGAGAGGATCAGAGAGACAGTGGCATGGATAGGAAGGAAATCTGTCATGAAGGCCACAGAACAGAGTACACAGACAAGGGATCAGGACTCTACCAGAGGAGAGGTCTCTGCTGGGAGAGAGACAATCTCCATTTTCATTCAGTGTTAAGAGTTCCCTCTCTGTGAAAGCTCATCTTCCTATACCACAGAAGCTTTGTGTGTCGGAACCCCATGTTGTGCAACTGCAATGGGATAGGCAGGGCAGTGGCATAGACAGCAGAGGGAGGTGTTTAAGTTGGTTTATTTCCTTTTATCACTGTGCTGAGAAACCGAGCAACTTCAAAACTGATTTCATGCCTCTAATATGTTTTAGAAAGAAGACGAACCCAAGGAGAAGAATGAGGAGCTCTGATTCTTTCTCAGCCAACAGGATGACTGTGCCCAGAGTCATCTGTTTCTGATGTATGAAGAGTTCACTGAGCCCTGCAGCTCAGGAATTCCTGGAATAGTAGGATTGAGGGGCCAAGTCAGTCACAGATTTCCATCTCCATACTATGTACATATATGCTCTCTGTCCTCTCTAGGAATCTCTTCTCGCTTCTCATTTGTTGGTTCCAGCTCTCTTTTCTCAGTACTCCAGGAGCTCTGGTATTGCCCTATGCTGTGTTGTTCCATGTCACCTTTGATGGAGCAAAGCGTGATATAGCAAAATGGCAATATCAGAGATAAAGCTTGTAGTTCTGAGATATCTGTTTCCCTCATTCTCTTTGCTTTTGGTGCCATGCTGGGATCCACTGACACTCTCCTGACATTAGGAACAGATTGGTTGCTTGTCATCACATGAACTTTTCCATTTATTTTACTAAATAAAGCACAAAGTACATAGCCTGAATTTTTATGCAAATACGTGATTTCCCACTCCCCATGTCTTTCACTTAAGGACAAAGCCGGTGCATTTCTGATGGAGTAAGCTCAAAAATCTCCTTTCTCTGAATTTAACCAGGCTTGCAATGCCTAACCAGTCAGACTGCTTGTTAAGAATCATTCCTCATGGAACTGGACCCGTCATCAACAGATATTTCCACCAGGATGAGAAATTTCTATGAAGGTTTGCAATCAGAACAATACTGGGTACAGTAGGTCTGAGCTGGTGCAGCAAAAATGAATGAGCCTAAGATGCAGATTGAGGCTAAGAGGAATGGGAAGTGTGGCAGAAGAGCAGTAGAAAGCTGCATTGCAAGATAAGGGGTTTCTCCACACTGCATTAGAGGGAAAGGCTGATGTCTGTGTATTGACCTCAGACATCCCTCAGAGGTCCCAGTGCTGGTGTACAGGGATGGGGGCTTTGCAGGCATGGTGTATGAGCCATCCCTGTCCTGCTGTACTAGATGCATGAAGTAGGCTTGCCTCATACTTGGCTCAGCATCCTTTGGCATGAAGTATGGATGCTCCTGTCAAACAGTGACTGCATTGTCTCTCAGGGCTTGAGAGACTTGGCTTGGGACTGGGAGCCTAAGAGGCGTAGAGCTGAGAAACCTCAGCCCTTTCTCAGAGATTAGCTCAAGGCAAAGTACTGGAAATAGAACGAAGTTGTTCTGGGGGATGAGGCAAACACAGCTTCCCACCACAGAGGGAGAAGTCAGGATCTGGAAGGGATGCAAAGTAACTGCCAGCCACCATGATGAGGACCGCAGCAGGGAGGCCCTGAGTACAATAGAGAGGCAGGTGCCAGCCCTGTGTCAGCTCTTGCCTCTTACATGTGGTTCAAGCTGATGTCTTTCATCTCCCTAAGGCTCTGTCTCCCATGCAGCTGGACTTACCTCCTTCAGTGCTCTACCCTCCCTTCTCCTCTGCTTACCTAAAGCAAATCCAGTGCTGTAACAGTTGGTGTAGGGAATCAAAATTGCTGCACATTTCCAAGGAAAACAGATATGACAAAAACAGTATTCAGGATTGTACCTTTTGTTGGCAGGATTGGGAAACTGTCTTTTTACATAGAGAGCTCTCCCTTAAGAGGCAGGGCGGTGGGCAATATGGGGTCTCAGAAGCTCCATGGTCAATGCAATAACCAAGAGTTGTTTCCTAAATGAGGCTGTTCAGAAAAGAGCAGGAAAAGGAGAGGAGAGGGGAGGAGAGGAGAGGAGAGGAGAGAGGAGAGAGGAGAAGCAAACCACCTCTGTTCAGTTCTCCCTTGTCACAGCTGAGCACTCCTCTGGTTTGCATGTGACCTATGAGAACCTGAGGTATTGCTTCTGGACACAGCTAGATAATAACACTGAAGATGTCAAGGAAGGGGTGAGTTTGGGGCATTATGTGGTAAATGTGGAGGTACCTGCTCTCAGCCCATAAAACTGTTTTATTCTGGTGTCTTCTTTTCTGAGCAACCATTTCAGAGTGACCTTCTGCCACTAGCATGTGGTCCCAGAAGTGGAGATGTCATCAGCAGGAGCCTACAAGGCCATAAGTTTTGGCCTATGGGTGTAATGTTCATATAACAGCTGAGGTGAGTCATCTCTGCAGACTTCTTAAGCGTCCTTTTCTCTGAAGCATGAAACTGTTCAGGGTTGATCACATACCTGCCACTGTGTTTGATGCATTGGATTTACACACTAGTCCTGGAGCTGCAAATGAAGCCTGCTTCTTGGTGGCAGTCCTTGGAATGGGGTCCTTGTCTGGTAGCATCATGTGGCTGCACTGCAGCCTCTGTCCTGCATGGTGAGCTTACCCAGGAGATGCTGTTAGTGAGCAGACCAAAGCATGTCCTCACCGTTGGCAGGGCCAGGGAAGAGAACTCTCTGTACTGGATGACCTCTTGAATGAGCATGTGTCTAGTGGCAATATATATGCCTAAATCCTGCTGGATGCTCTTGTGGCTTTTGTGCATTGAAGAAGAGCTGCAGAAGTACAGGAAAGATGCTGAGAGCAGGAGGCTGAGTCCCAAAGAGAGGGGAAGGGTCTAAGGTGTCAGAATGCCTCACTGCTTTTGGCTGGTGGCTCAGTCCCTGGGTGTGAGCAGAGGTTGCAGTGCTGGATTGGAAGAACTTGAATAAAGCCTCAACTTTGGTGTTGGAGTTCCCTGTGCAATACACAAGGCTCGCCAGGCCTGTGTGTGCCCTGTGCGAGGGGCAAGGTAGAGGGAGGATCATTTATCTCTGACCTTGGGGCTGTGTGAAGGTGTGAGCACAGGGCTCAGCCCCTCTGAAGCACTGGGGAGCCACGGGGTGTCATCCCAGACTCTGTCACACACTATGGCTCTGAGGATCAGGGATGGGTCGCCTCACACTGGCCTAGGGTGTGTGCCACTTGCCTTCCAACATCCTTGTGTCAGTGGTGTGTGATGGTTTTGAACTGGTTTTATACCAGTCCTAGAACATACAGGGCTGTATCTCCTAGCAAAAGTTCTGCTTGCTGTCCCTCAAAGGGAAAATTTCTCCTTTTTTATGGCTATAGCTCATTCCTCCCTCGGAAGGGTTGTGCTGCTTTCTCTGCAGTAAGGTAAAGTGGGAAGGTTTTCTGGGGGGACATCTGCAAGGAGCCTTGGCGTCGTAGATGTTTCCAATGTCACGCACCTCTGTGGTCCAGACAAACAGTGTGAGGGGAACCGGCCTGCTGCATGGGTGTCTGAGGTTCGTGTCTTGGCCCTGTGCGGACACAACAGCTGCAGGAATTGGGCACAGCGACGTGACTCTTCCTCAGTGCCGGAGGGAAACAAAATAGGACATGAATGAAGCTCTGGTTCTGCAAATAAGCCTGGGAGCAAAAGCAATGGCCCCTGGTGTCTGTGTTCGCTGTGTACACAGCTAATTATAGGGACAGCTTTTCAGGAGCTTCATTATGTACACTGGGGAGTTTAATTCCCTTTGCACCTTCCAGAGCTCTATACCTAACCAACAGCTTCGGGAGCCACAAGGCAGCCACAGGAAAAGCCTCCTCCTCCTCCTCCTCCAGCTGTTCTGCAGTACTCTCTGGCAGCACAGACAGCCTCAGTGAGCTGCACTCAGGATGCCCTGGGCACAGACAGTGCTGGTGGTGGAGCCAGGGGTCTGCCTTAATCCCTGTGCTCCAAGGCTTCTGTAGTGCTGCTTTGGTGAGCTTAGCCACTGCCATGGATGTCCGAGGTAGAAACCAGAGGCAGAACCTTGTGGAGATGCAATCACTTGTCTGTTGGGTTTTTTTTGGTTCCCCCCCCCCTCCCCCCCCATTGTGTTATCTCCAACTTGAACTTGTGATGTATTTGGCCCTGATGTTTTGAGCTGGCTGGGGGAGGCTGGGTTTGTTTTCAAGGGGAACTGACAGAGGGCAGGATGTGGGGGTTCCCTTTCCCCTCAGTGTTGTGGGGATACCGTGGTGTGAGAGCTCCTGCTCTGCAGCAGTGCCTGAATCTGAGGGACATTCAAAATCACTGAGATAGCATCTGAGCCTGCCTGACAGCAAAGCAAGGCTGTGGAGGCGTGTGAGAGCTGCCGCCTTTACGCCAGGGAGCAGCAAATTGGGTTGCACAGAGGGAAATGCAACTTTGCGTTCGTCCTTGCTGAGAAAGGCCTTGAATGCCTCCAGAAGCTGAACTGCTGTGTGTGGCATAAAATAAGTAAATGTTCCTTAGAGGTGAGGGCTGGGTCCCAGGAGTGGTCCCCACGTACCCTACCCAGGCAGAAACCAGCTGCTGGGTCCTAGTGGCACCTTTCAGCTCTCTTGGGCACTTCCATTTGGTACTTGCAAGTGCCCTAGGGATGCAGAGATTTATGTTACAGCCCTTTGCTTGGCATTTTCTACTCATTGGCAGGGTGTTTCCCCATGCAGTGTTCAGCGTTCATCAGCACCTCTCCTGGGTACACACATCCCTCAGGAGCCTGACTCTGGGTTGCTACCAGGCAACAAGAGACTTGAGGGATGAGTTGGTGCTGAGAGTTGCTGCTCTTCTGTCCTGAGGTCCACAGAGCAAGGCTTGGTTGTCTGTTCCTTTTAGTCCCCTCTTTTCCAGCAGCTGATACAGTGCCAGCATGAAGGGATGAGACACCTCTCAGGGCATGCAGCCTCAGTGCCTTACGTGTGCAGAGGACAACCACCAGCACAACAAGGCTGTCTAGCTTGCTCCTCAGGCAGACTGGACCTCCTGCCTTTCTTCTAGGGACTGTGTGAGGCACCAGGGCCCTGCCAACTTTGAATAAAAATTTTAAAAATCTCTCTGTTATATACAAGAATAACTCTCAGGGGATGAACTTTATGGTGCTCAAGTCAGATCCCATCTCAAGCGCAGGAGTCCAGCACTGAGCTGGGCCTGAGTTCCCAGTAGGGAGAGGAGATAGTGAAGATTTTGCTTAAGATACAGTAGGAACCATTGTCCTCCTTATAATAAAAGGAGGAAGGGCATGGCTGTCTGACACCTCTGTTCATCCGGAAGGAAGCTGAATCAATAAATCCGGGTCTCTCTCGCAGGTGGACAGACCGCTGGGCTTAGTCACTCTGTATTTCCACACAGGATGGCTTCCACTCAGTACCACTAATGGCAGTCCATGGGCTGGAGAGGAGGTGGGGGCAGTTGACACAGGAGGGGGAGATGTTGTCTGACGGATGCGACTGGGGAAGTGGTTTGCAGGAGCATGAAGGAGGAGGGCAGGGATGAGCCAGAGGCTGGTCTGGAAGGAGGAAAGGACTTGCCCAGGGGGTGATGTGGCCAGGGACAGGCAAGGGTCAGTGAGGGAAGGTGCTGGGCGGGTACCTCAGGGAACTGATAATGATGGAGAGGAGAACACAGCAGTGTTTTTTCTGGGGCTGTGAATCAAGTACCTCTTTGACCCATTTTGGCTCAGTCACTAAGGAAACTTCAGAGGAATATTCTCAGTGGAAAAACCTGCAAAGCCACAAGATGCACATTGAAGAAGAAAGTACTTGCTCTCCCCTTTGAATTTCTCCCTTCTCTGTTAATATACCTACAAATCCAGGCAGGCAAGGCTAGTCCCATGAGCTGCAAAGCGGCACATTTCTCCAGGTTAGAGGAAAGGCCCATAGGTAACTGCCTCCCTGCCTGCACCAGACCTCCACGTAGGGCAGCTGTGCAGAGTTGCCTTTTGTGTCATGGCTGCAATCAGCACTGTGTCTTCTTCCCCATGTGCTCACCACGGCTCAAGCGTTTGAATCCTCCATGTATCACAGCAGCACCTGGAGTCCCCTCCATCCTGTCCATGTACAGGGTGAAAAGTCAGACCCATCCACTTTCCAGCCTAAACTCACGGGCTGTGTGTGTGCTCCAAGTTTCTCCCTATCCCTGTGTTATGAGTATTATGTACCTTTCGTGTCTCTCACCTCCTTCTCTTCATAGGACAGAGTCCACATTTCATCATCTTATTAGGGGTTTTGTGTGACTCTATACTACCTGCGTCACGTGGTTTGTATAATCACCATCATTATTTCTTGTCTTTTATCTAGCAGGCGTTTGTAGTATTGCTATCTGTTCTGTCTTGGTCAGGACTGAGATAGCATGTCATTGCTTCCATAGGTACCAGAAGACATAGTTAGCACTGTTGCAGTCCACTTCTAGTTCCTTGATCTGTGGGCAACTACAAAGAAATGTCAAGTCCTTGAATCTACTAATCAGCTATCAGTGGAGTAGGATAGGATCTGCACTTTTCCTGGTTTTTGTTTCATAGCTATTAATCACTGGAATCAATGGAATAATCACCCCAAGAAAAACTCTTCATTTGTTTTCTTGTCCACTGAATAATACACTGAATAATATGCCCAAAAGATAGTGTCTTAAAATAAAGATGTGATACTTCCATCATGAATCTGTTGTGCTCTGAGTTCTTTGGCATTTTGGAATTCAATGTGGGTGTTGACCCTAGGCTATTTCATGACTTCCCATTGTAATCAAGACTTTATTTTCCTTGGCCAATTATTTCTGTTCTTTGGCTGAGAAACAGAAGAGACCGACAGTAACTTACCCCAGATTGTTGAGGAAGCCTGTGGGTAGAGCTGGAGAGAACCCAGATCTTCTGCATGCAGATCTGAGCCTTAGCCACATGGCCACACTTTCTTTTCACTCTCCATCTCCCTGTGATTCCCAATGACTATTTTTTAAGTTGAAATGTCAGTTTTTTCACCATGAATCAAAGGCTGCCTTTGCTCTGGTTTGGCGCAGCTGAAGCTAAACAGTTCTGGATCACTGCTTTCTCTCTCCATCTCTCCCTCCTTGCCAGTGAGAGCTTTTCTCCTGGAGTGGCTGCCTTATCCTTTTGGAGGCCAATGGGGAATGTGCTCCCTTGCCATGTGGCTTTCCCAATGCAGTTGCAGTGCTCTCTCGGATCCCTGGGCATCCCAGATTTCAGGCCCCATCCTGTAGCAATATTTTCAGGCTTTCTCCCTTGTTGAGATTCTGGTAGTAAAGAAAATATTTTATTGAGAAGATATATTTGCATATTAAATATTTTAATGTTATTTTAAAATCCGAAATAATTATTTAAGTATTATTTTATTTAAAATATTTATTAAGAAGATATATTTGCATATTAAGATTTATGGTAGGTTAGAGGAAAATGTAAATGAGTCCCTGCTTGGTACATTTTCATTTTGGCAAGACAGTAACATTGCAGAAAGGAAGGGATTGTTAAAGTAAAAGGTAAATAGATTATGGCTATTTCTGATGCTATAACTGAGATAGCGATGCTTGTATCAAAGTCATCAGTCTTCTTTTCATATATCTGTTCTGTCATCCAGGAGTCTGGATGCTCAAGCAGTTAATGCATCTTCCAACTGCTTCCATCTTGGAGTTCCCTAGCATGGAAATAGGAGGTCTTTGGTGTCCTCTTGTGACCTGATAATTCACTGCCATTGCACAGAGATGCAAAACACTCTAGAAAGATGCAATCCTCCCAACAGAGAAGAAGGCAGAAGTAGTGTGACCTAAGAATCATTCCATTGGGGTTGTCCTCAGTATCCCAAACCAAGGTCTCTTCTTTCTGTCTTACTGTCTGTTAAGCAGCATGGAGACTTTCAAGGGTACAAAACATTCCACATGGCCACTCTCACACTCCAGGATAGGGCTGGCTCTAACTGCGCCCTCCTCCTCCCCGCTGGCTCCCTGTCTCTGTGCAAGTGACAGGCCCATGACCCTTGCTATGATTTTATCTCTCTTTTTGCCCACCCCATGCTCTGGAGGCAGCTCTGTCCCGAGCATAACCTTGCTGGTCCCAAGGGAAGGTGCCTGCCATGTTTCACATGCCCCAGGTGCTCTCTTTTAAAAAGAACAAATATCCCTCACAGAGGGAGAATGAAGAGAACTCACCGGGCACCCTCCATTAGAGTGACGATGAAGCAAGACTTTTAGCACCACAAGGGAGTGGATTAGCTGTTTTGCCCCGGAGGCCCTATTCACTCACTGGTTTCTGTTTGGTCTCTGAGTCCTGCAACTGATATTTTCATGGAGTTCTTCTGGGCAGGTCTGACTCTGTGATCTAGGACAATAAAACCCTCCTTCTTTTAATAATAAAGATAACTGTATCCAGGATATTTAGAGCCTGAGAGACTGATTTACCAGCATTTCACATGATAGGGTGGGATTATTTCTGTGACTGTTCCTATGGAAATGTGGTTTGTGTGTCTGCTTGTCCTGTCCCCTCTTCCAAATGCTCAGACACACCTGACAAGGGCAGTGGTCTCTAAGGTACTATGGTGCTACTGGTTTTGTAAGACTAGGTATTGGGCAGAGGAAAGTCCCAAAAACTGCATTGTTATCTTTGTTATGCCAGGGGTACTGTGGTCCTTCTCATAACATGCTCTCACACTCTTGCTGGGACCTTCAACCACCCCAAGATGAGCTGCTTGGGAGTTGCTCCTTGCTCATTGCCTTGAATGGCACTGATGTTCCCTGACTCACCTCCATGCCCCCTTCTTAAAATCCAGGCAGGAATGTTTACTTTTATTTGAGCTTGGGTTAGCTGAATGTCTATCCTTGTGCTGTGAATCCATCAAGTGTGCAAACCCAAAGCTCCTGAAGTGGTTGGCTTCTATTTCTAGCCATGACGATCAGCCAAAGGCTTGGCGCTGGTTTGTTTATGTTTAATATATTAAATCTGTCTCTGCAAATTTTGCTGTGACAGACAGACATGCCATGGATGGGTGGCATGTGTGGGAGGGGGCTCCATTTCTGGATGAGCACCCTCCTCCCCTGCTTCTCCCCCAGCCCCACCTCCCACTTAGTGAATTCCCAGGGATCCGCAGGTCACTGCCAAAAGCAGCAAATGTTCCCACTAACAGCAAGGAGGAGGGGGCTGCGAGGAATGGCACAATTGTGTGTCTCCAGATGCTCCCAAATGGAAAATGGAGATGCCAGGGTGCTGACATGAGCCCCGGGGTATTGAGACCTCAGTTTGCTTCCTCATTGGTTACGCAGCTGCTATTGGGTCTGCTTTGCTTTGCCATTTGGGCTTAGTTGTGCACAGTCCCCCTGCCTGACTCCCCAGAAGCCAGGCCCCCTTTCTGTGATGCTCCCCTGGCCATGGCACCCTCCTGCAGGCTCTTCCCCAGGTCCTGGAGGAGGAGGCCTCCTGGAGCAGCTGGGAGGTGGCCATGTCTGTGGTGGAGGGGACAGACAGCCTGGGGAAGGGGAAGGGGCTGGCGTCATGGTGCGTCCCACTGTTCAAGTGGGGCAAGGATGGAGAGGAGAGGAAGCAGGGTGGGATGGGGGTAGCTGAGGCTGGCGGTAGACTGTGTTTTACAGCTGCTGTTGTTCATGGATGGAGCATGGTGGGCAGGTGCCGAGTGAGGAGCCTGACCCTGCTCCTGCCTGGGGCTGCTGTTCCCATGTTACACTGAGGCTCCCTGCAGCTTTGGGAGCCCAGTCCTGGAGCCAGCACTACTTGTAGGCTCAATTTCACCATGATCATCATCAACCCTAAAGACAGAAAGGGCTGCAGGTGCACCCTGGGTGTCCCTTTGCCTTTTGATTCAGTTTTTGGACAGCAAGGCAGATCAGGTAAAAGAAGTGCATACTCAGGAGCACACACAGACATGCAGCTATTGTGGAAGAAGCTGGGGTGCTTGAATGAGTGGTGAGGGGGGGTGCAGGGGACCAGTGATATGACAGGCAGGGCAGACCTCCTCACACCCTGCAGCTGAAGGCAGGTCATGGGCCCATCCATTCTGCAGGCTGGGGTGGGTGAGCTGGTCCCTGTGGCTAGTGTTAACATCCTTGCCTCACCCAGAGCTGCTGATTTGGTCATTCACCTTGTTTTGCATTTGCTGTAAACACAAGGTTACTGCTGGGTCTGTCCTTCTTCCTTCCACCCTGGGAATGCAGCTGGGAATGGCCCTGCTGCTGCGTGCAGCCCTCAGTGTCCTGCTTGCAGCTCCTTTCCCTCTGATACCTTGGAGCCTTGATACGGGGATTTAGATTTAGCTAGTTAACTGGAATCCGCATCTTCTGCATCCTGTTCAGGCTCACAAAGGATATTTTCTTACTTCATTCCTATTTAGCAACTTAATTTCCCAACAAAATCAAAGACTGCTGAAATCAAATGGAGATCAGAGACATAGCTGTGAGTTAGCTTACGGTGGTCATCACAACCTGGTGGCTGTCAAGAAAGTCCCTCTGGCCTTTTCCCTCATCTCCTGAGCAACTTTTCTCCACTGCAACTGCTGGATATCAGCTTGGGCGGTGGGATTTCATGTCACTGCAGGAGCAGCTGCAGAATAGCAGCACAGAAGAAACGCTTCCTGGGGCTTTTCAAGGGAGCTCACGCAATTGAGCAGACTGCAGGAACGAAGGACAGCAGCCACCAGGCAGCTTCAGCAACACGCCAGGAGAAGCCTTTTTCTTGGGAGCAGCTTAAGGTCACCTTTGTGCCTCAGAGCTAAGTGTTGCACAGAGAAGACAGAAACCTGACCAAAGCAATCCCAGGTGGTTGGTTTTAGGCAGGAGAGAAGGAGCTAAAGCCAAGCTCTCAGCTGTCACTCCAGCCTTGCAAATCTCTACTGGCTGTACAGAGTTCCTCGTAACACTCCTGTTGCAGTTTTACTGATGGTGCCCCTCTCTGGAAGCACAAACCCACTGTGATAAATTATTTTCTTATGTTCTTACTATCTCATGATCTCCCCAGCTAAGGTATAATGACGGCAGATTTCTGTTTAGCAGCCCAGTGCCTGCAATAGTTGATGGAGTACAGCAAGAGGTTATCATCAGATCAATAGTGCAGAGGGAGCCAGAGAGATCAGATAATGCAGAAGAGTTGCAGGGGCTGAAAAAGAGGATGAACTTGACGTCTGAGCCTTTGGGACGACTGTGTATCATTTGTCATCACCAAGCCCCAGGCTTGGGAAGGCCAGGCAGTGATAAGGGGGTCCTTGGCTGAGGAAGGTGCTCCTGCCAGGCAGGCCTTTTCCCCTATGGAAGGGCGAGGACAGGCACGTAACCATACTTCTCTCCCTTCTGGGGCTTGTACAGCACTTAGCACAAATGGGACCTTACTTCTAATGAGGTCCCTGGGGAGCTGTAAGGAAATCACTGTCCTGACTGCAGTCCTTACTGGAGTTGTTCATTTCAGGTGTACACTCAGGTTTCAAAACAGACAAAAGTCTTTTTAGGAGCTAGTGAGTATGGACTTGATGATCCCAAGGGTCTTTTCCAACCTAGATGATTCTGTGATTCTATGATTTACTAGGTAGCATTGGTATTTTATTTATTGGGTTCTCCAACAGTTTCAGTAGTGAAACGACCATCAAGAAGACAGGCACCTACCTCAAAGAGCTGAAGTGACATGCAGATGGTTGGTCAAGTGACATGGGGGAAGGCTTGTTCTACAGATGTGTACAGATGTTTGGTAAATATTCTTATACAATGTCTGCTTCAGGAAAATGTATGGTATTAAATAATGTCCTCATTAATCTTAGGCTTAGCCAGCCAGCAGTGTTGTAAATGCTTGTGTACCCAAGATATGACTCATGCGGTATATTTTGCTGATAAATACACAGCAAAATTTTCCAGTGCAGGCATGGTTGTAGGTGGGAGACAGTGGGAAGAGAAATCCTAAATAATACAACCCAGTTGGGGCCAGGAAGTATTGTAAACATATCCTATTACTAGAACAGAGGGAAAAAAACATCAGTTAGAGCACAGGAAGGACAAAAGTGTCTTTGTTGGCAACAGTCTTTAAGGAAAGGTCCGGCTATGGAAAAAGCTCTATGTAACTTCTAAGACTGATATATGCTGTAAGTAATTTATGTGATTTTTGGCATCTGTATTGAGTCTTAAAATACCATTGTTTATCACGTATGGAGAGAAAAAAGGGCAGATAGTTTCAGCACAGCAAACCCCAACCAACATTGACCAAGCCAAGTGAGGGAGAATGTTGAATCCAAGAATGTCATCCTAAAGCACTGGTGCCTTGCTTTTTGTCTTGTGCATCTGTCCCAAGTTTCCTTCCTGTGTTTGGCTAGAAGGACCACGAGCCAAAGTGGAAAGAGCTCTGAAAGAAGCTTCGTACCACACAGACCACTGCCAAAGCTGAAGAATGTTGTGAGATGGTTTTGGATGAAGACTTTTCCATACTGAGGACATCTTAAAAAGACTTCTTGTTACCTTTTGATACTTCATTTTGTAGTAAATACTGTTGAAATATTGGAAGAACAGAGGTCAACGTGAGACACTATAGAAAGGGAAGGGGTTTTTCTTTTAAGCCACACTGATTTCACTCACTCAGGCTGGCCACATATTCACAAGCACCAAGATACATTTGTTCATACTGTTTGGTTTTCTTGCAATCACAGAGAAGATTCAAGGCACAGGCTCTGGAGACCTCATCATGTCTCCTGGGTTTCTCTTAGTTTGACCATCATATGCTCATTTTAGATGCATCTTTTGCATCCTTCAGGAACTGGTGGTGACTGTGGTCCTTTGTCTCTCCATCTCTTTCCATTTCTGAGTATTGTTAGGTCTCGTTGTCTTTTGTCTCCTCATCTAGGTATCTTATGGCTCAGTTTTGTTCTTTATCTTAGCACCATCATCTCTAGTGGTTTGAATTTTTCCTTTTATTAAGTCTTAGGTGTACTCTATCCCTTGTTTTAGGGCATATCTTTATTTAAAGTGCTTTTTATTTTTCCCAGTCTGGATGTCGAGAGAATCTGTGTGTCAATATGCTGGGATCTTAGTGATCTGCTAATCTAGGTGCCATCAATATGTGCTTTTCTTGTAGCCCTTATGCCTTTCTTCCCAGTGCTTCCACACCCAGACCTTGCTGTTGTTCTCTATTTATACTATTCTTATTGTTTCTTTTATAATTTAAAGGAAATTATGACCACTAGTGACAAAGACATCCCTGGTAAAGTTGTGACTTCTGGAGTCCAGTGCGATTTTAGGAAGAAGGAAAAACTAATTGAAAAGCAATAAAAATTGATCTGATTTATCACGGAATCATGGAGTTGTCAGAGTTGGAAGGGACCTCTAGAGATCATCTAGTCCAACTCCCCTAAAGCAGGATTTACATCCCCCAACTCCTGCTAAAGCAGGATTGCCTAGAGAACATTACTCAGGACTGCATCCAGGCAGGTCTTGAAAATCTCCAGAGAAGGGACTCCACAACGTCCCTGGGCAGCCTGTTCCAGTGCTCTGTCACCCTTTCTTTCTCCTTTGAAAATTCTTTCCTGCTTCATAAGAACACAAAATTTCTTGATAAAAATAATCAATTGTCAATTTTAATGCAAATAAATGCTAAATATTTATCCAAATTAGTGTGTGAAATTCGTTACTAAGGAAGGTCATCAAGTTGAATGACTTGGCTAGCATGTGGTGTTAGGAGCATTAATATAATTTGTAGTTATGTAGAGGAAGATAAGAGTAATCAGATTTCATGCTTTAAGGAATAAGAATGTCTTTCTTCTTGCCACAAACAGCATTTCACAATTAGCTGGGTATCGTGCATTTCCTGCCCTTCTGCCCCAAGCCTTCCTTTGAACTTTATCAGATATTGACAACAGAGGCCAAGACCAGGGGCTTGGTGTGCCACAGAAAAAGTTATTTACTTACTACAGACAAAATTTATGATACTATAGATACTGAACCCAAGATAGAACAAAGAAACATATATAACAGTACAGGGGTGCTTGTAAATATTTCAGTGGCCTCCTGCATTCATGACAGACAGAACAGGAATCTTTCCATCCAATCTTGGCTTCACAAGGACTGGCAGATTTTGGATCTAAGATACTATTTAAGTTTGTGGTTAAAAAAAGAGGCATTATTGTTATTTTTTATTTACCAGGATGAGAAGAGTGAAACCACAGCTGCTTTCTTATCACTCGGCATGTCTGGACAGGAAATAAGGCGGGTAAATCTCATCTGATCCCAAAGAATGAATCAGGTCAGGACATTTTTGTGCTCATGTGGTGAAGTGAGGGGGTTGGGGGTGGGGGTGGAAAAGGAAGAGAGATTTCTTCTCCCCTTTCCCATAAGAGTGCAACCCAGAAGCACACTCTGTTTTTATAGTCAGAGTTCAAACTTTTTGCTTGCTCAGTTTTTCATAGGATACTTGAAGTACAAGCAATTCTAGTTACTTATATGGATTATTTAATCCCTACACAGAAGCCGCTGCCAATTTTTTCAACATCCAAATAATATTAACATTATCTTTTCCCTTCCTTCCCAGATAGCAAGAGAAACAGGCTGATCAGTGTATTTGGACATGTGTGGGTGGGTGAGGGTGAAGCCAAAGGAAGCGATGGAGTTAGCTCTTAGCTTTGAATGCTTTGGTTGCTTTATTCAGTGCATTAAATAACCTTGGTCTGGCTTCTGTGAAATTTTAGTCTCCTGTGCTCATGAACTTCCCGTTACCAGTAATCTTTTTTCATTGTTTCAGCCAAACACAGCTGTTCTGGGAAGTCCTGGCCAAACAGAGAGAGTCAGTGCTTAAGGTAACTCACTGATATCCCATGGAGAGTGCTGAGTCTTGGAGTCAAAGGCTTGAGCCAGGCTCGCTTTTTGCAGCAAGCAGAAAGAGAGAGCAATGAGTTCCTATTGAACTGTGCTGCTGACCCCAAATGCTTTGACCCCAAATATTTGTTTATACCCAGATTGAGAGTTTTGCAGGACACTAGGCTTCATTTTGAAGTCTGATGGATTACAAGGAGTAACTTGGAGGATCACAACTCCATAGACTGTGACTGTGAGGTTGTGTCTGGCCGCTAATCTCTGAATTGCAATAGTTTAAAGATTTTCCAGCAACAACAGAATACAGTGGCTAAAAAAAGCCCCAATCTACCAACCAACCAGCAAAAAAACCCCACAGCTCACCAATTAGAGACCTCTCCTTATATTAGTGGCTAATGTGGAGACAGGCCCACGTTCTGTAGGACACTGCAAGTGAAAGAAGAATAATCCTCTCACCCTCTGGATTTGGCCAGGGAGGCAGGATCTGGGCCTTTTCATGGTATTTAATTTCAGTCCTGCTCCTTGGGATACTGAGCAACCAGTTTTCTCAGGGTCCAGAGTGACACCCCTCAGGTTGAATGTGCAGATGTGCTCCACATCCATGGGCAGGAGAAAGTCACTGGAAGTCATTGTGTAGGATGGAATGGAGAGTTTCTAAAATGCACCCTGGCCCAAAATGTTGGAAGAAGCATGAAAGAAAACAACTATGAGCTGGCATGGGAACCTTTCTCTCCAACAGGAGACTGACATTCTCTGTAAGCTTCAGATGGTGGTTGCTACAATGCTTCTGAGACTATACATAGATTCACTTTGTTAGAAGAAGTGTCAATTAGAATCAATACATATTTTCACACTAGAAACTTTTATTTTTGCATAAAGTTGTAATGCTGGGGGCAAAATTATTCTCAGGGGAAAGGTGGAAACAGACTTCAAAGATATGTGTTTAAATTTTTTTGGGAAAAAAACTCCACTTATTTGTTATGAAATCACTCTTTTCTCCCTACCCCACCAACTGGAATACTGAATAATTTCAGTTATTTTGAAAAAAATTATTTGATTGCTGTGAAACTACATTTGTCTTGTTTATGCGCTCCCACTTTATTTTAATATTTGGGACCTTTTAAATCTAGCTTTGAAATGTTTAAATCTGTGTTTTTCCCAGGTTGAACTAGCCTTTGAACTAGTTTTAGGGTTAATTTCGGGTAGCTGAGTGAGTTTGCTGCCAGAGCTAACACAAATTCAGATATGTACATCAAGTTCTTTAAATGTCTGAAATGTGTTCCGTTTATTTTTATTTCATAGTCTTTTGACTAGCTCCTGTGTTTAAAAAACATCTCCCTTTCTAAAGCTTAGTGTCAGTATGCTAGTTTTCAGCACGATTTATTCCATGAGGTTGTTGACTTTAATTATATTGTGGATACTCGGACACTGTTACTTAGTGGCTCAATTATACTTGTTTCTTGGATCAGTTCCTAGGTATTACTTAGGACTAAATGAAAAAGTAAAAATAAAGTCTTGTTTTCTCATGTGCTGGAGAACTAGTTGTTCCAAAAAGCACTTGTTTATCATGTTGAGAAATTGCTTCCTAAGCCATAGACCATGTGGTGGTTGACTAACTTACATCCTGAAACACAGGAGCAAGTTTGGAAAGGACTGTCCAGATCGGTAAGTCCAGTTACTTGATACTCTGGGTAACCTGGGTTTGGAAACCCTGCTCTGTCACAGAGGTGATAGGGTTTATTCCCTTGCTGAAGTGCTCAATGACTCTGCTGAAACCTTCCTGGCATGAGCTGGGCACTCAGTGAGGGACACATGGATACGGATTGCGCCCTTAAAGGCACAGCGGATTAGGGACTTCTAATCATGAGAGCTGTGGGCTGTGAAACAGCCTCCGGAAGAGTACTGGAACCAAAACCTAATTGCTAGTCCATTGTCCTGCTGGAGAAGCCTTGTGAACAACGCAGGGAAATACCACAGGCTATGGTGGAAAGGTCTGTCATTTTGGGGGTGACTACAAATCTCTTCACCTTATTAGTCCTCATCTACACCACTTCCAACAGGAATTCTTCTTCAATGAACACGGATGACCTGGGTGATACAGAGGACTCCTGCTGAGGTCTCACTTGTATCTTATCCAGTGGCACTAACAGGTGCCCATCTCTGCTGCCACAATATCACTAGACATCTCACAATCAGTAGTCTGTGATCACCTTTATGATTGTTGATTCATAGTTGTTCCTTTTGTTCCCTGTTTATTTCCAGTTTATGAGCTCTTAGTATACAGCAGGATTCTTACTCCTAGTCCCCATGGAAGACCTTGCCTTTGTGCTATTGCATATTAACCTCTTTCTGTTACTCCAGCTTTCAAGGTCATCCTTTTCCTCCTGTATGACCTCTCAAGCCTCCTTTCCACTGATGTTGCTTTCTTGCTTTGTGTTATCAACAAACTTCCTCAACAAGTATTCCCTTTTTAAGCCAGTCATCAATGGAAGTATTCAGTTAAACTAGTCTCAAGAGAAATTAAATTAGTAATTTCTCAACACTTCTCCTTTCCACTGCTCAAGCTTCTGCCTCATTTGTCTGGTTACTTACCACCTCACAATTTTGGCTTTAAAGCCCATTTTCTCCAACTTAACTAAAAACTTGCCAGATGGCCCTGGGGCCAAAGCTCTTCCAATATCTAGGTAAATGAGGATGACCAGATCTTCTGTGTCCTGATTTTTTTCAGGGTTCAGCATGTCACAGGGCTGAATATTGAGCTGTCCTGAAGGGTGGTAGAAGAGGGCAAGAAATGTCCTCCTCTTTGCCCTGCTTTTCAAAGGTGGCTCAAGACTATGTGCCCTATACTTGGTTAGTGAAGGGATGTGATGGGTTTTCTTTCTTAACCTGTCGAGCCACTGATTCTGCAGCTGGTTGTCCCCTCCGTCTCACCTCTGCCGAGCTCAGTCCTTCAGGCTGTGTCTACCCTTACTTAAGGACTGGACCTGCCAGAACCCGTGCTGAGCATGTGCCAGGCATAGATCTCTGCTGGGTGAGGGAGCACTGCTGGAGGTTGCTACTTGCACAGGTTCGGCATCCCAGAGCGGTGAATTTCTGCTCTTGGCTTGGGTGCACGTAGGGCCAGAAGCCCAAGAGCCCAGCCCAGCAAGCCCGTGTCCTGGGTTGTCTAACATGCTGTCCAGCACTGTTGTGGATCTGGTGAGAACAGTAAGGGTGCATCTCAGGGGCTTGGATTTGTGTAAGCCCACTCCTTGCCTCATAGGGTTTGTCACTTTTGGAGGTTTCAGAACTGTCTCCAAAAGGAGACGCCTTTGTTATGTGAGTTTTCAGACTGACGGTAGCCTGGAATTAGGAGGGGGGATCAGACAGTCGCAAAAGGAGCATGAAAGGAGATGGGAGAAGGTTCCTGGCCTCCTGCTTCCCATAGAAGAACAAGTGCCCTGGCCAGCAGCATGTCTCTAGTTAGAGCATGGCTGGGGAATGGGGGGGGGAAGAGGTCTGGGGGGGGGGGGGAGGGTGTCTTGCTGCAAAGAGGGAGACTGGAGCTTGTCCTCAGACCTCTGCCCACTCACTGCTCCAGGGCACAGAAAGGCAGCCTGGATGTGGCTGCGCCCCCACTAGCCCCTGGTGTCTGCTCTGGCTCTTTCCTCTCCCTCTTGGCTCAGTTCCTTGAGGTTGTTGGTTTCCTGGCTCTGGGCAGAAGGTGTTTTTGACGGAGAAGGTGGTAGCCTAGGGGTGGATCGAGAGTGGGAGACAGAAGAGGGGAGGAGTCACTGATCAATGCTAATAAATAAAAGGCCCCTCTTCTTCAGTCCAGGGTCCAGGACGCCGGGAGAGCTGCCCCCTCAGACAAGAGCTGCAGGCTGGCGGGGAAGTGACGGCTTAGTGAGTATGTGGGGACCGCTTTGCTTTTCCTGGACGGCTGCTCGTTATAAATGCCTTGCTTGGTGCTTCACAGCTGCAAAATGTTAGCAGTGGTTGCTATGGCGTGTGTAATACTGTGATTCTCCACTCTAGCAGGAGACAGGTCAGAGGGCTGCTTCTTTTCTGATCCCCCCTTTATTTGGGGGACTGCAGAGATTTCCTCAGCATTTGCAGGCAATTCACCTTAGCTCCTCTTTCTGGATTTCTAACCAGTGGATGCTGCGAGAAAGCAGGGGGATTGGGCTCACTGTGCTGCATGGTGTGTTACCTCTGGGGAAGCCCGCCGATGCTGGGGAGAGGAGATGTGTGCTGGAGAAGTATGTAGTGCAGGGGGAGTAGAAAGGAGATGTACTTTTGCAAAGTATTCCCCGAAAGAGATTTGTTGGTATAGGGCTGTGTAGCCAGCGTGTTCATTCATCCCTTGGAAAATGCATTGCCTCTGTGGTGAAAAATGAAACAGTTGGGTTAAAGTGGTGTTTGTGGCTCTTCTGTGGTTAATGGCAGGGAATGCTCCAGGCATTCTGGGATCAGAGTCCTCTGAAATGGGAGCAGAGTCTTCCCAGAAGGCTCTGCCCTGTGTGAAGATAGATAAATAAAGAAGGTTTGGCTGTAAAGTGCGTTGGAGTTTCCCACTGTGGAGCCTTACCTTCATTCCAGAGTACTCCCAGCATCTTCCTTTCTGTGCCCCACTGCTTTCCCTCTGGGCTCTCTCCTCCAGCCTCTCCCTCAAGCCTCCCTTTCTTGGCAGCTCCCATGAGCTCCCAGAGTGTACAAAACATTCAGGAAACCTATGAAATCCACATTCAATGCTAACTCCAAAACCGTGGGTTTTAAGGAATGCAAGCAATCCCAGGGCAGAGAATTCCCTCAGAGAGACTGGAGCGGCAGGGCTCGGAGGACAGCAGAAAAGTCTCATTTCTTCTCTGACTTTGTGTCTATAGCAGACTTCTGGCTTTTACCCCAGCACAACCTCCTCATCTCAGGCTGAACACTGAACATGCAGGACATGGATGGTGTGGGGGGCATTGATGATGCAGGACTGAGCTGATCTCTGCATGGGGTGGGATAATGGGGAAGAAAAGCAATTCTTTCTCCTTAGTCCGAAGTTGAATGCCCTGCTCAGTTTCTCTCCCAGAGACCACTGGCTTCAGGTAAGGGCCATGAGTTTGGCATTGAAAGGGTAAGTTGTAAAGCCCAAAGTAATCTTGTTTCACTAAAGTTTCACTCCCCATTGGGAAAGTGTTAGGCTCTGACTAGCTGTCCCTGTAGTTCTTGGCTGTGTCACCTGCTGCATGGCTCCCCAGCCCAGCCCCTGCAGGTGACAGCAGTGACAACACCACACTGGCTTGGGGGGGAATGGTCTGCACCCAGGGTGGACTCAGTCTGCACCCTGTCAGTGAGAAATCCTGATTCCTGCATGTACACATGGATAAAACAGGTGGCCACCACAACCTTGGATCAGACATAACAATGATTATTGTGCCCTAGGCTCATCCCCAGGCAGAGTGCACGGTCACAGCCCCACTGCTGCCATGAGAGAGGGCTGGTAGGCACTGGGTACCCACCTTCCTTCCCTGCCTTGCCTCTAGCAAACTACTCCTCTTTGCTTTTCACCTAGCAGGGATGCCATCTCTGTAACTCCTTTTTTCTTTCAGTCCCTCGTACTGTACCACAGAGCTGGAGAGGGGAAAAATCCTTCTTTTGTCCATTACTCCTGCCCATGACATTGGTCCCAGACAGGCTCTTTAGGTGATAGAAGCTGAGGCTCCCAGAGACTTCATCCCAGCTGAAAAGCCTTGCATTGACATCTGACTTCCATGCCCAGTGAGGCAAGGACTGCTAGACCAGAGAGTCAGCAGTCCTGAGAGATATGGTTACCTCTGCCTTCACCAAGATGTTGTCCCTTGGGCTGGAAGAGCAGTGTAGGTCCACAGTGAGGACCTGCAGAGAAAGCTGCTGTCATCTCAATGCAAAAATCATGATGCCTCCAGCAGAAGGGATCCTTCTAGGTTGGTGCTTGTCACTCCTGCAGCAGTAAAGTGGGACAGAGGAAGGGGCAGTACGGTTGCATTCCTTCTCTGACCACTGGCCAGCTGGAGGGAGGGGGGCCGAGTGGAGAGGCACTATTTGAAGCCTCAGTCTCCATGTCTCCGTCGGCAAAGCTGACAGAACTATCTGGGCTGGGTGTATCCAGACAGAGGATGGCGAGGGCAAAGAGGGCAGATCAGAGGGAAAACTGTAAAGGCAAACATTTACATTTGGGATCAGCACACACCTCTCCCTCCCGGCCCCCGGCAGCATTTGACATTCCTTCCACTTGCGCAGTCCAGCTTTTCTGAGCATGGAGTGCTAGTGACATGCTTGCTTGTGAATTATGGCCCCCAGCCCTGAACTGGGAGAGGAAGGGGGCATGCCCCCTCCTTCCCGAAACCTGATTCAATCTGCTAATAGAGGATGTTTTGTAATGGCTCCATAAAGAGTGTGTACCAGCCAGCCATTGCCTTCCCCAGGCTCTTTCATGGGCCCCCTCCTGGCTCTGTTTTCATAATAAACATTCCACTGCTAATTTTGCAGGCAGCCCAGGCTCTCCAGCTGCCCTCAGTGGGAAGAGAGCAAGACTCAGCCAGAGAGACAGAGTGAGATATTCCTCCCTGCACTGGCACAATGCGCACTCTCATCATCCTTACGCTCCTGGCTGTTTTGGTAATGGCTGCTACTTGCTATGGTAGGTGACCTTTTTTTACCAAGTAAAATGGTAACTCCAAACCTGCAAACATCTTTGGGTCTATTCAGATGTTTTTTATTCAACTCTGTCTTCTTTCCCCTTAACTTGATCTTTTGTCTGCTTTCCTGCCCTTGTGTCAGATACTTCTAGCCCTGCTCCAGAGCTTCCAGCTCCAGTCATCGTGTTTTGTGGTCCAGGATGCTTCAGCTCCTTCCTCGCTGTTCCAACTCACCTTGCATACTGCTCCTCTTTCTGCCCCTCTGTTGTCTGGACTACAATAAGAGTTCTTATTCTTAATTCTTCCTTGTTAATGAGGAGATTTCCCTTTCTCCTTTTGTAATATCAGCCCCCTTTTCCTGTGAGGCACACAGTTCCATACTGATGGAACTAAGATGCTGTTTCATGCAAGAGTCAAGCACATCTCACTGTGCTAATCCATTCCCTGAGCACACATGCAGGATTTGAAGGTAAGCAGATACCATATTCACTGTAGTGTCAGGAACATGAAGGTGAGAAACACACTGGAAGACCAAACACGAGCCTTGAAGTCCTGGCTAAGACATTGGGTAGCTCCATTCTAAACTCCTGAACACCCTAAACTCCTCATATAAATGCTAGGTCACACCACGGATCCCTTTCTCTTCCTTTTAAACAAGTGCCTTAAAATCTGGCTTCTCTGATTTGTGTGTGTGTTCTATTGATCTGTGGTGTGTGAAAGACTGTGAATCCCATCAATACAGTGTCTCAGTGCCTTACCACGTTTTACTCTTTCTTTCCTCAGAGTCCCACGAGAGCATGGAATCCCATGAGTATCTCAGTAAGAGACTTCTTTACTGCTTTCTTGAATTTGAAGTGTGCTACAGACATCTCCAAGACCATTTCCTTATTCTTTACTGTAGGGATTAAATAGGCAGAACCACTCAGCCCAGGGAAATTAAATTTACTTGGTGATGGAGTTTCAGGATGAAAAGGGAGAGAGTTAAAAAAAGACTTCACATGTCTTGCACAAGTGCATACCACTCTTTTGCAAAGAATATAATGAGAATTGGAAAACAAAGAGTCATGAATTTAGATCCCTGCTGCATGCACCTGAAACAGGTTAAGTGACACTAGAAAAGGACGTTGCTCAAAAAGCTCTGGGAGGAGCATGGAAAGAGGTACTGCAGAAGCCAGTGACATGATTTGTTTTCCCCCAAGGACAGCGAGAGCCTTACTCTCGGCACCTTGGAAGAAGCAGGTGGGATGTATGGGCAGGAGGGATCCTTTGGCTGGAAGAGAAAGTTAGTGTCACAGGAAAAGCATGAGAGGGTGGAGAGCTTCAATCTGGAACAAGCAATATTCTGGAGAGGTTAGAGAACAGATGAATCAAAACAAAAAACAAATTAGACCATCTGGGAGAAGGACTTCACAAAGCAGCTAGTCAGAAGCACAAAGGCACATGTGGGAGCCAATACCAAAGACATCTGGAGACTCCTGAGCTCTGCAATAGGACTGTGATGTTTCTCAAAAAGGACAGAAGGGACCTTCAGGCACCTCAGTCCAAAACTGCCACACAGACTGTTCAGTGACTGCCTAAGCTTGGAGGCAGATAGACTTACTCAGGCCCTTCCTGTTTTTACCTGTAATTTCATGATTCTGCTAATTCTGCTGAGCGTGCCTGGACCTCCCATGTTCTGTGCAGCTTGGCACCTACCTTTTGGCCAAGCTCCACTCACTCAGAGGGGCAGGGGCAGCAAAATCACAGTAGCTTTACCCTGGGTGGTTTGAGTAACAGCAGAGCAAGAGCAGTGTGTGTACTTCCATACAGGCTGCACAAGCCAGAGGGAGAGCCTGTGCAGGAACCAGCGGGGTGGACAGCAGGGAATATTAAAAGGTCCTGGGTTTCACTGTGCCTGGGAGGGTGGACAAGGAGGCTGTTACTATTGTGGAAGCTAACTTTTTGTTGAAATCTGGACTTGAAAAAGTGTCTGTCTACTCTGAACAACACCTTTCCTTCTCAGATCCCTTCCTCAACAGGCGAAGGGCCAATGGCTTCATACAAGCTGACACAACCCTAGAAGGCTTCTCTCGTGAGAGGTATGTTATGGCCTCAGGACACTGAGGATGGGAGTGGGGAGAGCTCTCTTCTTGCCAGGCACCGGCTGGTACCAGGGGAGGAAGCCATGGTGACTTCTGGGAAGCCTCAGCCCCTCTCTCAGTGTGAGGTGCCCCTCAAGTCCCCAAGACTAGGAGAAACCAGAACTCAGCAGAGAGTGAGTCCTTGCATTTGAGGACCTGTCATATGCTGGCAGGGCTCTGTTTAATTTGTCTGAAGGAAACACCAACAGAAGGAGAGGGAATCAGGGTGGGATGGCCAGAAAGGAAGCTCAGTTTGAGATCTTATTCTAGTCCTCAGCTCTCACACAGAATTTTTATGACCTTTTCTAAATCATAGGGCCATCTGGGGGCCTCCTTGCCTCATCTATAAAAAGGACATATAGGCAGTTTCATGCCTCATGCAGGGCTTGTGATAATAAAGGCTGAAGCACAGAAATCATCTCCTGGCGAGGCGTCAAGGCAAACCTTCTCCACGGTACCAGGTGTCCCCTTTGTAGGATGTTTCAGGTCTTCGTTCCGTGTGTGGCTTTGGGGAAGAGCAGAAGAGCTGAAGGCAGCAATCTGGGGGGGCTGTGGAGAGAGGACTCTTCCTCAGGCTGAGGTGGAAGCCATCCCTCTCTCCTCATCACCCTACTTAGGCCTGAAGTAAAAGGTTACCTGGAGAGGCAAAATGCTCTTGTAGTCGTATCGCTTCCCTGGGCTTGGTGAACATAGAAGCTGGTATGTTAACATCTTGGTAGCTGGGTGATGGAATCAGGTGATGGACCTTTAATCCTGGTGGGGGATTGTGGGGCAGGAAAGGGCTGTAGACAGATATTCAAGATGACAGCACTTACCACTCCTCTCTCCTACTTTTGCAGGATCAGGGAGCGTCATAAGGCGCCCCAGGAACGTCAGAGGGAGATCTGCGAGGACTACTACCCCTGTGAACTGTACGCTTTTCACCATGGCTATGCTGCTGCTTACAAGCACTATTTTGGGAGGAGGAGGACTAAGTAAAGGATGACCTGTCCCCACCCTGGGGCCTGGTGCCCAGGGCATCCTCCCAAAAAATGCAATGGCTCTGAAACATATTCAGTTGCTTGTGTCCCTGTATGTTATCCTGCCTGCTGCTTCTCTCCCATGTAGCCATGGATTCCTACACTGTGTTAATTAGTGCTGAGCTGATGTAGCAGAGATCAGAGAAAGTTCAGGATGTGGGTGTTTACTACACAATAAATTGCTGGTTTGATACTATCTTCTCATGAGTCACAGTGTTTTGGGGGTGATGGTGGTGGTGTGCAGATTTCCATGAAGAATCTGAGTTTGTTTATCATATCATCTGGTGCAGATTATGGAGAAAAGTTACTACCTTGCAGTCATATGAGTTTGAAAGGAACTACAATGTCTGTGAGTTGCTTCTTTTAGAGGTCACTGGCAAATTTCAGTTCCCAGTCCTGGCGTGGTGTTTAGAAAGCAGGGTGAGATGCACTTTTTGAAAATGAAATCTGTAATATCTTTCCTCAGTTGGGGAAACAAAATTTCAAAGGCACCTGTTTAATCTTAAAAAACAAAGTTAGGGCAAGAGTTAGCGATAGAAAAAGCCTGTAAATTCCATCTTTTCTATCCAGCTACCCTCAGGTCCTGATGCAGAGTGCTCCTGTAGAAAGGAGTGTATGATCTGGACTCTACTTATATTTCCTTTTGAAATCCCCTTTCATGCAGTTATTTCCACTTGGAATGATTCTGGTAGTGCTAGAAAGATGCAGAAACCAAATGTGAAAACGGACTCCAGGTGGTAAATAAAAAAGAATAAAATAAATCTAGTATTTGGGGTTAAGCCCAACTTTGTTCACGTAGAACAATTTTATTTTACTGTTCATAACTCATTCAAAATCAAGATGTGGCCTGACCCTGTGCACAGGTTGCTGAGCACCTCTTGGCCTGTTGAAGAGGGAGAGTGACTGCTGTGGGGTTGTCACCAGCACTGGCACTAGGGTACCTTGCAGAGACTGTCCCCAGGCCAAGAAGCACGGGTGCTCACATGCCCAACAATTCAATACTGCTCCAGGCCAGTCTGCAGCCACAGGAGCTCAAAGATCCCTTGGTGTGGGGTGTGTAGGAGACATAACATCCTCTATCTCAGTTCAGCACAGCTGGTTTCAATATTCACATCTGCAGGCTTCCACAGGCACCTGAAAATTATAGAAGTGGGAAAAATTCATGGCATGCTATCAAAGGCTATGAGGTATAAAGTATAAAACTGTTGACTATTCTGTGAAATTAAGTCTAGAGCCAAATCTACCTGCCACATTAGGAAAACTCATCTTCTTGCAAGATATGCTTCAAGGCTTTGCCAGCTTTGAAGATGAACTTCGGGAAAGAAATGTGGTTTATTTATTGAAAACACTTCTGACAGGAAACTCCACCCTGACAGCTGCTGAGGTTTTGTCCAAAGGGAAAAGTGAGAGATAAATGAGTTTAAGGAAAAAAAAACCAAACAGATTAGGTGTATTTGCACCCACACTTGTTCTGCATGTTCCCAAGCAGGTGAATCTTATGATCACAAACCAGGGCAAAACTTTCATATCCTAAAGTCAACAAGTCTGCAGTGTCTGGGTTTGACTTGACACTGTGACATGACCAAAATGGAAGGCACAGGGTTAGTGCTGTCTGAGTCCGTGTCCAGAAATATCTGGCGATTCCAACCTCCAGTTTACCAGTATAAATAATGAATAATACCAAAGATTTCTGTGGGATTTTGTTAGTGTAAGCAATAAACAAACACGTTTAAGAGCCTACATGCTGGTTAGAAAGCTTGGGAAAAGTTGGGAAGAGAAGTAAAGTTGTTTGGATTATTAGAATTATATATTTATATTCTTTCACGCTCTCTTTTGGAAGCATAAATTTCCTAGAATACCTATTATTTTTAGATATTTATTTGTTTTTAAACCGTTGCTCCTTGAGATACTTTTGCTGGAAGTTGTTACTATATATATTCAGTCTTTCCTGGACTGTAGAAGAGCTAAACTTTTTCTTTCTTTCTTTCTTTCTTTCTTTCTTTCTTTCTTTCTTTCTTTCTTTCTTTCTTCCTTCCTTCCTTCCTTCCTTCCTTCCTTCCTTCCTTCCTTCCTTCCTTCCTCCCTTCCTCCCTCCCTTCCTCCCTTCCTTCCTTCCTTTCTCTTTTTTTTTTTTTTTTAATCTTGAAATTTCTCTAGGCTAAAAGGCAATGTTTCTAGGGATTGGCACAATCCTTAATGGCTTTGACTGCCCTTGGGAGCCTTTTAGGCTTTAATTCTGTAACCCTTGGATGTCTCCCTGCACATGGGGCTGAGGAGGACTGGATGTGAGGTGCAGGAAAATGTGAAACGTACTGTGTTTGGGACATGGTTTTGGGAACTTGTCTGATGGATTTGGGGAGTATGGGGTTATTGGCAGATAGACTGTAGAAGAGCCCATGCGGGGCTCTTGACATACCAAGCAACCACAGCCACTCAAGTCCTGAAGAAGAAAACACTTTTGGAGTTTCAAGGGTTTTAGACAAGAGAAGCCAAACTAGTAGCCTCCATACTAGGAAGATTTCCAGGGAGAAAAAAGAAAGACCCTCCCCCAAACCAGCTACCAAAGATCCCAACAGTATAAAAATCTTAGCTCCCCCAGATGTTTTAGTAAAACTGTCTGAAGTGAAAATCTACTGTGTGTTTGCCCTATGCAAACTGTTTAATGGGTTTCATTACCTTCAGGGGAAAGGGTCACAGTGGGGTGGGGGGAAAGCATCACCATTGGGTTCAGTCTCATTTGATTTTCCACGAGAGAGTCTCTTCACACAAAAAGAGCTGCTCTGCTTCAGGGTGTGCTGGTCTTTCCCCTGGCTTTCTCGCAAGAAGCTGAATGACTTTCATGTTTATAATAGAACTGATTTTTTTTATCCAGTTGTTTTTCTTCAACAGTCCCATTCAAAACCTCAGAAAAAAATCTTCTGGAAATGCCACAAGTCCTGAGATGGATGTCAAAATGGTTGCCAGGACCTGATATCTCCTGGCCCAAAGGACGGGCTTTATTTTGGAGCTCAAACACAGGAACACAAGCCAGAGCTCTGGTCTCTCCAGGCCATCACAGGATATAAACTGCTGCCTGAAAGCAAGCTCTGGAGAACTTCAGTAACCTCCAGGAAAGCTCTGAGGTTAGGGAGATTAGCGCAGCCAAAGACGACATGAGGAGTCTGCTGGCACTGCTGATCATGACTCTGGCCCTGGCAGCTCTCTGCTGTTGTGAGAAAGGTAAGGAGACATCTTCCCAGGAAGGCTCCCGGGAATGCTGCTCAGCCCCGCAGTCTCCCTCGGCCTCCCTTCGGTCTGGGAGAGAGGCACAGCTTTGGGGGGAGGAGATGCATTGCCAGTCATTGCACAAGTTCTGATCTCTGTCCGAGAGAGAGAATCATGAATGAGAGAGGGCTTGGGGGTAGAGAGCCTCATCTCTTGCATTTAGCATTTAGGTGAACTGGCAAAGGTATGCTGGATGCTCACTTTTGAGTAAGAGGTTTGAGCTGCAGGCAGAGTTGTGTCAACCACAGGGAGAAGGATTTTGTACCTGGCAGCCCTGGAATGCTGTAGGATCACAGAGATAGGCACCAAGTCAAGCCTACACCTGCTGAGAAATGTGGGATGTGGAGAACTTCTGGAGGGAAAACAGCTCCTCTGGGTGGTTAAAAAAACAAAGGGAGTTGTGCCATTGAAATAAGGGCACATCCCATTTGGAGGTGATTTAGCCATGGTGACTTTATGAACAAGAGACAGTAATGTAGTGTCAGCTCTATAGTTGATAGAGAGGGAAGGGGAGAAAGATCAGAAAAACAAGTGTTTTCCCTTTACAGCAGGAAGAGAGAAGCTGAGCATGAGAGGGCCCTGCCTTTTCTCGTATTATCCCATTCAGAGTTAAATTTCATTTAGTCCTCAGCATCAGTTATGTCATGATTCAATACTGGCAACTATACTTTGTTTGATCTATCAGTCTCTCTCTCACTTTTTCACTCTTGAGTAGATATCTGCTTTTTTTTTTTTTTTTTAAGTCATTATTATTATTCCAGATTGCTTAATGGCCTTGGAGTAACATCTAACTTATTTCTTTTTTAAATCCAAGGAACATATACATAGCTTAAAAATAGAACTGGACATAACCCTTTTCACAAAAAGGTTTTGTTTAAGCACAGTTGTTTTAGGGTGGTTTTTTTGGGTCTCTGGAGTCCTCTTTCTGCCCATAAATAGACTTATGCCAAATACCTGGTGACTTGGGTGGAACTGACATTGTTGAAGAAAAATATGGTGAAATAGTGGAAGAAAAAAATTGTGAAATAGGGCAGTGTGGGAAAGCCAAGATTAGGAGACCTACCATTTCTCTTAGAGGGTGCTTTCCTTGGCTATTTGCAGGGAGCATTAAGGATTAAGATTAGGACTGAACACAGAAATTTAGTGTGTAAATTCCTTTTGGGAGGGCTGGTGAGCCAGGTACCTCAACCCTGAGCCACAAAGATGCGAGGGTAGAGTTGTTTCTAATTTTTAGTCCTATTTCCCTTCCCTATCAATAGTTCGTGATTTCTTTCTAGAGTAAAGGAAACCTTTCTTTCCAAAGGTAGAGGAGATGCTCAGATATCTTCAGGCTCTTTCCTAGTTTGGGGTTTTGCTCAAATGGTCCTCTAGCTCTAGCTGTCCCTGCTCTTAGCAGGGGTGGGGAGGGAGAAAGAGGAAGGTCTTCCTCCAGCTTCCACAGTGGATAGATGATTATTTTGTCATTTAATCCGGCTCAGAGGAAGTTGAAATTAAACAAATCCAGGCATAAGGGGTAAATTTTGCTGTGGTGAAGAAGTCTATCCCTAAATGGTGGGTGTTAATAAAACCCTTTTTTTGGAGGAACAGGCTTTCTGGGAAAGGGGGTGGGGGGATTCAGCTAGAGTGGAGCAGAGGAGGAATACTCACAAGCAAACTGCTGTCTGTCTGTCTGTCTTCCAGATCCCAAAGACCCCTCAGGATCTCCTGGTGCTGACAGTGAGTATATCATTGTGACTGATGCTCAGCTCCATTCTGCTGCATCTACTTCCCTTCTTCCCTTTGATAGGTCCATGGGATGAACAAGACCCACGCTGAGTCCCCCTTGCTGCTCCCTTTTTGCTCCCTCAGCACTGCAGTCCCTGAGGCACAGGAGCACCTGCAGCAAACAGGGGCTGCCCTTCACAGCCATGGGAGCAGAAGACACCAGGGAGGTCACAGCCTCTCTGCACTGGCCTGCATGTCCACAACCGTTGAGCAGCCCCCAGGCAAGACAAGGGTCCTGCAGGTTTGGACTAGATGATCTATACGGTCCCTTCCAACTCTAAAAAAAAAAATTAAAAAAAAAATTCAGGTTGTCAGCAGCTGAATGCTCTGCTCTCTGTGAAACAGGGTAATGTGAGTGGAGCAACACAGCCATTCTCCCAGCTTCTCTGAGCTGGCCTCAGAGACCTATCCAAAGTGACTACTGTATGCCCAGGCGATTAAGAGAGCAGAACCTGCCCTAGGGCCTCCAGGCACTGGTCTTTTGATCTGCTGAGCAGCCAGTCTGGTGTGCAGGATCACAGAGCAGAAAGGTTTGGTGCCACACAGCAACAAGCTGTGATGTCCCTGCCAAATCCCACAACCTGGAGAGCTTGAAAGCAAGCGCCTTCCTTGGCTGCTCCTGAGGGCTGCAGTTCCTCCTCTGTCAGGTCACCTGGGACGTGGGGATTTGCACACCTTGGGATGTCCACAGCTTTTACAGCAAGCTGATCCTGGCAGAAATCTGTATGGAAAATCCCCCTCGTTTTTCCCTGTCTCTCCTTTCTCACACCTTGAAGAATAACATTGCTGCTGGGGAGCATGAAAGCTGGTATTTCTGCAGTGAGCCAATGCAAATAGATTGGGAAAGAGAGAAAAAAAAAAAAGCAGAGTGTTCAGGGAAAAGTGGTGATTTCTGACAGCTCATTAATTGGCAGTTTCTGAGCAGTTGGTATTTTGATCCAGACTAAATCCCAGCTTGCTAGAGAGGGGGCATCTCTCACCTGTCAAATAGAAACACGGTCAAACACCCCATGATGGTGAGGAAAGGGCACAGACGTCACTCTCTCCCCACAGACAGAGGTCTTAGAAACTGTGTTTCCCCGGTGACAGTGACAGTTTGCCAGTTTTGCTGCTGAAACATGTATTGGTGTGCAGCTCCCTGTGCTGCTGGTGTGCCGGCATCCGTGCACGCTGCTGCTGGTGCTTCCATGGAGCGAGGCCATGCTGTGCTGAGCACTGGCTGGGAGTGGGCAGCAAAGTGGCTCTACCTGCTGGTTTTGGGGTGCTCCACAGCACCCCAGTGTTTGCACAACCACAAATCCAAGGGAACAAACAAGCAACAGCATTGACATGGTGTGTTAGTAGAGATCAGTGGCTGCTGCTGTCACGGCAGAAAGACCCCTCATGTTCTCTAGGTGCCTGAACACCAGGACCATCGCACCTACTGGTTGTGTTTCTCCCTGGGTGCTGTTTACTCTCATTATTTTATACCCATCATCTTTCAGGGAACTCTGCATGTGTGAGTGTTGGTATTTCCATGTGCTGCCTGTTGCTTGTGGCTCATTACAGGCATTTTTAAAGCCTGGTGGCTGGTACCCCACTTCACTCAGGCTGAGTCAAAATATAGAAAGGAAGCTAAACCTCTGAAGGTTAAGTGGGCTAGGGAGAGAGGGTGTCGTTCCCTTCATTTTCTCCTTATTCATATTTTATGCTGTCCTGACTTTGCCTTCTGCACACTTGCTGTGGACTCAGATCATGCTGTGTGATAAGGAAACTGAGTTGATGACAGAAAAGGCCCTTGCTCCACGCAGATGTGCAGGTTGGAGTGAGGAGGGAGCCCAGCTGGTGGGCTTTAAGCGGACAGCGGGGTGGGGAGAGATGAATGGGAAATTAGGATGGTTCGTGGCAGTCATCTGCTTGTGAAGAGAGTAGACTGTCCATTTTCAGAGTTTAGACTGGTCTCTGCTTTTCATAGATCGGCCATCTGCATCTCTAACCTGCTGTGTTCTCTCTTGGTAGGCATCAAGATTACAAAGGAAGTTGCCAATGCCTTTGTGAAGAGGCAGAAGAGGTCCACCCTATATGAACGGTAACAACTCAGGAGTCAGGCTGTGAGCTGGACCCTGGGCCTGTTCTGAATAGTGGGTGGGATGGCAACAGGACATGACGAGGCATTAATTTGTTGTACATCTATGTTATAACCTTCATGTGTTGAACTAAGAAGGCTGTTGGAGACACTTATTGATAAATTAATGTCTTTTTTTTTCATAAATATCCTTTTGAGATCTCATAGATGGACTCTGTCTAGCCATTGGGCAGCAGGATACAAGTTAGAAGCTGCTCTGGCCTGCAGGGTCATCAAAAATTTTTTCCAGGATAATGAGCATCACAGAGCCTTGGTCATTGCCTCTGTCTCCCTACAAAGGAAGCACAGCTCTGTTGCAGGGATGAGGCTAGATCAGAATAGCTGTTATTTCTGAAGCTGTAGATCCTACATACTTTTGTGCAGAAATCCTAGGCACAAAGATTTGGAGAAATCCTAGATATAAACATTTGGAGAAATCTGAGGTCATGCAAGAACGTTCTTGACAAATGTCCTGGAAGAGGTTGTTAAGCCACTGTCTCATGTAGGCCTATGCAAAAAGAATTTTTATTCAATCTATCTTTGGTCTGGAAGGACAATGTTGGTTTTAGACAATAGAAGACTGAGAGGCCCCATCTGCAGAGGAGAGGATCAGAGTATTGTAGCAGAGGAACTGGCTGATGTTGAAACCTGCAGTGACAGCCTTGTGTATTATTTGATCATGAAGTAAAGTTACTCTGGAAATACGGATGCAACAAATGGAATTCAAGGGTGCTGCAGGGTATTTCCAATACAGAAATAAAGTAACAATTAATGAGATACTGGTGGGACTCCTGCAGAGGTGTGTACACTCTTCAGGAAAGATTAACCAAACCTAGAAAAGGAGTTGAGAAGAGCATCCAGACTGTATAGCTGAGACCAGAAGCTTTGGGCTTGCTTAGCCTGGCAAAACAAAAGCTGAGTGGGGATAGTATTGCTGTCAACAAAAGAAGTGAGGATGATGAGAAGAAACTGCTTAAGTTAGAGGAAAATAGTGGCTAGCAGGAAAGTGATCAGAAACTGGGTGCACATAAAGATAAGCAGGAAATAATAAAATAAAGATAAAATAAATAACAACAACAACAAAAGATTCCTGGGTAGTTGGGAAATAGGATTGGGGACAAAAAAACCCCTAGCTGTTTCTGTGGTCTCCTTTGCTGATAAAACCGCAAGAGCAACTGCTTTAAGTTGGATTCAATTCCAACTTTTCCCAGCACTAACCAAGCAGTCCATACCCGTGCCAGTAGATGTTTAACTCTCCATTAGAAGTCCCCTGTTGGGGCACCCTGGGGAAGTGCTCTTCTCATGCCAGTGTCTGGGGTGTGAAACCTCTCCAGCCGCATCGACTGAATCTGCAGAATGGCATCTCTCTCTTTATCTACTCCAGGTACTTTGAGTATTACAAAAGTCCAATGGAGCAAATGCACGAGCGTTGTGAAAACTACCCACCCTGTGACTATCTCTCTGACCAAATAGGATTTTCCATGGCCTACAACCGTTTCTTCGGGAGATACTAAGGATGGGATGGTGCCTTCGCTCATTTTGCTTGGGACCACAGGAGAAAGAAGATTGTGGGTGGGAAGGTGGGAAGAAAAACCTCTACACTGGGGCCTTCTTCAGTAGTCTCCCTAACCATCTAGAACAATAATTATCCCACTTGTTCAGCTTTCATTAGCTTTCTTCCTTTCATCAAAAATGTTTCTCTTCAGTTGTCTTCTGTGGTATTTTGAGCTTCACCAGAAATGATTGAGAAGGCTTCCTTTTATTTGAATCTCCATGATGCTGTAGGTGAAAAAACTGAGTCCTCTCAAGAAAATCAATGTATGCCTTAGAAACATAACAAGACCTTTAGTCCTCTTCTACAAAATACAGGAGGATTGTAGGACAAAATGTCACAATGTATGTAAATGTAATGGATCTGATCTTGAGGTACTCACTGGGAAGAAGGGGGAACAGCTGCTTCCTGATACAATGACTGGGAAAGTTCAGTATTTTCATGTGGAATAATCACCATAAACATGTGCCAGTGTAGGATCATTTTGTAAGGTTAGAAGTGTGGAAATACTACCATATAGCCAGAAATCCAGTTCCGGCACACTCTTCTGATTATTCTGTCACAAAATTTGCCTGTATGTCAATAACAGATAAATCCCTAAGAGTGTGTTTGAGGAGTCCTTTTAGATGAGCCCTTCTGTTTGTATGGTGCATTCAGTCATTGTCTGTAAAAGGTAACTTGGAAATTTCTTGTTGGTTTTGTTACAATTGGTTTCTGGTGAAACTGAATATACCCAAGCAGAACAAAAAAATACTCTGTTTCTCTGTAATGCTTTAGCATTTATGCTTGAAACTAAAAGTGTCTAAACAGCTCCAAAAAAACCCCAAAAAAACCCAAACAAACAAAAAGAAAGCAATAAACTTTATGAAATAAAAAGAAAATTGGTTCAAGGGTGGACTGAAGTTGGGTCAGCGTTTGGTTTATTGGAGGCAGCTTGTATCTCTCTGATATATATATAAAATACATATGTGTCTATTTATATACATATCCTCTTTCTTCTGCACTACTTCATTCTGTCTCCCTGTATGAATATTATACCTTAGCAACTTTCTGCACAGCCTCCCTTGATGTGCTCTGTCAGCTTTCTTTCCCTGAGAGGTAGATGGCAGATCCCATTTCCAAGGTCAGGGACTGCTGAGCCTCAGGAGACTGAGGAAAAACTGAATCTCTCTGGCTGTGCGTAAGCTGGTGCAGCCAACCGCAGCTACTGATTGCAATAAATACTGCTTATATAAAGCAGGTTTGTGTGCTGCTTCTCTCTGTTCCTCTATACAGCCTTTATTTGCAGTTAAAGAGATGCCTGGAAAGTAAAGCCTGCTCCTATGAACCCTGAGGAGCAGGAACCAGGTGCGTGCGGTTTCTATCTCCCCTCCTGTGCCTCAGTGTGAATCAGAAGTGACTACACTGAAATTCAGGTCATGATCCCAGCACATTGAGGGAGAGGAAGGCCAGGCTTTTCCTGATTCATCATCTACTGAGTTCAGCATTTCTCTGAAAGACCTTGCCCTGAAGTAAGGACATGGGATAAGTCCATGGAAATGGATGCCAGTGTGAGCGTGAGCATCTCTTGTTTGGCAAACTGCTATGTTTGCCAAATAGTTGCACCGGCTATGCTGACCTTGGCCAAGGAGAAGACAGTTAATAAGTACCTCTGCTTGTCTTGGTCAAACACCTGGGACTGGTTCCCCTACTGGCACAAACTGATGAGGCTTCCCAGTTCACAGCAAAACTCTCCTCGGAACGCCATCTAGTGAAAATGAACAAAGTGCTCATTGAAAGCAGTGAAAATTTTGCTGGGAAAAATACAAGAGAGATTAGTGAAATCCTAAAATCTGCTGTACTAACAAGGTTGGGGTTTTCTGTTGTATGGTTTTATTTGGTAAAAAAGAAAATCAAGCTTCCTGTCTATATTTGCATATTTCTGTTAGTAAATATTTTTTTCTGAGAGTTTGCACACAAATGCCTTGATCGTGTCATCTACCCTTTGTCACCAGATCTTTATATGAGCTGAAGCCATTATGGCCTTTGAGGATCTGAGTGCGCCAATCAGATTACAAATTTACTGCTGGACTGGGGAAGCTCGATTTTCATCTGATCAATGCAGATTTAAGTACCATTATAGAACCTCTGCTGCCATCTTGTGGACATTATATTTATCGCCATGTCATAATGACCGCTTTAGAAGTGTTTGAAAATGCAAATTCAGTGGGCTTTCTTCCTCATTCACCTCAAACTGCAACATAGACTAAGAGGTTGGAAGGGAAAAATAGGGACATAATCTGCAACTGGATTATATACAGCTGAATTGACATTCCAATGGGGCTGTTTATCCTGATTGTCCAGTTCCTGCTGGAGCCTTCCACTGTTTAGCTCCTTTTTATCTCTACATGAATGGAAGAGGAGATGCCTTTGAATAAATTCACAACCTCTTCCTTGGACTCACTTTTAGCAGTCGAAATACAGCCCAAGATGATAGAGCAGTTCCAACAAGGAGAAGTAGATAGACTGCATGTATTAGTTCGCATCATCCTTCATGTCATCATCTCATATCACCACTGGCTACAGACACTATCAGCAGCATCAGCTGCTGCAGCATTATAGATCACTTTGAAAGGAACCCAGCATGAGACCTTTATGTCATCTCTCACCCTGTTTCAGCAATATTCAGCAAATGCTCTCTGTCCACAGAATCCAAGCAGCTGCACAAATGTCCCTTTACCCAGGGAATCACACCGTGACTGCAAGTGCCCCCTTCTCCCAGCCTATCACTAACAGGCAATGGAAAATGGACTCCATTTCTCTGTAGTCAGAATGAAGCCCTGACACCTCCTCTTGGCTCTTTTTCCATGCAGAAGATTTGCCAGAGGCCATGGGGGCTCTGCAGGTGAGTAACTCACTGCCCTTTGTTGGGAAGAGTGACTGGAAAGCAGCTACTAGAGAGAAGTTAGTACAGAATCTGTGTTTACACACTCATTCTGAGTGTTTTTAATGTAAACAGTTCAATAAGGTGCCACTCTGCAGTGGCAGAGTATGAGTAGGATTGGCAGCACATTATTAGAAACCATAGGGAGGTAAGGAGGAGACGGACAGTTACGTTATCTCTGCTTCCAGATGGGATCCCAACGTACCCTGCATTTCTGTGTTGGTTTTATCAGAGCTCTGCACTTTTTAAAAGGGCTTTTTAGGCTCTTGAGCAAGGAGTGCTCTCCACCTCATCCTGCCACATCGCTCCTCAGGAGGGAACTGCCTTAAAATTCTCCGAGCTGGAGTTTTCTTCCCTCTTTCTTCCAAGAGAACTGTCAAGGCAAAGGACATCTACACCACCTGGAGCTGGTGCAACCAGACCCTTTCTAATGGATTGTGGGCACACTTCTACCAGTAAATTGTCTGTTTGTCTTGATGAATGACTTCTGAATCTCTGTAAGAATCTGGTGACTCTTTAGTTGAAGAATTGTCACCAAAACCTGACTGTAAATTAAAAACTGCAGATTTTTCCAGTTGAAGAAAAAAAAGGGAAAGAAACAGATGTAAACGACCTCTAGTTGAACTCAATGTTCTTTACAGTGTCTTCTTGGGTGGACTCTAGGATGCCCGTTCTGCTGGCCAGCCTTCTGTTGCTGATCTCCTTCCAAAGGCTGGTAAGAGGGTATAAACACTGTTCTTTATTTGAAATGGTGAAATTGCTCATTCCACTGAAAGAACCTGTTTCCATTTGAAACATGTTCTTTAAAGAGTTTTGGGTTCAGCTTAAACTCCTCTGCTTTCAATTACTCTGTTGCATTTCTTACCTGTTCTAATTTCTTTTAACTACTTGGTTGGAAATTTCCTCTCGTTTGGAGCCAGATGGTTTCCCAGGTTGTGTTTGTGAGTAGATCTCCTGTTCCTCTCCTTTTCCAGCCTGTCTCAGCTGAGGCTCCGACAAAAGCAGTATGTTGTTGGATGGGACAGTGACAATATTGCTCTATTCCTTGTGACTGTGACTGCCTTTTAGCTCTCTGTTAAAGCAATTACTGTATCGTGGAGAGATAAACTGAATCCCTATACAGTTTATGGGCCAGTATAACTTCAGAGGCTGAGAAAGGTACCGATTTAGTTATGTGGCTAGGATGAATAGTTGAGACGAAGTGAATATCTACTTGTAGAACTCAATTAACTGTCAACTGACGACAGTACTTGACTAGTCTAATAGGAGATCAAAAAGCAAAAAGAACAATGACATAACTCACATCATTTCTTATGTCTTATTACACAAGTTTTCTATTAATTAGAAATGGTAGGAACAGATAATTAGTGTGCCATTTCATAGTCAGGATATATTAGAGGTTATTTTCCTGTTACAGCATCCAGTTGTGTAAATCCTTACTCATGTGTTTAATGTTTATTTACATGATAGGTCCAGCTGGCCTTGCTGAAACAAATGGGATGAATAAAAGTTTTGGCACAGTGTTACTATATTGTCCTTTACTGAACATAATGCACTAGAACCAAGACATGTCTGAGAGGTGTTACAAGTCAGGAAGAAGAAATTCACCTCTGAGATGTGTTCAGGCTGAACTGCCCAAAGAACATCGTTTTGCTTATTCTTTCCCTCTTCAAAACCACCTAATAATCACAAGCAGAATATTGAAATAAATGGACCGCGAGTCTGTCCTGCAGGCTCTATACCCTGCTCTGCCAATAATGACAAAGAAGCAAGAAGAGGGTAGGGAAAAACTTGACATAGAGATACACAAAAAGTTCACACTTTTGATATTCATCTTCATTTGCTTTTATGTTGCAGGCTGTGTCCCACCTCATGATGGATATGGCTCTGCATTCCTTTGATGACCAGTATCTGGGGTGCAGAGATCAGGTGATGGAAGAACTGGAGCGAGGAGACTATTTCCAAAAGGAAATAGCTGCTAACAAGGACTATTTGAGTCTCTGGAAGAAGGCCCAGAAGGCTTTGTTAAAGAGCCCTGTAGGTCTCCTGAGGGAGATGCATGAGAGCCATGCCATAGTCCTTATGGCTTACACCATGAACTCTTCCTTGCATTCTCAGCTGAACTGGGCCACATCTACAGCAGGAAGCTCTCCAGAGCACTACAGACACAACTTCAGTTTCAAATATTTTCACTTTTACTTAACGACTGGTATCCAGATAATGAAGCAATGGCAGAGCAGCAAGGACAGCATGGGAAAACATAAGTGCTACCGGGTGCACAGGGGTGTAAAAGACTTATATATCCAGGCCACAGTAGGCAGCAGGGTGCGATTTGGCCGTTTCACCTCCACCTCCCGCCTCTGGAGTGAAGCCCAGAAGTTTGGGAATGAAACTTTTTTCACAGTGACCACTTGCCTGGGAGCAGCTGTGCAAGGCTTTTCTTACTACACATCTGAGAAGGAAGTCCTTATTCCCCCTTATGAGATATTCCTTGTCAAAAGCTTCTTTCGGACACAGCACGGTAACCGGCTGCATCTGCACTCTGTGGGGAGCTACAGCAAGTACCGCTGCCAGCTCGTGAAAGGTATCATATATAGCCCTTCATGCAGGGGGGGGCGCAGGACAGTCTGGTCTCAAGTAGTCCAAGCAGCTCTCACCAGCTGCACCTACACGGGGCCACATTCAAGGCCAAATCTGTAGCTTGCCCACTGCATTCGCCTACAAGAGCCACGTGATCCAGTTTTCATCTGGTGGTTGTGAAACCTGGGAGCACCCTGCAGCTCACTGGAGAGTAATCCATCTCATATACAGCAGCTCTCAGGGGTCTTTGCAGCCTCCATTTAGCCCATCTGCCATTGCAAGGATGTCATAGGACACAAGTATTTGGGTCCCCACCATTCCTACTGCAAGGGCAGATGAGATTTGCAGGCAGCTTGAATTCAGATATTTATTCTGGTGGCTTGCAAGGCTGCTACACTTCAAGCCTCAGGACAAAACTGTTGCTACTTTAGTCGTGTTTGCTCTCCCGTGGCAGAAGGGAGGAAAGGTATCCTTTGGCAAAGCACACACTGTGAGTATCCAGCCTACAGAAATAACTGTTCTGTGCTGGAAGACCTCACTGGGCCCATTCCACAGCCCTGTCTTTCTGTGAGTCCACCACCAACACAGGACTATTGCTTTTGTCTCTTTGAGCAATAGTGTGACAATGCAACCTTTGAGCATAGAATAATCATTCAGGAGTGAGAGTTTGTGCCTGTACCTAGGCCAAAGTAGTAGGTAGACAGGAGGAAATGCCTCATTTGGGCAAAGGCTGTGTTAGCAAGTGCAGGAAGCTTCAGGCAGCCAGAAGAGGTCTAAATGACTGCTCTCATCTTTCTTTCAGCTTCAAGAAGCAAGAACAGCGGTTCCACTGCCATCGCCTCTGCTGTTCTTCCCAGTGTAGTTGGAATTTTATTGTGTTTGGCCCACAATGACTGATTCTCTGGCTGCATCCAGATATGTACACTTGAATAGTGGGCAAGAAGAATTCACAGGAAATCAGTTATCTGGAGTTCCTGTTGTTACAGAAGGTTCAACAATCCCTTTGCTTTCACCTGCAGCTTTCCAGGAGAGACTGGAACATCCAGCCTAATCCATGAAAACAGACATTCCCTGGACCCATTCAGGCAGGAGGGCAGTTATCTATGGCCTTTCTGAAGAGTAGGGCAGTGACACCCTTCACTGTAGGTAGCTTTTCCCTTAGGCATTCAGGAAAGGCACACATGGACTTTGGACTCTATAGATCTCTTAGTACCTTTTAGTGAGAAAGAGCCTATCTGTGGGATGCAAAAGGCACCATGGTGGCAAAGCTGACTGAGTAGCTGTGCAACCTTGCATATCTCCTTTGAGTGCAGGGTGACAGGGGACAGCAAAGTCTGTGGCTACAGCATGGCAGTCTTTCCCCACTGCGTGACCTCATGCACCAAAGCCGGAGCTCTCACCTCAAGCTGACTGTCTGCATCTCACACATGGGGGCCAGAAGCCTAAAGTGGCCTTGAGACATGAACTTAGCAGCACAGGATCACAGGACTTCTCAGGTCTGTCTTCAGCTTTCATGTTCGACTTTAGCATTTCTTTTTAAAAACTCAGGCAGATGCTGTGTTCATAACAGTTCTCTAGTTGCTGATGAATACATGCCGGTCATTTCACACTGAAATGAAGGAGAGCCTGTGGAGCCCACTGCTGTCTTCATGGGTGTTGGATGTGACAGACATTCATTTACATGCCTTTCTACTTTTCTGGTCTGCAGTGTGTAACGCTGAAGGTTGAATCAACATCACAAATTGGAATTGGAACTTCTGATTTAGTTATAGACTCCTCTCACTTTTATATGTTCATTTAGCTGTTCAGGAGCCTAGATGCCCAAGCCAGAACAGCTATAAAGTTGTCCCGTCTCCAAAAAATAAGTGTGGGAATGAAAAGAAACATTTTCTGCCTGCAATTCCCCTTTCCAACATGCCTTGCTTGCTTCTTTATCCCTGGTCCCTCACCACCACTGACACTAGCCCTGGGCTGGGGCTACGACCAGTGAGATTATCTCACTGGTCCAAGGAGACTCGTCGCAGTGATCTAACTTTGCAGTGGAGTCATCAAATAATTGAACTGAAACTCACTGACGCATTTTACAAATGACCCCAGCTTTCAGTCACTGCTGATGTTGGGAGGAAGCTGGAGTTCTGTATTCACCACCCTCTGTCTGAAACAGTAAGCAACAAATTAGCTATCCAAAAGAGGTCTGAATATAAGAGGACTGCACAAGCTGCTGATCAGCTGGTTTAGTCAAAAGTAAGGACAGCCAAAAGCACCTGTGTGAACTGTTTGCCTCCATGTAAGCTTGGTGCTGCCATTCCCCTGGAAATCCCCTGGTAAGGAATGCAGAACTCAGGCACAGGAGAAATATTGGCATTAGAAATTCAGGCACTTAAGGAACTTCGGTGTCTTCAGGTTTTAGTAGATGAAATGGAGGAGTTTGAGGCTCAGCATCACGTGTAACAGATTTAGGTGTCTGTAATGGCAAGGGTCATCATCTAATCATCTAAAATCTAGTAATGTGGTCTGCGAAACTGAGCTACTGCCCATGAAATCCTGAGACAAGCTTGTCCAGGAAGTTAAAACAGTTTTAATACAAAACTATTTTACTATTAGATTGTTTTCTCTATATGTATTTCATGTTACTTGCTTGTTGCTCTTGATTTACCAGTGATTTCAAATATAAGTTGTCAGAACTTGTTTTTCACCCCTAAATGCTTATAGAAACTAAGCCCAGAATTCAAAAAAGAATGAAACCATTAGAAGCAGCTGCTGCAGGTACCTCCTGTATGTGTGTTCAAACGTGTTTAAACTCTTTCCTGTGTAAGAATTACAGGAATCAAGATGGATTTCTGATACACCAGCACATTTATGTCTGTCTCTGGTTATCTGTGATTGCTAGGATGCAGGCTTCAACCGTTTTAACAAAGGTCTGGAATCCTTCACAAGGTGGCTTCAGCACCCTGAAAGCCTCCTCTAAGTAGTCAGCTGCTATTTTCTGGCTTTTCTTTATGGATCTGTGTCCTTGAAGGATAGTCCGTAGGAAAACAAAAAGTGAAGTGGGGGAGGGTGGAGAGTGAAGCCTGAACTGTTGCGATGTTTCACTCAAGGAGGAGCTGCCTTCTGTGGTACTTGGTGTTTCATATTGTTGTAGTATCTTCAAAATATCAGCATACTCCACGAGAAGTTCTGATACTTGGAGGGATAAGGCAGGTGAACTCAATAACTGATGAACAGCAGACTCTACTGTGTCAGGCAAATTGCCATGTCTCAACATCACTGCAATGAGTGTACCTGTGATGCTTTCTACCACCTCCTTGTAATTCTCATAAACTTCCTTTACGGCTGCGATCTTGTCCTGCAGGGAGGTGGTGGGATCAGAAATCTCATCATACAAACTATGGCTGATGTTTCCTTGTAGATCTTTGTCTTTTGTTTCCACGGTGGCTTGCATCTCTTTCAAAGCACTGACCACGAGCTGCAGATTTTCTTTAATGCTGAAATGCTCTTTTACCGGCATGATGGGGAAGTTGGTGCCAAGATGCACCTTGAGGAGTCGGAATATTGTGTTGGTTGATGAGACATAGATGTAGACTAAGTCATGCAAATTCTGGCAGGCATCAATCAGCCTATCTTTATCACTCTTCAGACCAAGGCGGGCTAACATTTCTGGAGTGGAGTCCGACTCTAAAAAGCAAAGAGAAGAAATCCAGAAGACACAGGGGAATAAAACTGGATATATTTTCAGCTAGAATGTTACGTTTCTGAAACCAGTATTGCAAGGTATCAACCCACCCTCCCCCAAGACATTACAGTTAGAAGAAAACACAGGAAAAAGCTCTTTGTCAGCCTTTGCAGGGGTTTTACCAAGCAGGCCAGCAAAATATGGTGTAAGCAGCTGCAAGTATTATTACTCTTATGGCTGCAGGAAGTACCACTCTGACCTTCAGCATGAAATTCAAAAAGCAATGGAAGTGCTGTAAGTGAATTATTCTGACCTTTTGGTGTTCATTGGTAAATTTATGGGAGTCCTAGCAAACAATCTACATCACTTAGAACTAGAATCTTTCCGTTTATATATACTGGTGCATCTACACAGAATTAAACTCGTATTCTGGGGATGGGGGGAATAGACACAGCAAAGTCAAATGCATCGGATGTCTACATTCAGCAGACAAAGCAACTGAAGACTGAGTAATGCAATGTTCTGTCAGGCTACCAGTTTCCTTCGAAGTGACCCATATCTGTCAGTTCAGAGAGTGAGTAGGTGTTGCAAGCATCCCTAGATACGTGGAAACACAAAACATCCTCCTTGCCTGGGGTCCTGTCTTGCTACCGTTTTGACTACTAAGGAAGTTATGCCTTCTGCTTGCACTTGAGAAGTCTCCCAAGGGACTACTGCAGGTACAGTCCTGGGACAACACGTGGCTGAGGGACTACTGATGTTGGCTTTGCTTGTGCCAGAGCCCTGCAAAGCCAGATTGGTCACATGTTTCATCAGCTATTGCTGTGGTTAGAGGTGCAGTTAGATGTGTCCAAGCAGTTGCAATTTCCCAGCCCACTGCATACTTTTCTCTCACTGCTCAGCTCAGCCCTCTGCCTCTTCCTCCTTTCCCTTCCCATGGCAAACGTGATCTGAAATTGTGTGAAATGGCAAAACTGATTGTAGCTGCCACTGCTGTTCAGCCAAAGCTGGGTCTGGGACTCCACACCACTTCTTCCACTCTGATGTCAACAGAGGAGAGGACCTGGGAAATTGCAGCAAGGAAGGGTGACAGACACTCCAGATTAAGTCCTTCCCCCAAACTTAATAGGTCTGAAACAATAGCTATTAATTTTCCCTAAGGGCCTGGAGTAAAGAAGGAGGAAAACTGCTTGCTTATTGTTTAAATGATTTTCTGCCATGTTCCAAATGATAGAGTAGGGACCCTAGAAGAGAAGAATTTGCATCCACTGTAAACCTTGAAGACCTGAAATCAATTTTCAGCCTACAAAATGTGACATAGAGGCAGTTGCCAGCCTGATTAATTCAATTCAGTCCAGTATTGGAAGAAGTATTTCAGAACTACGTGGCATTCTCAGTTAATAACAGGAGTCACAACTAATTGACCATTGCAGAAATGTAATAGTTAAATCGTTAGTGTTCTCTCTCAGCTCATCTTCTCATGCCTACAGCTCTGAAAACAGGGGGAGTTTGGTACTCTGGCTCTGTGTTGAATACAATAGCTCATCTTTCAGGGGAAAACAAGCTGGCACTTGCAGAGTACTCATTTTATGATTGATCTTTGACTTTCATTTGAAAGTCAACTATTTTCTACTAGGGAGGCAGCATTGATGACCAGAGCCTAGTGGGCAGCAGGTCCATCTTTCTAAGGATCAGAGCATGGAAGATTTATAGCTTCGATGAAGGCAGAAGTACAAGTTTGTCTTTCTGGGACAGACAAAGCCTGTCATATCTATATTTTTTGTCATATCTATTTTTCTATTTGTGTGGGATTGTTCAACTTTTCACCCATAATTCACAGGTGTACAAAACCAGTTATGGCAACAATTCATTATTTCAAGGAATAGTTGCAAGCAATAGTGGGTTTTGTTTATACTTATAAACAACAGAAATTTATAAATCCCAGTACAAAAACTAATCCTGTGTCTGTAACATGGACTAAGCACTGTCCATGTTTTATGTTCTGAGAACAGCAAGTAGTACCATCCCCTTTCAGCCATGGCTGTAGGTACCTGTGATAGTACCTTTGTCACAGGCAGAGGGATTCATGCTGTACCTATTCTCTCCAGGAAAAGAAGGCCTTTGGAGGACCTAAAAAATGGGAACTAGCATGAAATAAACTGAAATGTGTTAAAATTGGAAGGAATGGGAAAGGAGGAAGAAAATGAAATGAATCTGGGTAAACATCACACAATAGAATTAAAAACAAGCAGGCAGGCCACAGGACCCAGCTGAAGCCCAGCCTCTGGATCCCTAACTCATCACATGCTGCTGGAAACCACCAGAGGAACACAGGGGAAAGAGGATGGAGTCAGTGTCCCGTACACATTCAGCTGATTGCAAGAGCACTGAGACAAAATCAGGTAGGTAGTCTAAATGTTTAATTAGAAAAGCTTCTGGAGAAAATCTCCCTGGAGCTGGAGAAATAGTCAGAAATATGGAAATATATGTGGCCTGCCTAATTCTAGAAAGCAACTGTAAAAAATAGCAAAAGTTTTAATGTGAAGATTAAGACTTAATTTTAGCATTAAGAAACAAAATCTAGAGCAGTTATTGGAAGCTGAAATAATCATGCTTAAAGAATAGTTGCTAAAAGTCTCCTCCACACCTGCCTAGTATGTAAAATGTTTGTTTAAATGTTATACCTCTTAGAACATTTTGTCTTCTCAGTTTCTACAAATAAGGAAAAACATATGACCTTTCAACAAAACATCACTGGACTGGAAAGGTTCTAATATCACACTGAGTCAGAGAGCAAGCCAACAACATCCCTGAGGCAGAACTGATATGAATTCTTACCTTGTATTGACATGGCTTTATGTTTCCTGAAAATCACAAATCTTTACTGTATATGTACTTTGCTCCCCCCAGCTTGAAGGAAAAGAAAGTTGTGTTAAAGAGTTTATTCTCTTGACAGAGCTACAAGGTAAGTAGCTGGAAGAAATGTATAGTACTGTGCAGTAACATTGTAGAAAAAATTATCTTCAGACTGGCTTGTATTTCAACACTGAGACTAAAAGTTGGCCAGGGGACTATTGAAATCATTCTGTTTTTCTACAGTGATCTTGTGGGGGAGGGTGTGTTGAGTAAAATACAGCTGGGTCAGTGTCAGATGATTTGCAGTTAGCAGATAATGCAAGAATTACAAAGGACCAAAATGGCACAAAGGTCTCATTTAAGAAGAAAAATCTAGCTGGTCTCCTACACAAAACCATTTGTAGCTATAACTGTGATATGTAGGCACCAACAGCAAGAAGTTTATCTTGGAAAAATGTGAAACACCGCATAAAACTGGCCCAGATTTGCAATAAGAGGGCTGAGAATGCCAAAGTACTGACAAAGAAATGAGTCATCCTACTCATTCATAGATTGCCCCTCTTGCAAAGTAAGACACATGCACTTAAGTGAAAATCATGCTAAAGGACTTTTACTTTGCAGCTGGTGATGGGTTAAAATGCAGTGGCACAGAGCTGATTACAGAAGCTTAGTGATGAGGAGTAACTCTAGGCTCACTGGTAACTCGGTCACTTTTGGACTCTGCATATTGACAGGCAGGCGATGAAGAAAAATGTATTAAATATGCCCTTTTGCTGGCAAAGCAATGATAGCTCAGAGGAGAATAATGACCATAAGGATTAGACAGAAGTGTTTAGGGGGGTTGAAAAAATGAAGAAGTTAAATTTTGTGCTCTGGTCTGTAGAGCAAGAAGAGAGGGACATATTCTGCCCAGCCATGTCCTAGGACCTTTGTGAGCACCTGCTGATATTAGATCCACAAAGGAACACCCAGAGTATGGAGAGAGTGTGGCTGCACAAGGAGGGCTGTCCCTGCAAACTGGTGCATGGTGCCATCACAGACATTCAGCTGGAGTAGGTGCACCTGATGGTGCTTACACAGCACGCTGAACATCACGGGGGTGTCTGCAGCTGTTTAATGTTCACGAGTGAAAAAACAATGGGGAATCAATTACAACATTGGGGACGTGAATAAACAATGAGGGAACAGGAGCTAAATATGAGGGAAAGAAACATGGTGAGAGGTATGTGTAAGGTGATATAGGTTAGGATGGGTTTATTACAGCTAATTTTACTATTCTCTATGAATTCCCAAGTGTGAGTTTATTAGAATAAGCACCGAGTGCTTATATAGTAACATTTTCTCTTGAATGTGAGGAGAAATAAGCTACACTGGCATAAAACACCCTTATGGTGATACAGACTGTGCCCACTCCACCAGTCATCATAGTTGTTTAAAAATCCCATGCCACTAACTGAAAAAAATAGGCTGACACAAAAGTGTGTCTAGAACAGGCCTTTCATTTGCACTGCTTATTTGCTTATTTTAGATTTTGCTGATTAGATGAGATTGTTCCAGATTTTAGTGAACTAGTTCAGCTTCTACCATCTTCCGTTTCCAAGGAGAAGAATTACTTATGTTCATTTTACCAATCTGCTAATTACATATTTTTGAGCTATTTTTGTTGCTCTGAGTATGTCCAATGTCTCATAAGGTCCTTTTCCAATAATTTGGCTAAAGAACCAAAACAAGACTTAAGATTTCTATATTTACAAGCTATGCCTTGGGATTTGATGTGCTGAGTATAAAAAGAAGCAGTGAGGCTGAGATAAAGGATATTTCACTGCTCTTTAAGGGATAGGGTTCTGGGTGTTGAACAAAGTAAGAGATTTCTTTTCTCTCTTGAAGTAACCTATTTCTGAAGAATGGCGCTGAGTGACCTCTTGTACCCAGATAACCCCAAGAGAAGGCAAGAATTGATCCATCTGCACCAGGAATTGCTTGACTGCATGTCCACAAATTTCCATGCAACAAATGAGCTGGCTGGAGTATTGAATGAACACCTGGGCTGTACCATTACCCACATTCAGATGAGAGAGAGCAGCACCGTCAAGGAAAACTGCGACATTATGATTCAAGCAATGAGTGAGATTCAGCATCAGGTACAGAAGATTGATAGCGACATGAAGGAAAAGCTGGAGCCTGTGCTGTACCAGAAACTCTATGACATCAAAGAGCCTGAGCTGGAGAAAATTGCAATAGCCCATAAAGTTTTTTCAATTGTTCTCGGAGAAGCGACTTCAACAGCTGGGATGGTGGCTATCAAACTGCTTGGCTCCAATCTTATGACTCTCACTGTGAGCAAGCTCGTCAGTCTCCTTGCGCAGATTGGGGCATCTGTTCTTGGGGGAATCAGCATCACTGTTCTCGGGCTTGGCATTGAAATGATCCTTCACGCCATCCTGGGAGCAGTGGAGAGGAATCAGCTTCTGACAGCCGTGAGAAGCTATGAGAAGCACCTGGCTGAGTTTAAAGCAGCTTCAGAAAAGTACCAGCATGCCATACGTGAAGTGACCTCTTTGGTGAGACAGCAGGTTCAGTGAATGAATGTCAGAGTTCTCTCTTCTGCTGTGACAGCGGCTGCAGCAGCTATGTCTGCAGAACCCTTTTTGATTCATTATGGTAAATGAACTACTGATGGCGTTTTTTCTTATTAGTGGCAACAGAGCAAGAGATGTGACAGATCAGGGAATTGGCACTGAAATATATTAGTAGGGAATGCGCTTATAGGTGCTTCTGGGAGGCAATGCTTCCAATATTTCATACCTTTGCTTCAGCTGTTTTCTGGAATTCATTATAGATAACCTTGAAATGTCATTCATCCTAGTGACAATAATATTCACTGCTGGAGCAGCAGTGGTGAGAAGGTGTGATTTTTCTCTTTATGTTTTTCTGTATCAAAGATGACAACATGATGGGAGAAAACAAATTCCATGTCCATGTCATCACCTGGAGGGCTCATCAGGACAGCTCTGGTTGCTAAACTCTTAGTGTGGTTTAGTGCTGCTAAATCTGATAGGCTGAATTCCCTTTTTGTTGAACTGCTTACAACGATTAGCTGAAGTATATTTAACTGCTATTTCCTGCCCCATCCCTCCCTAAGGAGCCAGACAGAGATCTTCTTTAAATAAACTCTAGTCCCAGTAGATTAGAAGGTAAGAGAAGCATGGGCTTAGAAGCAAACATACACAACCTTGCCCCACAACTGAGAGAAATCAACTGTAGTGTTCCAGGAATGAATAACCTCTTATGCTCAGTAATGCTGCGCTCCTGCCAACCCACAGGTAAATATTTCTATGCAGAATCACTGCTCTGTTGTTTGACATGGGATTATACACACGTACAAGTGTCTCTAGGATTACAGCCCTACTAAACCACTAAATTTATTTTCACGTGCTTCACTCAGTCCCACTGATGTGGGACTGCCAAGAGCGTGCTCAGAGTCTGCATTTCACAATATGCTACCAAATGTCCTTACTTTTTGGTTTTTAAAAACAATGCTGGAAGCAAGAACATGATTTGAAGTCTCCTGCTCTGATTTGCTGTGGTTTGAGTTTTTTTGCTTTGATCTTTGGAAAAAAAAAGGGTAATTTAAAAATTGATAAAAATGTCGCTGAATATTTTAAGTCCTCTCTTTCCTGCACTTGTTTTTTTTTTTTTTTTGTTCTGTCTGAAAAAACAATCTTAAATCAAATAACGAATAAAGATTAAAATCTTCATTATAGCTGCAATTTATAAATTCCTTTTAATATCCACGATAGACTGATCTAGTAGGATTGTGTATAGATTCCTTTTTTAGTACCACCTTCCCTCATACTAAAGGCATACCCAAATTCATACTTTTAGTTAATATTCAATATTAGCAATATAACATGATTAGATTAATTACTAGCTCGTGCCTGTAAAAGTAAAGAGAAGGGTGAGATTACAACAGGGAAGCTCTCCATTGGCTTCATAACCCTTCCATTCCAGGTTTTGGTGGTTTAGTTTGTTTTTTTTTTACTGTTCCCACTCTTAATCATCTTTTCCGACTCCTCTCTGCTTTTGTGTTCAAAAGCCACTAGATGGCAACGCAGCTGTTGGCTCTCGAGTAGCGCTCTCAGCCATCGGGGAGAAAGCCCAGGGTTCAGGAGCATGGATGGGTGTCAGAGACTGACAACCTGGGACCAGCACAAGCCACAGTCTGTGTGATGTGGGTCAGGAGAGGCAATTCAGAGGAGGCAAAAAGCACTGCCTTGCCTCACAGGACGTATTGTGGTGGGTGACATAGTGACCTGAAACACCATTTTTGTGATATCATCTCCCTTCTCCTGACACAAGTGGCACTCAATTTAGAGGTACTTGTTTGGAGGCAAGAGACTGTCAATCAGCAGAACAGCAATATTTGAGCGTTGGAGAGGCAGGAGGTCCTGGCTCCTGCTGACTTTCTATTTGCAAATGTACATTTTAATTTAGGAAGAAAAAACACCAGCTCTGTATGTATCTTTGCGATATTGCCAATCACTGCCGTATGAGAATAGCGGAGTCAAATAAAACCAGATCTGTTGTACTTTTCAGGCAGTTTGTCCACATTTTCTTGAAAGCAAATTCCAAGCAGTGTCAGGAGAAGTGCAATGAGGAACATAAAGATACGCATTTTCTATTCACCTCTGGATAGATCCTTGTTCCTGGTGGGCTTAAAGGAAAGCTAGCTTGCCTGCAACAGCAGCTGTGGCAGGTGTCCTCATGCTCATGAGATGGTGGAAGATGTGGAAGATGTTGGAGGCTGGTGAGTGGCAGCTTGTCCCTCTGCTTATGAGGTAGGAGGTTGTGAGCTCACAGAGGCCAGGCCAGCATCCCCAGTCAGCTAGGAGGGCAGCCCATGACCTTATAGAGAGGTATGGCAACATCCAGCCGTAACAGGGTGGTTTTGAGGTAAAAAAACCTGATGATCAGCTTGGGACCTTCCTAAACTCTTTCCCCCAACTCTAGCAATAAGAAGATCAATGGGATTTACTTGCATTACTGACAGGTATATATTCAGATTGAGTGCAGCATGCGTTTAACTGGCTAGATGCAGGGGAGAGCACCCAGTGGAGCAGAAACAGCTTAGCTCTGTTTCTGCTTGGGAACTGAAACTCTGTCCCACAAAATAATTCCTGCTCTCTCTAGCCATCTGACCAGTCCTACACTTGTTCCACCAAAGATGTCATAACCGGTCTGGGGTTAACCAGTGTGATGATGCTTCTCCTCTAGACTCACTGGAGCTGCCTCTTGGTGTGACAGAAATACCAAGTGAAAAACGTGAGAGGACTATTGTCCTTCAAGTCAGCAGACGTTGCTGGGAGAAAGCAGTTAGGGCTGCAGCAGTACCACTGTCCCCACTGAATCCAGTACTGTCATGACAGAAGACCCCAAGTCCTGTGAGGAGCAGCCAATCTGCAAAGCCTCAGCTGTCCCCTTCTCCAGTGACATGGTACATGACAGGGATATGCGTGGCCATAGCGTTCCCGTCACACCCCTCCAAGCATTCTCCCTCTGCTCAGTCTGTTGTGGACAAAGGATTAAGAAATAAAACTGTATAATATGCTTGTTCCAAATGAGAACAGCCCCAGTGAAGAAAAGAAACCGTACATCAGGCAAAACCAGCCTAAGCTGCTTTCAAACCTGTTTAGAAACACTGGATGGTTGCAACCTGCAACAAATTCTTTCTGGTAACAAGAACAAGACAAAAGAACAGGCCAAAGAGGCACAAGGTGGGGATGACTCTGCTGTGTACCCGGTGAGCAAGACTCCCTAGGCGCTGAAAGCTCCCAAAGCCCTGGCTCTGAGGATGCCCAACTTGGATTTTGTGCAGTCTGTGGCTAACGTTGGTGTTAACGTAATGCACAGCTTATAGTCTTGCTCTTACCCACCCTGCAATGATTCTTCATAAAGTTCCAAGTTTGCCAATTAAGTCTCCATTATTTGAAAAACGGTAACAACATTGCGTTGCACCCACCCAGAGCTAGGTGGTCTACATATTTTGCTCAGAGATCAGACCAACTCTGCCCCCAGCACATAACAAAAATGTCCATCCGACATCTCCCTCCAGCTTGTTAATTCTCTAAGCCTGCACTCACACTTTATTGCTTGCCCTCTCCCTATTCACACTGATGCAACTGGTATCCAAGGAGATGTTCCATGTGTCTTTATCCTGGTTCTTCATGTGTCTGGGGACTTTCACTGGGAGAGGCACTTTGAAAAATGAGGCAGAACAGTTGCCACCAAGTGTCCACCAGCCTCTGCAATGGTGGTCACCAGTTTGCTGCAGGGGCTTCCATGGCAGTGGGGGCTGCAGGAAAAGACAATTAGCAGAGCAGATCCTGAGGGGCCTCATGGAAGCAAACTAGCACTCCTGTTTTCTTTGTATGGCCTGAGCTGCCCAACGAATGTCTTCCAGCCACTTTTCTCTAGTAGTCCCCCGAAACAGCAGCTCGCACGAGCCTCTGGGATGCCAGCTGCACTCATAGGGGAACCAAACCCAACCAGAAACGCATGTATCTGAGTCCACCAGGAAGTCCTGCTCCCTCAGCTCTCTGCCTTCATTCCGGAGGTTTCTCACATGCCCCTGAGCTCCACCTTATTCCAGGAGAGGGGTGGGGGGGTCGCATTTTGTAGGCTCTCCCCAGTAGAGCACGGGGGAACAGCGGCCGCACTGAAGCGCTTCCCTTCTGTCCCAGCCGATTTCCAGAATCGGCCGCAGAGCTCCCCCATCCTAGAGGCGCCCTACTCCCCATACCCCTCCCTAACTGCGCCTTCCCCCGCCGCCGGCACCGGCAGATCACCGCCAGGTCCCATCCCCTCTCCCGCTCCGCCGCCTGAGGGGCCGGACCCAACAGCCGCTCCCAACGGCCCACGCCGTTCACGTGATCCCTGACGCGCGCCGTGCGTCGAGCCACGCCCCCTCCCCCCGCGGCTCATCCGCCGGCCCCACCATAGAGGAGCCGCCGCGTGGGGCAGAAAAGAGCAGCGGAATCATAGAGTTGGGGGGAGGCGCGCTAAAGGCCTCGCTTCTGGAGCGTCGTTCCGCGCGGCGCGGCAGTCGCGCTTTACGGCGGCGCGCCACTCGGTCCCCGTTCAAGATGGCGGTGGGGCCGCGGCGGCAAGGAGCGAGGGGGTTATAGAGGCCGCTGCAGCGGGAGGGAGCCGGGCCGCCCCGGCCGGGCGGAGGGGTGAGAGGAGCGGTATAGGATGGGATGGAATGGGACGGGACAGGGCTGGGTGGGGAAGGAGAAGGGAAGCGAGGAGAAGGAGAAGGCGGCGGTTTGCGCTACCGCCTTCTCTTCCTCCCTTCGTTGGGGGAGGAGGGGAGGCTTTCGTGTGCCTCATGGGAGACTTTCTGCCTCGTTCTCCAGTGGCCGAAAAAAATCATAAATTTTGTGGTAGGGTTTTTTTTTTTTCCCCCACCGGCTGTTAACTTGTTGTGTTGCAACTCTTTTGCTTTGTGTGCTTTAGAAGGATTTGGGATCCAGGTTCCAGAAGTTTATTCTTTTTCCCTTTACCCTTTAAATGTTAGAAATCTGGGAAATGCGGCATCCAAATGTAACTCCTGCTTCTATTCGGTGAGGTTTGCACCTAAGGAAATGATAGTGTCTTGCAGTAAAACCAGTGTAATCATCTAAATACGAAATACGTTATTGGGGATCAGAAATCATGGGGTGCTCTTGCAAACATCAGGCCAACTGTGAGCACAGCCTGGTAGTACGAACCATGAGCAAAGCTCGGTAGATTTTTGCTAGTCAGTATTTTCAACGTGTACTTGTTCTGGGAGTTTGTTAGGAACCCCTTCTGCCAGGCCTTGAAGCACTAAATGAGACACTGTGCTTGAATTTCTTTTAGAGGGTAAGGGGAGGCATGTTACTTAGTGGTTTAAAAGTGGCATCTTCTGTAATTGGGAAGAAGGATGCACATGGTGACTGCAGTGAGGCAGCAGAGAACTTCGGACTGAACTTGTGAATACTTTCACTTCGGTTGTGATCTATTTGGATGCACTGTGGTGACTAGAAAGCTGCATCCCATGAACTCCGAAATTTCAGAGGGTGTTTTAGATTTTGGGGTGCAATCTATTGTATGCTGTGGGTTTTTTTTCTTTTTTTTCTTTTTTTTTCTTTGGATGGTGTTTTGGCAAAGAAGTAGGGGTGGAGACTGGGGGGGAGATGATAGCTGTGAGAGAGACAAAATGACTGCCTGTAGTTTGGACACCTATGTAGTCTCCTGCAAGTTGAAGAAACAAACGTCTAAAGACAGGAAATAATTATTTCCAGAATAACCACCTCTGCTCATCATAACACAGTTTGAAATAATACTGATGGAGGTAGAGAGCATAAGAGCAATGGTACAGTAGTGGTGTATGGGGAGGAGAAGACGACATGGATGTGTGTGCAGAACGCTTGCTGGTGGGTAAAATGGTTGCTGGGGAGAGAAATCAAGTTAAAAGTCTGAGGAAAGGAGGAAACTTCTGGGAAACATTTGAGAGAGAGAGGAATGGAAAGGTAAAAATTGAAGAGCTTTTATAAGAGTAAAGGAAGAGCTAGAAGGACTCTGATATGCCCTTAGAAAAAGAATGTGTGTTTCGCCCTCCCCTGTGCACTCTGTACTGTATACAAAAAAGTTCTTGGTTTGAGTCTTGGAGTGATTAACGATCTTATTGATGCTTATAGTAGGTACTTAGCAAAGTTGTAGTAAGTAGCTATTTAACTAAATAGTAGTACTTAGTTAAAGTAGGATGATTCCAATGTGAATGTCTGAGCTTGTAGTAGCGTTTGAGAATGTCATGAGTATTTGAAGTTTTTGAGGGAGCAACCTGCGTACATGGAGAGGAGAAATAAGCATAATCAAGCTACTGGTGCATAGGACCTGAAACCATGTCATCTTTTCCAGGTCTCTCCCTCTTTTTAAAATTTCTCTTTTGAGGCGGAAGGAAAAAAGTCAAAATGGGGCGAAGATCTACATCATCCACGAAGAGTGGGAAGTTTATGAATCCCACGGATCAGGCCCGTAAGTATCCATAAAAAGGAAGCAAATGGGAATGGGGCGGTCCTAGGGAAGCAGATAAAAAGCTTTCTCTGGAGATAAGGTGTTCACTTGTGAATCAGAACTGAATTTCCCTAACTTGAAAAGTATTATTTTGGTTTTGGCTGGTGTAAAAACTTCCCGAGAAGGCTGCTTGCTTGCATGTTCTTGTTTCTCTGCAGTATTTACCTCTTAATTTTTTACTGTAGTTATCAGCATTCAAAGATCTTTGTACTTAGCTGTTGGCTAAACTGCTGCTTGAGACATTGTTAATCTGTCCGAGGCCAGAATTTGAGGAACACGTCAAATTTTGCAAGTGGTCTGGTTAGATGAGGGAATTGCCTAACTGTGTTTTTCCTTTTGGTAACGTGCTGGATGTTATTGGTGCTAAGCAGGCAAAGAAAATCCAGACTTCCATAGTGAATATGCTTTATTTTAGATGTGTATTCAAAGCCGATGTATTTTTAAAGTCTGGTTTTGGCTCTGTTTCAGCTTCTAGGCAGCAATCCTTTCATGACTACACATGCATCACTAAGACTTCTTTTGCCTATTGTTCTTTTCTGTATAGAAACACCCCTGCTTCTGGAGACACAAAGACTGCTTTATTTCCTTTATTTTCTGTATAACACATGTGAAATAGAAATCTATTTCATGCTGTATTTCACTCTCACTGGGAAGATGAGTGTAAAAGTTACAGTTTCTGTAAAATAAATGAACTGTTGAGAAACAGCACTAATCTTGATGAAGGAAAGGTTATTCATGGATTTGGTTGTCTCTTTCAAGTTGTTATTTTCTCTTTCCCCCTCCTCTCTAGGGAAGGAAGCTCGGAAGAGGGAGCTAAAGAAGGTAAATAAGGAGATCAGAAATGTTTACTTGGCATTCTCTATTCTATATATCATGTTTGTGATTGTAATGGGCTGTGGCTGATGAGTAGACTACAGATGTTTTGGTTAATATCCTAAGATTGACTTTAGAAAATACTGTCCAAACAAGCAGTTTTAAGTAAAAATAGATAGAAATATTGTTTTGAGTAACTATATCTCATCATCCACTGTTTTTTAACTTGTGATGATTGCAGCTTTTCAAAACGTTATTGTAAGTACTTGGGAATTAAAAAACCCAACCAAACAGCAAATAAATCACCCAAGACTCACATACTTTTTAATGTGTTTTACTGTATACCTTTTGTCAGTTTTTTTGTTGTTGATTATGTGTGTCTTAGAATGAATGAATTATAGAAGCATTTGTAAATAGTGAAATAGTGGAATTAAAATTCCCAGGAGTTCTAATTACCTTTGCTGCTGATTTGTGCTATGGTTAATATTTGCAGGGCATTTTGAGGAGTGCTTTTTTTTTTTTTTTGTAGACTGGGAATATTGTATTTGAACAAATGTTCTGTCTCTCTCCTGTGACACTTTTCTGATCTGCTTGATCTGATTTTCTTAGAACAAAAAGCAACGAATGATGGTACGAGCAGCTGTACTGAAGATGAAAGATCCGAAGCAGATTATCCGGGACATGGAAAAATTGGATGAGATGGGTGAGTGAGAGGTATCAGGTGTGGGACTTAGGCAATGGCTTCTGTAGATGCATAACATAATTTTAAGGGACTACTGGGAGATTAAAATAGAGTAGCCTTTTTCCTTTCCTGTTGGAAGGGGAGATTCCATGAAAAATTGGGGTTTGATTGTGATTTGAGGTGATGTGGTGCCATCAAAGATAACTTTTTTTTTTTTCCCAAGAAGATGGCTGATAAAAAGAATGAGTAGTATGCCTGAGAGTAATTTAGAATTAAAGGAGGGGATTGTCATAAGGCTGAAGACATTCTGAAGATAGGGATTGGAAGTTGTCTGCTTTGAAGTTGTGTGATTCCTCACAGTTGTGCAGTGGAGTAACTTAGGATTTTTTGGGTTGTTTTTTGCTGTCTTGGATTAGAGTTTAACCCAGTACAGCAGCCACAACTTAATGAAAAAGTGCTAAAGGATAAACGCAAAAAACTCCGTGAGACTTTTGAGCGCATCTTGCGGCTCTACGAGAAGGAGAATCCTGACATCTATAAAGAACTGCGCAAATTGGAAGTGGAGTATGAGCAAAAGAGATCACAACTCAGCCAGTATTTTGATGCTGTCAAGGTAATGCTTATTGTATTTCAGACTTGTAACTGTGGCAGTGTGTACTATTTGTTCGCTTGTTAGGTGTGACAGTTATAAAGGAAGGGAACTTTATAAGAGACCAGTGTATGTGTTATGTGGCCCATATTAAGTACGTATATTAATTGGCATGATATCTCTGGTTACAGCATTTTAGTGAGGACAGCATGGGGGTTGTCAAGTCTGTATTTATATCTGATACTGATTTCATTCAACAAGAAATTACAAGGGAAAAGAAAGTTTATGTTGTAAATCAATATCATCAAAATTTTTCTGTATCAAAAAGAGAGTGAGCCTGTGAGCGTGCAGTTGATATTTCTGTGAATTTCTGCTAAATCTGTTGCTGGAAATAATGAAAATCCTTGGGCATGTTGGAGAACATAATGTTTTCCAAGTGCAAGTATCTGTAAGATTTTTCTTTTTTTTTTTTTCTTTCTTCCTTTGGAATATACAGCAGCTTGTGATTTGTGCCTTCTGGATACTCAGAAAATACAGGTGTACTTGTTTGCAGTCCCCTTTGGGGGCTAAAGGTCTAAAGGGAGATGGAGACTTGACTGGATTTTGACTAAAGCCTTTCATGGGTGCACTGCATGTGCTCTGTTTTGTGTTGAAAGCTTTTACTGTTGTCTTTTTTCCCAAATGTCTTTCATGGACTGCTGCAAGATAACATGCCCTAAGAGCAGACACCTTTGGCAAGTGATGGCAGGTCCCGTGTGTTCTGTACTCTGAAAGGTCATGAGGTTGTGCAGTAGCTTCTGTGGGAATAACCCACTATCTCTTTTTTTCTTTTTTTTTTTCTTTTTTTCCCCCAGAATGCTCAGCATGTTGAAGTGGAAAGTATCCCCTTACCAGATATGCCGCATGCTCCTTCCAACATCCTCATACAGGACATTCCCCTTCCTGGGGCCCAACCACCTTCTATCCTCAAGAAGACATCAGCCTATGGGTAAGCAGAAGAAGAAACTTGGAGGGAAAGTAAAAAAAGGAGCACTCTTATTACCGGGAAGGAGCTGGGGGTAGAAGCAAAGGTAACATTGACTAGCAGAAATCAGGAATTTGTGTGGGAGTGAATTGTAACACACTATGTCTTCTAGCATTTGTCTTTCTGCATATCAGTAAAACTTAAAGCCCTGCTAGTTTGAACATAAATGCCCTTAAATTGCCATAGATGTGTTACTGTGTCTTGCTGGTATATTCAGTTAAGCTCCTAGTTTACTTGTGTTCTGGGTTGAGCAACACAGGACTAACTTCTCTTCTAATGCTTGGTAAAACTGTGCTTTTGGAAGATTCTAATGTCTGAATTTGTGAAAATATTTATTTTATAGCCAGCTGGGCTATATGGGATTCAAGGTCTCGGTGTTTGAGCTTTGCCAGGTGCAGGGATGAGGAGTGAGGCCTGGGCACTTGACCCAAGCTGGCCAACAGGATTATTTCATACAATGAACATCACATTCAATATAAATAAGAAAGTTTGCTGCATAGTTCAGTTTCTCCCTTGATGGCAGCAGTCCAGAGAACTCCTTGCCCTGCTGCCAGACCCCTGAGCGCTTCCCGTCGTCCTGAAGCCATTGTCCTCGCAGCGTCCAACGTTTGTTGTCCACTGCTGGGGGTGCACAACTTCCTGCTAATAGAATTGGCTGAGTATAATCCTTGTGTATTTTATATTAGTATCAGGATCGATACCGGTCCTTTTGTATTATTGTTAATTATTTAGTCTTATCCTATTAAACATATTTCAACCATTGTGTTTCCTTGTTTAGCCCGGTTCCCCTTCCTGGGTGGGGAGGGGTCATTGGGTGACAGAGTAATTGTCTAAATGACAATAAGTTGTTATGGGTTTTCTCAAAGCATCACAACTTGTTTATCAGGTTTCTCATTCTAGTAGTAGTTCGTTCTTTCTGAATAACCTTCTGTTTTCACGAACTTTGTGGCTATTTCATTCTGCTTCTGTGGTGGGATTCAATCCTTGTTTGTTTTTTTTTTTTTTTCCAGTTTTCAGTTGCCTTCTGAGAAGCTTGCTTTTGTCTGATCTTCAGCAATCATGTCCTTGTATGAGGTTGTAAACTCCTTTGAAAAAATCTATACTTTATAAATGTTTATGTTTCTTTTTAGAAGCTGTGTAAGCGGTGATGAGAGAAGGCTAAAGAATCCTATTAAGTGCATGTTCACTTCGTTTGTTTGTGCTCCTACATTTCTCACTTCCTTATTTCCAGACCACCAGTTCGGTCCATTTCTGTACTTCCTCCTCCTGGGCTTGGCGTTCCACGTTTACCTCCAGGCAGGAAGCCCCCTGGTCCTCCTCCAGGGCCACCCCCACCTCAAGTCCTACAGATGTATGGCCGTAAAGTGGGTTTCACCTTGGAGATGGCTCCTCGGAGGCGAGAAGAGGAGATTTCTTACAGTTCTGAAGCAGGTAAGGACTTTGCTGTTACTCTCTGGGGTTTTCCTTGACCTCTGTCTTGCTATGGGTAGTACTGCTGTCAACGTAGTGTGGCCTAGATAAGGTATTCTCTGGGCAATATGGTGTTAATACTACTTGAAGACTCTTCTTAAGTGATTGCACCTCTGAGGTGATTCTGGTATGTTGCATAATATCTGCAGTTTTGTTATCAGCTATATTTTTAATCACAACTTTCAGATATTTATTTTTTTCATTAGGTTTCACAGATGGGATATTTTCCCATGTAGTCTTAAGAGTATTGAAACATTGCATGTGTTATCCCTTAAAAAAACACAACCATTCTCAGGGAAGTCTTCCTTTTTTAAAAAAAAAAAACCAACCCCAAAACCCAAACCAAAACAATTACAAAAACCAACGGAACCAGGGTATGCCTTTGCTAGAGAAACATAGGTCCTTTTTTTCACACAGTTACTGTATCATCCTTTGAAATTTTCATTAATGGGTTGATCAGCTTTATTGCATTCTGGAAAGCATCAAAGTATTTCAATGGTTGGTGACAGCTGAATAGAAATGAACTAATGAGTTGCAGATAGGAGTTGCCTTCACTTGTTTGCTGTGCAAATTAACTAGCTGGTTAACAGGCAATCTTATAAATAAACTCTCCAAAATATTCTTTAAGAAGATGTGCTAAACAGTAAAGGCTTGACAGTATGTTGCTAGGGGGATTTTTCTAACTGTAGACATACACTGGTGTAAAAGAATATTTTGTATTTGGAATTAATGCATTTCCTAATGTTTTGCTTTCTGCAGGACAGCGAGCGCATGATGACGATATGTCCAGTACCAGTGAAGATGAAGGTTATCCTGAGGATATGGATCAAGACAAGCACGATGAGAGTAGCGATGATAGTGACAGCGATAGGTCAGATGCAGACAGCGAAGGCGAGGACTTCCTGCATCGTGATAATGAAAAGGAGAGGGAAGGTGGCGAAGAAAAGAAATCGGGTATGATGGGGGGTTGATTTTTTTTTCAAAAGAGAAACACTACTTAATAGAGTTAGTGTCTGTTTTCCTGAGTGGGAGGGAAAGTAATTTGTTTAGCCAGCTAACTCTATTCTAACTCACCGAAATTCCAGCTGAAGAATTTTTATTAGTAAACAAATCAAAAGGAAGCTATCTGGAAGTGAAGCACCTTTGTTTGGATGGACCTGTTTTCTTAGCAGTTGAGTTAACTTAGTAAGGTCGCAAGCCATTTTTCACCTGAAACATTGAATTGGCAGGGTACCCTACAAAAATTAAGCCTCAGTGTAAAATATGCTCACTTTTCAGTGACTTGAGCAACTAAGACAACTAAATTTAATGCAGCTAATGGTTTTGAATAATATATTTTCTCTTGATTGCTTGGTTGAGACCAACTGATAGTGAATCTAGGTTAGCAAAGCTTCAAATAATCAGTAAACCCAATATTAACCCTTATGTAAGGAGCATCATTATGTTAGAATAATACATTATCCATACCAGGTAGAAGACTTAAATCTATCTCATTTTTTTATTATTGTCTTCCTACCTCTCTCCACCCTTGCCCATGCTTTGCTTTCCCCAGGTCATAGTGTACGGTTTGCAGACATGCCTGGCAAGTCACGAAAAAAGAAGAAGAACATGAAAGAACTGACTCCACTTCAGGCCATGATGTTACGAATGGCAGGTGAGTGAGATGGATGTATTAAGTGGAGATATGCCATTAGACTTCCAGTGAGGATTTTTCGGCTAAGCTTACTTTGATTGTACAGTTTTTATTGTATGGAGTAAATATTTCACTGTCACAATGTAAGATCTGCTAAGAATATGTGTTACAATATTCCAGCTGCTAAGCTGTGGTTAGGTTTTTTTTTTAAAGTCTTTTTAGTCTAGTTGTGTGTGTGTTTTGCATAGCAGAGTTGAAGTCATAGTAGCAACCTATGGGATTTTTTGATATAGTGGGATTTTTTTGTCTAAATTTTATCTTACTTTTAAACAATTGCTCAAATGAAGTATGAACCTCTTAATGAAGAAGAAAGGGTGAGATTGTCTATGAGCTCAGCCTGTAACCTGTAAGCATTTGTGCTCCCTAAAACTACCTTTGCAGAAATAAATTAACCAATAGAGTGAAGACTTTTTCAGTTTGTTTTAAAAAGACACGCCAGTATCTTTCAAAGGTGGTAGAGTTTCTTGGACATGGGGATTATATTTATTTTGAGGTTGCGTCCCCATTCCCCTTCTCCCCCACAAACTCTCACAAACCATAGATCCAAATAGCTGCAGTTTGGGTTGGTAGTAGAAGTTACAGCTCCCACAGGAACACATTGCTCTTAGTGGCAGAGCTCTATCTAGATCAGTGATTTAATTTTTTTTTTCTTTTTCTGTTTAACAATAAGATGTGGTTGGGTTTCTCTACTTTAAGTAAGGTTTGTCTCTTTCTTCTTCAATTTATTTGCTTTACCTTTCTTCTTTTTATTTTACTGTGTGTGCTCAAGTTCTCTCCTCTCTGATGTTCACAAAGATATTACTTGTGAACTGATTTTATAAGTATGTCTCCGTTTCTAGGTCAGGAAATCCCAGAAGAAGGGAGAGAAGTGGAGGAATATTCAGAAGAAGAGGAGGAGGAGGAAGAGGACTCAGAGTCTGAAGAGACTTCACAACAACAGCAGCAGCAGCAGCAGCAACTCACTGAGGAAGCTCTTGCGGAGACTGGGTCATCTACTGCAACCTCCCAGGCACAACAGCAGCAACAGCCTCCACAGCCTGTTGCTCCAAGTCAGATACAGGCACCTCCTATGCCTGGGCCACCTCCGCTAGGACCACCTCCAGCCCCTCCACTGAGGCCCCCAGGCCCACCCACTGGCCTTCCTCCTGGCCCTCCACCAGGTGAATACTTGATTTACTCTGGTTTGAAGGATGCAGGCTCTCGGTACTACAGTCAGTTTATCAGTTTGGGAGTTCTGAAGCTGCAGAATGTGTTGCAGATGAGGTACAGGAGCCCGGTGTGGTACTTGCCGAGACCTGTGTGAGCTCTTCTGTGGCCAGTTGTGTTGCTGCTTTACTGCGCTTTTGAGGCGTGAGGTTCCTGTAGCTGTAGTCAGCCTGATGGGCATTGGCTTGTTTGATAGCACTAACACTGTGGGGCAGTCGTGGAGCCAGTGTTGGAGTATGAAGAACAAGGCCTGGTGCCATGTGCCTCTCTGGTGTGGGTGGTTGGTTGGTTTGGTTTTTTTTTTCTTTCTTATGTTGTTCCCCTCAAACCCTACAAGATGTGCTAAAGAGGTTTGGGGGCCACTACCTAGTTATAGGCTTTGATGGGGTTTTTTTGATTGTTGTCTTTAACAAGCTGTGTTGTGAAGACTTCTGTGGTTCTACCACCTGATTGTATTTCAGTCTTGGTAGGGAAGAAAAATATCCTCAGATGAAATAAATTCAAATTCGGTACTTATGTCAATATTAGACTGCCTGGAGAGTACTAGCAACGGGGCCAGTCAGTAACGTATTTTTTTTTTAATAGTGTATGTGTTTCTTGAGGGCAAACACTTGAGTTTTTTTGATTTAGATGAAGTTTATTTTCTGTAAATTAGTGGGCTTACACTGGATAACAGTGTAACTGTTATCCACTGTGAAGTGGTAACAGTAACAAGCTGTTTTGTGATTTTAAAAAAGTGTATAAATCTCTCTCTTGAGTTCTTACATTGCAAATATCAATAGTTGGACTGTAGTGAGGAGCAGTATATACAAGGTTTTTAATGTAGTTTATTCTATATGGATACATTAGCAATGTGATTCCCCCCCCCCCTCCACCTCACAAGGGGAGCAAGCAGAGGGCAAAAGTCTTTCCATTGTCTTCTCCACAGTTTTATTTCTAATATCCTGTAGAGGTGGGCACCTCAAAAGAGTTACTTTCCGTAGAGCAAAACTACGTGTTTCTTCTCAGGCCAGAAGGGCCATCAAATGCTAGAGCGAAAAATTCTTTCACTTTTTAGCTGTTTAAATTCGAATAACTTCAGATCAGTAGCTGTTCTCTGCTATTGTTTCATTACATGGGGATGAGCCCTTTAGAAGGTCTGTTTAATCTGGGAGCTGGGTATCATTAGAACAGCTCTCAAGTGCCTGTTGAGGATCTTTAGTATTAGTTGATGGGATAGTTTGGGGTTTTCTTAACCATGACCTAATTTTGTTCTCATGTGCTTTCAGGAGCTCCTCCGTTCCTGAGACCTCCTGGTTTACCAGGACTGCGTGGGCCTTTACCTCGACTTCTACCACCGGGCCCTCCACCTGGGCGACCACCTGGCCCTCCCCCAGGCCCGCCACCAGGTCTGCCCCCAGGTCCTCCTCCACGTGGACCTCCTCCTCGCCTGCCCCCTCCTGCCCCACCAGGTAAAGTATTCTGTTTGCTTCAGTGCCAAGTCTCTCCCAGCTTTATTTTTCCAGTTTCTGCGGTGGTCACCAAGCCAGGAAGTATAAGTGGTTACCAGTTTGCCTTTGTTCCTGTCTCTGTGGCTGTATTGGGCTGTATCTTTACTTGCTGTTATTACATAGAAAATTTCATACTGCTGTGTGTAGTTTGGTAGCAAGAAATCTGTCCTCAAAAAGGGAATTTCAGAATTTAAACTTCTGCTGGACTGTTTCTCTATAACACCCGGGTGCTATAACAGTGTTCCACTTAATGAGTTGGAGATGGGGATGTTTATTTTTTCTGCCTGGTCAGACATTTCTGATGACTCTGAAGTTCCAGTGGGATGGATCATCAAGAAACTTTATTTTCAGATTATAACTTTAAAATTTGAAAGGGAGCAATACACAGGCTCCTGTAGCTTTCAAAATGTAAGGAGCAGCAGCATTTTCAACCCAGCATTTGGTGCAGGGTTGAAAACATTATTTTTTAAAGCCAGTGCTGCTGCATCTTGTTGGGTTTTTTTGTGTGTCTTTTTTTTTTTCCTCCTTGGCTTCCTGAGCCTGTGCACTTTTTTGACCAAAGAGTTTAAGACTCCCAGGTGTGGAGTCAGCGCATACTTTTTCTTCTGCTCACAGGTATCCCTCCTCCTCGTCCAGGCATGTTACGGCCACCTCTGGTGCCTCCCTTAGGACCTGCCCCACCTGGGCTCTTCCCACCAGCTCCCATTCCAAATCCTGGAGTACTGAGTGCCCCACCCAGCTTGATTCAGCGCCCCAAGGCGGATGACACCAGCGCGGCCACCATCGAGAAGAAAGCTACGGCCACTATCAGTGCCAAGCCGCAGATCACTAACCCCAAGGCAGAGATCACTCGCTTTGTGCCCACTGCCTTGCGAGTGCGCCGGGAGAATAAAGGGGCTTCTGCTGCCTCCCAGAGAAAACAGGATGATGAGCCTGCGCTCCCATTAACCAAAGCTGCCCCTAAGGCTGGATCATCTGCCCCGATCTCTGTACAGACAAAGGATGATGTGTATGAAGCCTTCATGAAAGAAATGGAAGGTCTCCTGTGACCTGTTGTAGTCCTAGTTAGCTTTCCCGCCCCTTGACACAGATCAGACCCCACCGCGGAGGGAGGAGAAGGAAAGGTCCTCCTGCAAGCAACGAAAGGGCTCGCATGACAGGGAATAGTTCCCTACCCACAGGTTAACTTGCCAGTGTGCTCTGAGTAGAGACCGCTGCAGATGAGGTGTGGCTGGGGACCTCTGTTCAGAGCTAGCATGTCCCCTTGGTGGAAGGAAATTACCGTGAAGAAGGCGATGCTGTTTTCCTTGAGTCCTCCCCCTTCCTTGGAGGGAGATAATGGTACTCTGGGGAGGGGGAACGTGGGAGTGGGAGGTGACTATGCTCTGCCTGAATCCTTGCACATCCTGAATGCTCTGGGAGGGTAGTGGAAAAGGTTTTTTAAGGAGCCAGAAAAGCGTTAGCAGCATTTCATACACATATGGTTGTCCAGTTTTTATTTTCTGTACTGTTCTTTTCTGTAAATATTTTATAATCCTGTTTTTTAGTTGCAGTGAGATTGATCAATCATCTTTCTTCCAGGGTAGTCAGGGAGGTAATTTGTTGCATATACTGTACACTGGAATTCTGTACCCTGTCCCCTTTACAGTCAACTTGATGGCTTTTCATCAACAGGGGAAACTTCATTTTGTCTTGTGAAAGACAATAAATGTTCAGTGTATCAAAATACTAGTTTCCTTGTGATTTGTCTAAAAGTAGTACGTAGGTGGGAAGGGGGGGAGATTCTTTGGTGGCCTTGGGGGACGGTAGAGGCATTCTGAACCTCAGAAAAGAAAAGCAATAGTGATGTTATAAATAACATAGCAGAACTTTAGCTAAAGAAAAAGGTATATTCTTTATTTGAAGTTCCTAAATATCCCTCCTAGCCTTTGTTGGTTGCTAATAAAAACTTGGCCTGAAGTACTACTAATAATTACAAAGCAATCTTTTATATACTCTTATTGAAAGGTTTACATCATACCAAGCCTCAGATACCCACTGGATACATCTTGGACAGACTACCTTAAGTAAAAATTGCTAACCAAGTTTAATTCTAAGAGCTTGACAGGCAATTTTAGTTGTGGAAAATCTCTGATTTCAAATTCTATGAAGTTAGTGATTTTTAAAGTGCAGATACTTAAAAGGACTTTCGCATTTCCAGCTTAAAGCGCTCTTACTCTGCTCTTACTCTGCTCTTACTCTGCTCCTTTAGCTTCATTGTCTATGCTGACAGCCAAATATTCCAGTAACCCTTACAACATGCAAGAAACAAATCTTTATTCTCATTTGAAACAGACTGCAAAATCTCCTGGGATCTTGTAAACAAATCAGTTTTAAGACCAATGGGATCGGTTGTTGTGGGTTACAAGACTTTCCTAAATAAGCTCCTGCTTCAGAAAGATAATTGCATTTTTGAAATATTTAAATTTTGTCTGGAATGCTGAATTGGAGTACAAGATTAATAGTACTTAGCTATTTACGTAGCTGTCTTCATCCTGTAAAAAAAAAAAAAAGTGAGTTAGTGCTGTAAAGGTGATAGAGCATAGAAGAAATTGAGAAAAACTCCCCTGTGTCCCTGTTAAAGAGCTTGTAGTGAGTGTTCAGTGGTTTTAAGAGCAATATATCTATCAATGTATCAATTTCTAGGTGAGTGTATCCAGGTTCCGCTGGATGTTTAGATTTTTAGTAGGGTATTTATATTAAGCTGCCAGACCAGTAGATCTATCAAGCAATACCTTTAGTTGGCGATCAGCCTCACGCTTAGCTGAATATTCAGTATTTTGAGGTTAGACCTGTTTTAAGGAGATACAATTATTAGCTACCCAAACTTAACACTTGAAAATTTTGATTCTGTTTTCACAAATTCTGGACACAAACAGGTTTTTACAATAGTTCTCTTCCGGGTTCTGGAGTTAATTGCAGTTGTGTCATTTGTATCTTAAATCTTTTTTAGTTATATTTATGGGATATAATCTTTATATTTTAGGTTTTTTTAAAAACGTCATTTTTGTCTTTAGTGAAATGTGTGAATGGTGACTTTTGGGGAAAGGGCAACATTGTGGTACCTATGACCCTTCGGTTAATAATGCTATTGACTCCTCCTCCCAGGAAGCAGCCTGAAGAGAAGAGGAACTGTGTTGCAGGCTGAGGACCTCCCTCCCTGTCATGTTCAAGGTCAAGGAAATCTCCCTGGCATCCTTGTGATTATGTTAGTAACCTGCAGGAGTTGCTTGATTCATTCTGCTCCTCCAGTCTGGAATCTCTTTATTCTCTTTTTTTTTTTTTTTAATGTACCATTGGCCATATCCTCACATAGGTGAGCCATCTTTTCTTCTCTTGGGCCAGGGTGAGCACTTGGCTGTTGCTGAACCTATTCCTCTTCAGACCGAGGCAAAAGGATTTGAATTTGCTAGATGTTGAAATGGGCACAAAAAGGTAAATTTCATGCACAAGGAACGTGCATAATATCGGAAGGGTAACTTCCTTACCCTGCCCAGGGTGAAGGGGGGCTGTAACGAAGGTAGGTAGTTTCCTACAACTGATAGACCTCTAAAATGGTTTGGGGAAAGGAAGAAGAGGGAGAAAGAGCTCCTGGAATGGGCATTGAGGCCACATGGAAAAGCTTGATAATGAAATCATCCGGGAACTGCAAGGTGGGGTTTTTTTGGTGGTGTGGTGTGTTGTTTGTTTTTTTTTTTTTCTGGGATGAGTCGAAGGCCAGGATGCCTATTGTCTCCTCTGGCTCTCGAACAGGTGGCTTCTTGCATTCCATTGTGGTTTTCCTTCTGGATAAATGTGAAGTTGGGAGCTGTATGACTCACTGGGTCTCTGTGTAGAAACTGACTGCACGTGGGCCTGATACTTCCACCTGATTGACCAGAACTGTGATTTGTCTTCAGCTCATTTAATATGAGGGATTATTTTTTCTTTCCTTGCCTTTAATAAAGTTCCATGTGGAAAGACTACAAAGTAGTAAACTCTTCCTGTCACTTTTTATGAAAACAGTGGGATATGTGGATGCCCGGACTTTAGTACCTGCGCTCAGGTAAACATCTGGTTCTTCACCAGCCACGCAAATCATGGACCATGGATGAAACATCAAACCCAGCTTTGAGGGCTGCTGACAGCCTTTTCTCCTCCAGCATCAGAAACAATTATAAAGCAATTTCCTTGCTAAAATGACAATGATTAGTATAAGCTTTATCCATGTGTTGTCTTTGGTCTTGGTAATGACTCTGAGTGGAATCCTTAAAAATGAACAGATCGATGAGATTTGCTTTGGCTGAACATCCATTGAATTACATAAGATTTTGTGCCTACAGTGCTGTCAGAAAATAGAAAAATGCTCTCTAGTGTCTGTACTGTGTACAGAAAAATGTACTGTGTCTCAATACCTGACACAGGTCACAAAAAAAAAAAAGGAATACTGTTCAATTTGATATATCAAATTGATACTGTTTGTTTATTGAGGGAGAGTTTAATCAATGCTTAGTATTTAAATAGAAATTTTGTTAGAAGGGAGAAAACACAGTAGAAAGCTTGTGGCATATACAAGAACAGTCTGTGTTTCAACACAGCCTGTGGAAACAATTACGTATTTACCTTATGATGGCACTGGTCATGGACACAATCCTGTAATGCCATCTTCTCTACAACTTCAGAACAGATTTTCTCAGCTCTGGATGACTGGTAACATAAAACCAGGCCAATTTGTCCTCGTCTTTGTATCGTGGTCCTACAGAACCCTGGGATTTGTCTTTGTAATACCACCTCCATCATGTGGTCACGTTTTTCATTTGTGGCCCTGAGTAGTGCTCACAGAAGAAAAAATGATCATGGGGAGGAAAGAGGCTGAGGCACAGAGGAGTGATGTGACTTGCCCAATGGATCAGTGAAGATTAGTGATGGCATAAATATGGAAATATAGAAAGATTTCTGAGATTAATTAATCTGACATAATCCACTGAATCACACCACTAAGGAAAGATACTTTCTAAAGGTTACTGAACCTTCAGAACAGGGAGCTTGTCTTGGTTGCCCAGACGTAAATAAGTTGTGACCGTACTTCGCATGTGCTATGAAGTTGTTCTTATTTTGCCTGTTTTGTAATCCTGCTGAAGAGTTTAGACCAGAATTGCTACTATTGTGCTCTTCTGGAAAGAAGGATGCAGTTAGTTGTGTCTTGCTCTCTGACTTGCAGAATTTAGATGAAATGTGTTCTTTTGGGGTTGTTGGTTGGTTGTGTTGTAGGGGGTTTTTTTGGTTTATTTTGTTTGGAAGTTTTTGCTAGGCTATAATGGATGCTCTGGTGGGAGTCATGTCTTTGTCTTTCCGTGAAATATGACGATGCCAGTGTCCAGGGTAAGCAGCGTAGTCTGGCACACACACTACTCCACTGTAGTTTTATGAGATCTGTGTTATAGGATCTAGGTTGCATTGCAAAGAATCACAAGTTAGAGTACAAAAGCATCAAGGAATGAGGATAGAAATAACAAAACGACACAGAACTGGAATTTATGGAAACGAGAGCAAAATCCCAGGCTCTGGGGAAAATGGAAAAAGAGCAAGCCGAGCAGCACTGGGGTAGCAGGAGGATGTGGCTGTCCAGAGCGGAGGCTCCTTCATTGGTTTAGACAAGGACTGTGTCTGCCCTTGCTAGAAATGCATGGAAGAAAGAGAAAAAGATGTCAGGGAAAAAAGAGAAACCATGGGTAATTAGAGCAAAGGAGCAAAAATGAACAAGAATCTCTTTGTCCATAAGATGAGCCCAACTGTACCAGACAAACATCCTGAATCTTGAAGTCGATTCACCTTATCGGCGTAGTGAGGTAGTGCGTCTAGTCAGAATAAAAGCATTGCAGCCTGACTTCCAGTGCTCTGTGGAGCAGCCTTGCAAATAATACCACTTTAGTTTGATTAGAGTAATACGTGAGCGATCTGTCTGCAGCGTCAGAGAAATTTCCGCTGTAACATATTCCTGTCTGGTTTAGACACCTGTCAGTAGTGCTGGGTTGCAAATGTTCCTACCGAAAGAAACGTTTCTATTTTGTAATAATAATAATTTTTTCAAAAAAGTAACCTTGTAGGAGCATTTCTGAGGTTCTAAATACAAGCGACAGCCACGGCACTGTGAGAGGCTCCCCCCGCTACTGGGAGGCAGCTGCGCGCCTCAGGCAGGCGGGGACACGTTTCCCTGTAGGATGGATTACTGGAGCACGTCCCGAGGGAAGAGGCAGCGGGGGCTGCTTGGCCGAAACGGCCACGACCGGAGCCAAGGGGGTGGGTTGTTCCCCTTCCCCCCGGCGCCGCCGCTGCCCCGGGAGCGCGGCCCGACCCCGTCCTCCCCCTTCCCCTCTGGTGGGCGGGGCTGCGCGCAGGGCGGGGCCAGCCGCACGCTCCCCCATTGGGTAGATTTGGATCCGCAGCGCCATTGGCCGGCGCGAGGGCGAGCGTGTCGCAGCCAATCGGAAAGCGGGCCGGGGCGCGCGGGGAGGCTATAAAAGGGGGCTGGGAGGGGGGACGCGCCCGCGCGTCACGACGCGTTGTGTCACGTCGGTTTTGGGCGGCGGCTGCGGAAGAGCGTTGTGGGGCGATGTCCGGCCGCGGGAAGCAGGGCGGGAAGGCGCGGGCCAAGGCCAAGTCGCGCTCGTCGCGGGCCGGGCTGCAGTTCCCCGTGGGCCGCGTGCACCGGCTGCTGCGCAAGGGCAACTACGCGGAGCGGGTGGGCGCCGGCGCCCCGGTGTACCTGGCGGCCGTGCTGGAGTACCTGACGGCCGAGATCCTGGAGCTGGCGGGCAACGCGGCCCGCGACAACAAGAAGACGCGCATCATCCCCCGCCACCTGCAGCTGGCCATCCGCAACGACGAGGAGCTCAACAAGCTGCTGGGCAAGGTGACGATCGCGCAGGGCGGGGTGCTGCCCAACATCCAGGCCGTGCTGCTGCCCAAGAAGACCGACAGCCACAAGGCCAAGAGCAAGTGAAACAAGCCCGAGGAGCGCTCCCACCTCAAAAGTAACCCAAAGGCTCTTTTCAGAGCCACCCACTTCCTCGTAAAAGGAGCTGTAGATCCTAAAAAAAAAAAATTCGTCAAAAACAACAGAAAAACCCTTTGCAATTGTGCCCGTTGAAAATTGACGTTTATGTGCTTAGTACAAAAAAAGCTAGCAAAACTCCAAATTTTTAAAAAATTGCGTTTAAACATTGCAAAATAATCTGTTAATTGCTAGAAGACGCATACTGAAAAATAGGTTTATTTCATATAAAAGTGATGGCCTTGCTCTGGGCGGGGTGAGGACGCGCAGCCGGAGGTTAGGGCAGGAGGGAAGTCCCAGCACCCCCCCTTGCCCCCCCCCGCCCTCTGACTGCTCCGGTGTCGGCTCAGCCCTGGGTGAAGTCGAGGTAATTCACCGATGTTTTTAAAAACAACCCCGCCCCTCCCCCTCGCCCCCCCCCCCCCGCCTCTCCCCCCCCCCGCCTTGACCTACAGACGTTGTCTTTTTTTTTTTTTTCCATAACAATAGGCGTTCTAAATTATTAATTTTTAATACAGTTTTCTCAGGGCTTTGTCTGAGCTGCCGTGCCCGGTTTCTGCCTGAATCCTGACTGGGTTGGAGAGAAATCAGTAACGGCTGGGCAGGCGATTTGACGCAAAAATGAGTGTTTCTGGTTCTGATGTTTAGCTTATCTATAGTTCTGAACCTAAGAGAAGTTGAAATAGAAGGAGGAAATCAGGGGTTATAGGTCAATAAACGCATTTTAATAATTATCCATTCACAAACATCAATTATTTGGATCATAACATTGTACGTTTTAATTCCACTGCCAGTTACAGTCACAAGCGGTAACAGTTTACAGGCCCTCAGCAAAACAAAGGGTTGTAGGCAACAATGAAAATATGAGAGAATACTTGTTTCAATTCTCTATGTAATGAATAAAAAAAAAAAGCCTTTATTTTTAATTTGTTTAAGTCTGGTGTTGGTAAGGGACAGGTGAAGACTGTGCACCTCTTGCCAGCAGCCAGTCGTTTTAGCATAACAGATACATCAGTTGGATGAGTTATTTTTCATATCACTTCCAATGCAGGAATCCGTCACTGGACAGTAAAAAAATTGAATATTTCACAATCTGCTGTGAAAGGGGACCCCGAACTGATAACGTGGGCAAGTTTTATTGTGCAGAAGCACGGAAAAATCAGCTGCAGCAGTGTCTCCTTAGATAACGATGACTCAGATTTTCACCAATCAAACTGTATCAAAATAAAAAACACGGCTCAATTATAAAGTGATAGGGCACTGATTATAACTGTTAGCCAAAACTGGCCGTGTTAAGTTCTCACGTTGCCTAATTTATTAGGAAAATAAAGATTTCTGTAGCAGAGCACTAGGGAACCATGTCTGTATTGTGCACGCTGAGCAACACAGTGCAAGCTGCTATGCTGTAAAAATTCATCTCCTTCTGGGGCACGAACAGCCCTTCACAGGACTTTAATCTGCTTCTCACCTTGTTGCATGATGCACTAATTTAATTTATTTTAATTGTTTTGAAAGGGGTAAAGGATTTTGGACAGAGGGACTAATTTCTAATCCATATTCAGTGCTCGAGATGAGCCTGTGTTACTTCCTCCTCTTTGAAATCAATTTGCGATTAAAATATCGATTCAAATCCCTGGTTTTCAGTTCAGATTAAGAGAAGACCCTTTAAAGAATAATAATTAATTACTTTGGAGATTTAGTTGCCCACGTCGCGGATTTTATTTAGAAGGAAAAACAAAAGTTTCTGTCTCCCGAGGTCTGCCCAGGTCCAGGACTCGGGGTTTATCGCTTCTTTTTTAACTCACCCTTTGCCTCTTCGAAGGGAAACTTCGCCCAGGGGAACAACAGTCTTTCTTTTCCACGCCACTGCCAAACGGGGGGGGTTCGGCGGCGGAAATTCGGATAAAAACGGGCTTTTTCGACTCCTAAGAAACACAAAATGAGCGGGGAGAAGGGACCTTTCTGCCGTGCAGCGGGGCGGGCGCTGCAACGCACCAATCACCGCTCGGCTCCGCTCTATAAATACGAGGCCGCCGACTTGCTCCAGGCCCAGTGGTTCCCCCCGATCCGTGGACGACGGCTGCCACCATGTCGGAGACCGCGCCTGTTGCCGCTCCCGCTGTCTCTGCTCCCGGGGCGAAAGCCGGCGCCAAGAAGCCGAAGAAAGCGGCGGGCGCCGCCAAAGCCCGCAAACCCGCCGGCCCCAGCGTCACCGAGCTGATCACCAAGGCCGTCTCCGCCTCCAAGGAGCGCAAGGGGCTCTCCCTCGCCGCGCTCAAGAAGGCGCTGGCCGCCGGCGGCTACGATGTGGAGAAGAACAACAGCCGCATCAAGCTGGGGCTCAAGAGCCTGGTCAGTAAGGGCACCCTGGTGCAGACCAAGGGCACCGGCGCCTCCGGGTCTTTCAAACTGAACAAAAAACCCGGTGAGACAAAAGAGAAGGCAACTAAGAAAAAGCCGGCGGCCAAGCCCAAGAAGCCGGCGGCCAAGAAGCCCGCCAGCGCCGCCAAGAAGCCCAAGAAAGCGGCGGCCGTAAAGAAGAGCCCCAAGAAAGCCAAGAAGCCGGCGGCCACCGCGGCCAAGAAAGCGGCCAAGAGTCCCAAGAAAGCGGCTAAGGCAGGCCGCCCCAAAAAGGCAGCGAAGAGCCCGGCCAAGGCGAAGGCAGTGAAGCCTAAAGCAGCCAAGCCCAAGGCGGCCAAGCCTAAAGCGGCCAAGGCAAAGAAGGCGGCGCCCAAAAAGAAGTAAAGCGCCTGATATAGAGTCTACTCATTTAAATAAACCCAAAGGCTCTTTTAAGAGCCACCCACTTACTCTCAAAAAGAGCTGGGACGCTGTGGTAATCACAGCAGCAAAACTAAATCTTGCAACGGGTTTTAGTAGGGAGTGATACCGAAATGAGAAAAGTTATCATTTCGGAAACGTGCGCGCTGGGAGCCCCGGGCTGCCCGAGGGAGGAAATGTTTTCCTACGTGCAACTGGGGACCCCGGCGCTTGCTCCGCCCCTTTGTTGTTGCCCGGCGCAGCCCCGCGCGGCTGCAGGAAGCGGCTGCGGCTCCCGGCGGAGTTTAAAAGTCCCGCGCTGAGCCCGGATTGGCCCCTTCCGCCCACGTGGCCACGCCCCCCTCAGGCCACGCCCCCCGGGGCGGTGACTCCCCTCTCTCCTGCAGGGACGTTCGCGGCACCGCGTCGGCCCCTCCTTCCCCGTTCCGGGGGCGGAGCTGGGGGGGGGGGAGCACAGATCAGGGATGGGGAAATCCCTGCGCCGCGCCCCGGCTCTGCCTTCGCCCGCAGAGAGCGGCTCCCCGGCAGCGCAGCTTCGGTAGACGAACAAGGGCGCGGCGGGGCAGGAAGAGCTGTGCCCCCCCACCCCCCGCTCCAATACTCTCACACCCCCCCCCCCCCGCGCGTCACCGGCCACCCCCCCAGCTTCACCCCCATAACAATTACTTATTTGATTTTTATCAATCGACCCCTGTACAACTTCCGTCTTTGGTATTTTAAAGCGGGAAAAACTTTTCGTGGAAAAAAAGAAAAACATCTTTCCCTATTTTCAATCGAGTGGGAAGGGTTACTTCACTGAAAAAAAAAAAGCGCCCAGTGCTGCGGGGGGAGGAGGAGGAGGAGGAGGAGGGGAAGTGCCGCACAGGAACGTACAGAAAAAAATCAGAAACCAAGCTACAAGCCCGACTAGAAGGCTTGCCTCAGAAACTGCTTTAAAAATATTTATTAGTCGCTTAAATAGGCAGAAATAAATTTATTTTACAGGTATAGGACACCGAAAGCAACTTCTTAATAGCAGACAGGATTTTCTTCCGAAATTATCATGTAAAAGAAATTAAAACCTTTAGAAAAATAAAAGGCGACTTACCTTACCACTGCAGGACTTCTGAGTTCTGAAAACACGGAGCTGGTGAAACAAAAAGGACCGAGTTGCCGCTGCTTTTTAGCCATATTCAAGTGCAGAGCTAACAGCACATACTCAGAAACAAGTTAAACTAAGTATAACTATCTGCCGAGTACAGGCCGTTGACTAGGAGCCCTCTACATAAGCGACTACATTTCAGCTAATTAAAGAGACAAGTATTTAACTTTAGTGCAACGTACCGACAAACAAGCTACTTGCGTACCTTAGAAGAAAAATAGTAATTCAGCCCCTCCTATGTGAAAAAATTGGTGGCTCTTAAAAGAGCCTTTGGGTTAATGGGTTAAAACCAACGGTGCCGAGGCGCTCGCTCTACTTGGAGCTGGTGTACTTGGTGACGGCCTTGGTGCCCTCGGAGACGGCGTGCTTGGCCAGCTCGCCGGGCAGCAGGAGCCGCACGGCCGTCTGGATCTCCCGCGAGGTGATGGTGGAGCGCTTGTTGTAGTGCGCCAGGCGCGAGGCCTCGCCGGCGATGCGCTCGAAGATGTCGTTGACGAAGGAGTTCATGATGCCCATGGCCTTGGACGAGATGCCCGTGTCGGGGTGCACCTGCTTCAGCACCTTGTACACGTAGATGGAGTAGCTCTCCTTGCGGCTCTTCTTGCGCTTCTTGTCACCCTTCTTCTGGGTCTTGGTGACCGCCTTCTTGGAGCCCTTCTTGGGCGCGGGGGCAGACTTGGCCGGCTCAGGCATGACGAGAACGCCCGGGTAGCTCAGCAGCACCGGAGTACCCGATAATGCGATTACTCCCCTATTTATAGGGGCCTTATGCAAATTTCTTGCCTCCGCGATCAGCGCTTCCATTGGCGAAGGGAGACACTGACGTCAGACCTCGTACGAACGGCTTGGCAATTGGTCCGTTTTAAATCCCTCGCTCGCATTGGTTAATAATTCGAACCCCACCAACCAATCACAACGAGCCCTTTCAATCGCACGGATCGGTAGCGAAGCTCGTCCTCTGCTGTCCGGCCTCGCCCCGCCCCCGGGGTCTCCCGGAGCATCCGGGCGCCTGTGTCTCCTGCAGCTCGGGCGGACCCGGGTGTACAAAGTGTCGTTACCGGCAATTTCTCCGGGAAAAAAAAAAAAATAATGAAATAGATAAAATTGCAAGGGGTTTTGCTACTCTTTCCCCCCCCCCCTTCCAAAAGGTATGCCTGAATGCAGCATGTAATAGCCGGCGTTCGTAACAGCAAGAAGTTACCTGTAAAAAGGGAGAAAATGCAACCAGAAAAGATACAGACGTTCTGGAATAGTGAGCTTTGTTAGTATTGTGTTTAGAATTCATAATTCTGGCCCACAGAACGTGGCTTGTTTTTCAGGACTTAAATGAGATGGAAGTTCTGATTTAATGTGTAACTGGAAAGAATGTGGACTGCTTTTGGGATGTAATAAGTATTGGATGAATTTAAGTCAAAGCAAGATATTCCTGATAATAAAGATGGTCTTGAGTTCTAGCTGTTTTCTTGTTAAGTCGACTTAATTGTTCAAGAAGAAAATAATTGTTTAAACAGTCTAACATGTTTAATGGTATTAAGAATTCTGACTCAGTTTTGTTTTTTTAAAAAAATACATGATGGGGAAGTGTTCTTTAATACAGTATTAACCTGTATGTTTAGAAAATGAGTAATCATGGGGGGTTTTTTTAATTAAAATTCTCTGTGGCCACATTATAAATTACAATTATAAATTCATTCATTGGTAAATGAGTGCCATGATCACTTTTAAAGGGATCAAGCTAATTTTTGGTTGAATGATGTTAGGACTGAATAACTTGTTATCATATAGACAGTGCTATAACAAAGCTATTTCCATTTTGAACCCTTAAGGGCCATTCAAAGTCTAGACTTTGTTGGTATCAGAGGAGATGGATAGCCTGGGCCCATACAAGGGACCTATCTGTCGTGGGTAAATGTCACTTAAGGTGAGCAAGACTGCTAAAATCACAACACCACTAATTGTTCAAGGAGATTTGTAAGGACAGTGACAGAGATTCTGGGCAAGAAATAAAAAGATTCACCACCCTACTGGTCTGGATTTGCTTCTGGTTTTTTTTTCCTTTTACCCTGCTGGGAAGAACTCTGGATGCACAAAGATTTCCAGCCTATGTCCAAAATACTGCTGTCTGAAGAAAGGGAGCCAGATGAGGAAAGAGTGGGACCTTTCTCCTTCCCAGTGAGTAAGGCTTGTTTGCAAGTGTTTCTGCTGTGCTCAGCACCAAAATTAGGGGGACAAAAGCAGCCACCCATGTTGAGGAGAGCAGCTTCCTGTTGCCTCTGTGATGCTGCAGCTCTCTAGTCTCATGTTAACCTCCTCCAACTCTGCTTTCCCTCATCAGGAACAGGGATGCGGTGGGTGCTCATCCATCTCCCCACAGCTGCCTTTAGCAGTTCAATCAGCTTAAAGAAAATCTGGTGAGGCAGGAGGGAGCTGTATCTGCCATTTGAAGAGAAGAAAAATACTCTCTTTTTCAGCAATGCAAGAAGGGAAGCCTCACATATGCTGTGAACCTGATGACTTTCTTTTGGCATAAACATTACCTGGAAAAGAAGTTCACCGAGACCACCTCTGGTAACTGGAGTTCTCTCCTGAACATCTGTGAAAGCCCATGACTTGACATGCTGTTCTGGGACAATGTGGTGTAGGATCTCCAGTTTTGTCTCCACAATAGATAATGGAGGCTGTTGCTCTTGTTATGTTGCTCCAAAAGACAAAAAGCAGAATAACACAGGACAATTTCAGCAACATAAATTGCATGGGTCCAGAAAGCAGAGGCATTAAAAACAAGACTCTTCCCCTGAAAAACAAACCCATCTTCTGCAAATACCCCTCTCCCCATGTTAATCCTTTGAAGCCTGTTGATCAGTTCCAACAAAAATGGCAGTTGATTCAGGTCTCAGGGGTTCTCAGTTCTAACAAATTTTGTAAAGATCAGCTACGGATTAGAAAGAAATCTAGGTTAGAGTCTCCATTGAGGTAAGATGGCTACTATGAACTAAGCAACTACTGCTTGGTTTTAGCCTTCCAGCTAAAAAATCTGTTAAAACAAACAAACAAAAACCACCCCAAAACCAACAGCTGAATAATGAAGGCCATTATTGAATGTCATTATTGTATTGAAGGCCATTATTATAATGAAGGCCATTATTGAACTGAAGGCCAGATGTTCCTGGCGCAGTGTGGTTGTGTATGCTGCCACTTCACAAGGAGGTACAACTGGAGAGTGTTAAAGGTGAAATAATTGAGAAGGGGAGTAGGGAGAGGGTTAGAAGATATTTATAAAGGGAACTCAAGTTCTTGGAAAGAACTGATTGTGGAAACCTTATCAATATGGCAGAAGAGTTGAGTTCGTTGCACTGTTTAGACAAGGTATATGTGAAAGGAATCTAGACATTCATATTTCTCTCAATACTGTAAAAAAGCCTCACATGTTCCCTAAAGGAAATGGACATGAACTTGTTAACATTCAGTCACTCATCATTCATCCCACTTCAATAACAATGGAGTTTACAGTGACTGACCAAGGCTTTGGGGCATCTAAAAGAAATAATCCTTCAGAGTCAGGAAACGTAAGTCTGATGGGAGGGAACACAGAAAAGTCTTCAAGAACAGCTCCAGAACAAATCAAAGACATCAGACTTTGAAGGAATCACCAGCCTATGGCGTGTTACCAAACAGTATGAACTGTGGCACTCTATTTTTTCCCCTGGTTGGGGCATTTCCTCCAGGTGAACGCATCGTGCTACAGGCTGGCAGCTTTCTCCTGTTCAGGTAACTGCTCTAGCTGGAAGTTTCTAGGAAGCAATGGGAAGACATAAAAGTAAGTCTGCTGTTTGTGTTTTGCCACTATGGTTCCTGGGAGAGCTCTGCATAGATATTTCTGGAAAATGTCATTTCTTATTTTGAAATCTCAAGTCAGAAAGATAATCCATTTCCATCTGGACTCATTGCCTAAATGGGCTTCAAGGGAAAAAGTGGAATTTTTGAGCAGTATCTTGGCCTTCTGCAGCCTCTTCAACCAGAAATGCTGGAGCATCACTTATCTGATGAAGGGAAGTCAGACACCTGTGCATTATCTTGGGCTTGCAGAGTACACCTTGGCAATGTCAAAAGCTCTTGGGGAAAAAAAGAAAAAAAAAGGAAAAAGAAAACATTAACCAAAACAAAGAAGCAGAGACACAAAGATAGACTTTTAAGAGTAGTAGGATAAACATTAGAGATTTAGATTGGTTTCTGAACATATTTAATTTTAGTCTGGTGTATTCCACTGTGGTGAAACAGAGAAAAGAGCCAAGGAGAAGTCCCACAAGAAGTTACAGAACACCTAGATCATAGCACATAGAATTAGGGGTTAATACACATACATTGATGATGAAGCACAGCTGTCTAGAGCTTCTGATTATTTTGGAAAATAACTAGAGTGCGTGATGTGCCTGAGAATCACACGTGAGAAGTCTGGTTTTCAGGTTATAGTAGCTACTGTAGATCTTCTAGACATCAAGACCGAAATATTAAACATAATTGTATTAGATGCTGTGTACTTTGCCATCTATAGCTGCAAGTTTTCTAGTGTTGTAAATTGCTGGCTGTCACTACCATCTGAAGACTTATAACCAATTAGAGAAACAATTAAGTATATAGGAACATTTCTACAGCATAAAATAAATGTACGGAAAATGCCATAGGAAGAAAGCTAAGGATAAAGGGGGGAAGAGAAAGTCGGCATGCATTTTCTGAACTAAAATGATGTTTGGAAACTTAAGAATCCTAAAGATGATTAAGAGGAAGCAAGTCATTAAACGCATGTTTTCTTCCCTGTGTGGGCAGATGTAGAACTACAATTTATATAAATGTTACATCTTGTGTCCAAAAAGTAACACTATGAGAAGGAAAAAAAAAAAACACCACCCACCACCACAGCAAAAGGAGTACTTTGAGATATTATGTATCAAAAAAGAGTAAGACCACGAAAACGAGAAACACATGCCAAATTTTAAAAACCAGCTGATGCAATCTAGAGATTTTTTTCATGGGTACGTTAACAAGATAAATCAGTTCGTTCACTAGCAACTCAGTCCCATAAACGCACAAAAAAGGCACGTGACCATGCAGTCGGGAGGCCTGGGACAGGCAACTGACAACCGCCTAAAAAAGGAATGTACCCTCTCCATGAAACAACACAAATATAAATGGATGAATAGCGCTACGCAGCACCCGCCATAAAACGATGGATTAAATCCAGCGCTGAAACCACCACCCCCGCCCGCCTCCCCAACTCCCACCCCCGGCCGGGCCCTTTGTGGGAGCGCCGAGAAATGGCGGCGGCGGCGCGCGGGAGGGGCGGGCCGGCCCCGCGCGGGTGGGAAACGGCGCTCGCGGCCCCGCCGACCCCATTGGCTGGATTTTGCTGCAGACCCGCGCCCGGCCCCGGTTCCCCCCGCCCTCCCCGCCCCCCCCCGGGCACCCGGTGCCGCAGCGACACGGGCGGGATGCCGGGACCTGCGCGGCAGGAAGGAGGGTGTCCCACTCCCGGGGAGCCGCTCCCGCTGCGCTCAGCCCCAGCCAGCACCGAGGTCGGCTGCCTCCCGGGGCCGAGAGCGGGACGGTACCGCCGCCGCCCGCCCTCACCCCCCCCCGCCCCGTCGGAGGCGATGGCGCCAACGTCCCTGCCCGCAGGGGGAAGGGCGCAGAGAAGAGCCCGCCCTTGCCCTGCCCCGTCGCAGTCCTCAAACAGGTCGGACCGCCGGCCATATACACCGGCGCTGGCCGCCCTTCCCGCCACACGCTGCTGAGGTCGCGTAGAGCGAGAGCATGTCTGGCAGAGGCAAGGGCGGGAAGGGGCTCGGCAAGGGGGGCGCCAAGCGCCACCGCAAGGTGCTGCGCGACAACATCCAGGGCATCACCAAGCCGGCCATCCGCCGCCTGGCTCGGCGCGGCGGCGTCAAGCGCATCTCGGGGCTGATCTACGAGGAGACGCGCGGCGTCCTGAAGGTCTTTCTGGAGAACGTGATCCGCGACGCCGTCACCTACACCGAGCACGCCAAGAGGAAGACGGTGACGGCCATGGACGTGGTCTACGCCCTGAAGCGCCAGGGACGCACCCTCTACGGCTTCGGCGGCTAAACTCGATTCCTGGGATAGGTTGCGATTTTAGAACACAAAGGCTCTTTTCAGAGCCACCCACGCTTTCAAGAAAAGAGCCGTGATTGCTGTTCGTGCGTGTCTTTGTTTTCGCGGTCGCGAGAAAGCGGGGGTGGGGCGGGCGAGCAGGCAGGACGTGGGGGGTTGGTTTTTCGCTGTCACCGCCCGTAGCCCCCGCTGCCCAAGTCCTTCCCCCGGCCCTTCCTGAAGCAACAGGCGACTTCTAAAAGCGACAAACGAGAATGTCTCGATGGCGCTGTGTCAGAGACAAATACCCGAAGATCTACTCTCGGGGCTCCCCCGGGCTCGGGAGAAAAGCGTTCGGGTTATGAAAGACTTCAAGATTCAAGGCTTCGTTTTCCCGCCTCCCCCATGCTCACCCGTTCCCCTCCTTCCTCTTCTCGCCCCCCGTTACTCTTTCTCCCGGTCCTGCTTCCAAGCGGGAAGGGAAGGCACCAGCGGGCAAGAAAACCGGCATGCCGGGGGCAAGCGCTATAGCGAGAGCCGCTCCCCGATAACCGGCTCCAGAGCAGCTCCCGCAAACGGGAAGCTCATGAAATGGCGGCGCCCTCCTCTCGGCCACCCGGGGGCGGGACAAAGCCCGCGCGCCGGAACGAGAAGCAGCTCCGAGCACTGGTAGCGCTCCGGGAGCTGCAGCGGAAAGCGGCTGGGAGCCCTCGGCCAAAACGCCTTCCCTTACTCCCTTCACCCCCTGCTGAAAGGCTGCCCCTTCCCCGGACACCGCTCTCGACCCCGTTCCTCCCGCGCCCCGCACCGGCAGCTTGAAACGGGGAACCTCAAAGACTCGGAACCGCCGACACACGTGGGCCGCAGGAAGACGGCGGGGGGGTGGAAAGGCAGCGGGGGTTGGCCTCCCACCCCACCGGCGGCCCCAACCTCCCCCCGGTATCCCAGGAGAGGCGTCGCCTGGGGCACAGGCGGCAGCGCCCGGCACCCGCCGCCCACGTCTGCCCCGAAACGCAGAGACACAGCTCTCTCCAGTGGCCACGTCGGTGGCTCTTAAAAGAGCCTTTGGGTTTGGCGGTGGTAGGGCAGCGGCGGGAGCCTCAGGCGCGCTCCCCGCGGATGCGGCGGGCCAGCTGGATGTCCTTGGGCATGATGGTGACGCGCTTGGCGTGGATGGCGCAGAGGTTGGTGTCCTCGAAGAGCCCCACCAGGTAGGCCTCGCTGGCCTCCTGCAGCGCCATGACGGCCGAGCTCTGGAAGCGCAGGTCGGTCTTGAAGTCCTGCGCGATCTCGCGCACCAGGCGCTGGAAGGGCAGTTTGCGGATCAGCAGCTCCGTCGACTTCTGGTAGCGCCGGATCTCGCGCAGCGCCACCGTGCCGGGCCGGTAGCGGTGCGGCTTCTTCACGCCGCCCGTGGCCGGCGCGCTCTTGCGGGCCGCCTTGGTGGCCAGCTGCTTGCGGGGCGCCTTCCCGCCCGTCGACTTACGCGCCGTCTGCTTCGTACGCGCCATACCGACTGTACGCCTGTATCCCACGAAACCGGGGAAGCGTTGGCGCTTACGGCCCGTATTTATAGAGAGGGGCGGCTCCGCCCTCCCTCCTCTGATTGGTCGAAAATGTGAAGGATTTAATTGGTTAATTCCAAACATCCTGTAAGCGCGGCGGTAGCTGAATCCGCCCCAGCCCTTCCCCAAGGGATGTAGTTGTCTTTCTTCTTCTTTTTTTCTTTTTCTTTTTTTTTTTTTTTTTTTCCTTTTTTCCCTCCGGGAAGCTTGAAAAAACCTCTTAAAACCTTTTTTCCCTCTGGCTTCTACTTTTGTTTGGCTTATTTTTTTTTTCCTGAGTTGTCTGTGACTCTTGATTGTGCTTATTTGTTCTATGTTTTAAGCGTGTTATGGGATAAACTACATGACCTTAGTTGCTAAAAAAAGCACACTAACAGTATTTTTGTTTTTAAATTGAAAATAAAGCACTCTATTCTTCCAGAAATAGTTCTATGAAGTATCTAGAACGACGAAATTTAATTAAGCAGCTTTTTGCGTAGTTACATTTCACTAAAAAAAAAAATTAAAAAATATTCCTCTGTAAACCTAGAAAATATGTTGTTTTTACCTAACATTGGTATCAGACTTTTTTTGCGGATAGCATGACACTAATCAACTCAATGAAGGGTACAAGTAATAAACGCACGTCGTTAACAAGAAGAAAATCGCTTCCAAAGAACCGGAACATGGAAATAGTAATTACTGTCTGTGATTTCGTTCTTAAAGAGCACAGTTCGGCATAGAGGGGGTTAACGCGGGATTTTCAAATTGGCCCAATGAGCTCGGCCTTTCCATCAGCCAATCAACAAGCAGAGCACGGATATAAAAAGGAGTCGCCGGCGCTGGTGACTGATGCTTTTTTGTTCCTAGTTCCTGAGGTGCTACTGTACCGCCGAGACCTGTAGCGATGGCGCGCACGAAGCAGACGGCGCGTAAGTCGACGGGCGGGAAGGCGCCCCGCAAGCAGCTGGCCACCAAGGCGGCCCGCAAGAGCGCGCCGGCCACGGGCGGCGTGAAGAAGCCGCACCGCTACCGGCCCGGCACGGTGGCGCTGCGCGAGATCCGGCGCTACCAGAAGTCGACGGAGCTGCTGATCCGCAAACTGCCCTTCCAGCGCCTGGTGCGCGAGATCGCGCAGGACTTCAAGACCGACCTGCGCTTCCAGAGCTCGGCCGTCATGGCGCTGCAGGAGGCCAGCGAGGCCTACCTGGTGGGGCTCTTCGAGGACACCAACCTCTGCGCCATCCACGCCAAGCGCGTCACCATCATGCCCAAGGACATCCAGCTGGCCCGCCGCATCCGCGGGGAGCGCGCCTGAGGCTCCCGCCGCTGCCCTACCACCGCCAAACCCAAAGGCTCTTTTAAGAGCCACCGACGTGGCCACTGGAGAGAGCTGTGTCTCTGCGTTTCGGGGCAGACGTGGGCGGCGGGTGCCGGGCGCTGCCGCCTGTGCCCCAGGCGACGCCTCTCCTGGGATACCGGGGGGAGGTTGGGGCCGCCGGTGGGGTGGGAGGCCAACCCCCGCTGCCTTTCCACCCCCCCGCCGTCTTCCTGCGGCCCACGTGTGTCGGCGGTTCCGAGTCTTTGAGGTTCCCCGTTTCAAGCTGCCGGTGCGGGGCGCGGGAGGAACGGGGTCGAGAGCGGTGTCCGGGGAAGGGGCAGCCTTTCAGCAGGGGGTGAAGGGAGTAAGGG